>NC_086320.1:168566837-168938087 GCF_036172605.1 Pelobates fuscus | reverse complement strand
ATAGTGGTCCTTTAAAGCGGGTTTGCGGTGCAGGTGCATATACAACATCCCCATAATCAATGATTGGCATCAGCATTTGCTGTACAATATTTTCCTTTACTGTAGGGTTTAGGCAGGATTTGTTTCTGTACAGGGCACCAAGTTTTGGATTAAGTATAGATGCACATTTTTCTATGTGGAGGCCAAAAGATAGATTGGGGTCTAACAACATACCCAACTATATGAAAGAGTGGACTGCGGTCAGTGTGCTATTTTATTTTGTTTTGATGCATAGATGGGAGTTTTGTAATTTGTGTAATTTATGTACTGTTCCAAATATCATTCTGACAGTTTTGTCAGTGTTTAGGAAGAGTGTTTTTTTGCAATCTACTTTTCTACCTCTGTAAACTGGTCTTGGAGCACAGCCTCAAGCTGCGGTAGATCGGATTTGCTTGCATAGATCACTGTGTCGTCTGCATTCATGTGTACATTTGTGGATTTGCAGACATTAGGCTGATCATTTATAAATAATGTGAATAGTAGGGGGCCAAGAATGGAACCTTGGGGAACACCACATGTGACTGGGAGAGGGAGGGAGTCACTGTCAGAAATGGACACATATAGTGATTGATCTGATACATATGATTGAAACCAGGTTACCGGACGATCACCAATACCTGAGTTTTTTATTTTGTGCAGTCGTGGTCTACTGTATCAAAGGCCTTTGCAAAATCAAGGAAAATAGCTCCAGTTAGGTCTCCTTGATCCATGCCAGTTTGGATGTAATTGCAAACTTTTAAGAAGGCAGTTGTAGTGTAGTGATTTTGGGCGAAAACCTGATCAGGGGTCAGATAGATTGTTGGTAATACTCACATAGCTGCGTATGGACGCATTTTGTAAAGCTTTTTGGCAATACTGGGAGCAATGATATTGGGCGATAGTTAGAAACCAAAGTAATGTCAATGCTTTTATGGATAGGCACCCTTCTTGCCGTCTTCCAAATTTTGGGTATGTATCCAGAGACCAAGGATTTGTTAATTAGGGTTGCGACAGGTTTAGCAATTGCCGGCACACTGAGCTTCAACAGCATTGCTGGGACTTGATCAGGTCCAGATTGGTTTTTCATTTTTAGATTATTAAGGTGTTTCTTAATGACACTAATAGGTAAAGGTCTAAAATTTCATTGTCTCTATTGTGTCTTTGCAAATTTAGTGAGGCCTGATTCACATTTGTAGTTTCAGAATGTGTCATTTATTAGCTTGGGAATCATGTTGGTGGAGTATCTGACAAAAAGGATTTGCTACTTCTAAGGGATATATACAAATAGTTTGGCAAAACAAAAAATTAGGTATTCTATATCATCTCTTTCAATAGGAGGCGAGTGATAGGTTGAGAGTGTCAGCTAACATTCTAAGCCTATCACCATCGCCCATGGAAAGAGTTCCACATTGAACCCAGTGGCAGAAAAGGATTCAGTGGGGGCAAAGAGAATGGGTGCCGTCGTGACCAGCACTTTCTGGTTTCACCATTTAAAAACAATTTAACACCATAATGTAAGATGATGCCCAGGACCTTTAGAACTACTTCATTGAGATAGTTGCTTCTTTAAAGGATCACTACAGTGCCAGGAAAACATACTAGTTTTCCTGGCTCTATAGGGTCCTTGGGTCCCCCTCACCCTCAGGGTCCCCCCCGCCGGGCTCTAGGGGGAGGAAGGGGTTAATCCCTTACCTTTTTTCCAGCGCTGGGCTGGGGAATCTCCTCCTTCTTCTGCCGTCATCGTCTGAATGCGCATGCGTGGCACGAGCCGCGCGCTTTCAGCCAGTCTCATAGGAAAGCATTCGTAATGCTTTCCTATGGACGCAGGCATCTTCTCACTTTGAAAATCACAGTGAGAAGTGCGGAAGCGCCTCTAGCGGCTGTCAATGAGACAGCCACTAGAGGCTGGATTAACCTATTTGTAAACATAGCAGTTTCTCTGAAACTGCTATGTTTACAGCAGGCAGGGTTAATCCTAGAGGGACCTGGCACCCAGACCACTTCATTAAGCTGAAGTGGCCTGGGTGCCTATAATAGTCCTTTAAGCCACCTGCATTTTTACACCTTTTTATTTTGCAATTAAATTAATTACAAAATGCAATGAATGCACTTGCATTATGTAATTTGCATATTTACCCTAGGTGATTTATTATATTGCCTTTAATTCATGATACATATTTGTTTATTAGCTGTATTCGTATAAGTGTCTGGCAGGACTGTTCTTGGTTGAACTCATGTTGTTCTCAAAGCAAAATTCACCACTTTTTAGTGTGGAGCTAAGTGTGTGAATAGGTGTAGTTATGTGAGCCTGTTACTAATAGTGTCCTAGTTTGCACTTTAGTTGTTAATATGTATAGATAATGTAATTAACTAAAGAATAAAATACCATCAACTGGAACCTAAGCATATGGTACGTAATTTAAAAATAAATAAATAAAAAATAGAGTTGAGATAACCGGTTTAGACAATTTCATGCTTGCTATTGATCATTGTTTAGCAAACCTTACCTCTCGGGGGTCAAAGAGTGAACTTTAAATGGAAAGCAATCAGCAACTGCTCAAGCCAATTTAATTATTTCATTTTCCCTTCCAGCAAATTACAGAATGAAGAATAATAGAAAAGGAGGGGATCTCCTGAGCAGCCACTTTGTATGCATGCTCTGAAAAACACTAAATTAAATGCCAAAAAGATGCAAGACAATTTGACATAACCTTATAGCATTTACTCATTTCTACAAACTGCCCATCTATCCTTTTAATATTTCACTCTCCAAATTCCTATAATTAAGTGTGAAACATATTAATTCTACTATGCAAGGCCTTTTTTATTTTCACCAGTTCCTATAAATGTCATATTGGTAATTGTTATTGCAGTCCTCTTAATGCTTGTTAATTTAGACTTTGCAATTTCATCTCATTAGCATTGTTTCATTTAAAAAACAAAAACAAAAAAAAAGAATCATGAAGAAACCAATATATGTAGGCTGTAGTAGAATTATTCCAAAATGTAAGGCATATGGTATTGTGAGTATAGACTAAATCATTCAACAGAATCATCTGTTGAATGAAATACCACCAGCACAGCAGCACAGGGGTATGTTATATTCAAATACAAAGTCTCCAGATAAAAAACAAACAAAAAAAAAAACCTAAACAACACCTTTAAAAGAGCTCTCTAGTGTTAGACATACAAACATGTATTCCTAATGCTAAAGTGTTTTGCTAAGGAAAATAGGTTTTGTCTCTTTAAATAAAAACAATGTGACGCTCTGTTACTCACTTTTGTACCTTTAAATGTTATTCAGATCACTCTTTAGTGATGGTAAACACCTCAGACAAAATAGAAAAAATAATACAGACAATTTTTAAGACGGAAATAGACCTTTTAAATCTGTAAGATTGCCAACTCGCAAAGGGAAGAACCAGGGACATGGCTCAGTTGTTAAAGCCTTGACGTCTTTTATAGGGGGATCCCTTTCATTTCTTGAAGTTAATTTCCTTGTATGGTAATGGTGGTATAGGTAATAGAATAAAATAGTTACACCCCTGGCACACGTGGCTCAGGGAGTGCAGAATTCTGTTCCGAACTGCCTAATGTCAATTCTGTGCATATTTTATGTCTGTCATCAGTGCACCCTGCATGCTAGCGACAAACGTTCTCAAGGTGAAGCTTGTGTCTCCCCTCCCTCCCACACTGAATGTAGCCCTTCCTATCTCCTCTGCTAATATTTTTCTCCCCCCCTCCCCTCCCCCCCCCACACACACTCTTTGCCGGCACAAAGCGTAAATGTGCTGTGAGCTGGTTAAATGGTTTAAACAAAGGCTTCTCTATGAGCCTTTGATTGGACCTCCACGTAGCTCTTGGGACGTCCAGAGGGCTGAGAGAGTACATTGCTATTCCTCATATCTGTAAAGATGCAAGATACAAGCTTGAAGTACTTTATTATTAAAAGTCCAATTAATGACCTGTCTACTTTTAAATGCTGTTGTCACTATTGTGACAGTTTTGTATTCACACTCATTTTAGAAACTGTAAGTTTTAATCTCAATATATTTTAAGTGAATCCGTGTCTTAAATACTGTCCATGTATCCTTTTTTTAACTCACATTATATTTTCTTCATATGCAAAGGGCATGTATGCTATTTTCTGCAACTACTTTAGCAAAGGTATTATTTTAGTTATGTCAAATAAGTCATCTATATGTATATGAGAACATTGTTTGCCTGTAATCTCTGGCATTATTATATTATTGACAGGAGCAAGTTTCACTCTTTTCAAATACTTTTTAGAGTCACAGCAGTGAGCGAGAACCTACTGTCAGGTTTTATGAGGTAATTTCAGGATTATTAGAAAATCAGATTCCTTCTTCAGAGCAGCAGTATCTGAATATGACTGCAATGCAGGCAGGAAAAGTGGGTACTGCAGTTCTTATCATTGAAAATCACTGCTTCTGTCTTTACTGGACACACCACAACAAAAACAGATGTCCTTAATACAGATTAAGGAACAGTGCACATATAAAATCACATATCTCAGCAAACAAATATGGGGATTCAGTTCCACTATATGGCCAAATTGTGTTAAGCCTACCAGTACTTCACAGTACCCCAATATCGGTGGGTCCTACATTATTTCCAATGTGGGAGACAAATTAAATCGTGCTTGTGCTAAATAAGCTGGTATATGGTTGGTTGGCTTAACAAAATGTTGCAGCCCATTCAGGGTTAATTCTGTGCAAATAATATGTCTATTGTCAACAGGTGATGGTTATAATTAACTTCTACCCTTGCAAGCAGCGCTATGTGTCCCCTCCTTTACTTACTTGGGCCCTCATACCCCTTCTTGCCTCCCTCCAGTCTGTAACTTGCATCTTTTTTTATTTTGTTTATACCCACATCTGTGCAACCCTCCTCACCCCTTGTCAATACGCTTAAAAGAAAACGAGAGAAAGCAGGGTTTGAGTAACCCTTTAAACAGCTTTGACGTTTTACAGAAATAAAGAGCTATTGTGGTTCTGTGAAAAATTCAGAAAATTACCATCCTATCTTATTACCTGCATGCAAATCCAATTAACCTTGCACATTCCCAATGACATTCAACTTACTTTTGATTTATTTGCGGATGGTGAGAGCTTATAAAGATAAATTGTCAGTGCCCTGACTTTCTGTCCTCTTGCTTGGCGAGATATAAATATATACTTATAAGCAAACTTTGGTATTTATGAAATATATTATACATTTACTGTTTGATAGCACATGCCTGAGCCGGGTGTGGCTAAACGTCCCCTGAACCATCCATGTTCATGCCACAGGTTTGACCACAACACAACCACCAGTCGAGTGCATCAGTGTCGCTGCATATGCTGAAACCAATGTAGCGACTGTATCCTAACAAAAAGTTGGCAGTGCTGATGTTAAATTTAAGTTTTACTGGTTTCAAGGAAAACTAATGATTTTCAAAACTTAATAAAATATATGGAAATAAAATGATAAAGTGTGTGTGTGTGTGTGTGTATATATATATATATATATATATATATATACAAGCAAAGAAAAATCAGCACTCCCAGGATTTATCCAAAATGAAATGTTATTTCTTTATTCCAGTAGTCAACGTTTCAGTTCCTCTGGGGAACTTTCATCAGGACAGAATACAAAATACAAGTAAAATCAATCGAATTAAATAAGGGAAGTAATCAACTTTACTCACAGTTCAGGTTTGCAAGGAATCAATCAACCTATCATCCGAGCTTCTGGGCGGGTGCAGGGCGGTTCAATAGATCTAAGTGCGCGTTCAGACTACTTTCTGATTGCCCGCGTCCTCCATCACCATGGAGACGTCGGGCGCATGCGCGATTGCTTAATGGAATCTATCTCTGCTTGCTGATCGCTCGCGTCCTCCATCACCATGGAGACGTCGGGCGCTTGCGTCCTCCATCACCATGGGGACGTCGGGCGCATGCGTACTTGCAGATAGAAACTACCTCTGCACCTTATCATACGCTCGGAAGCTGGAGAGCGCTCAAAAATCATAAATAAACTCCCTCTTACCGGGGGAACATAAATCTATCCTCCTAAATAGAAAATCTCCATAAGTCAAGGGTATAAGTAACCTTACAGTGACTGAGAACCGAGTGACCATAATTAAAGTGACATATTGGTACATTTAGACAATTATCAATATTATCTCAAACTTCATCTGGAAATATATATAATAAGGAAATTTAAATCCACATATAGTGAAAAAGGTCTATATAGACTATTTGTAACTACTAAACTAAAAACACTGAAGAAGTGATCAGTCTAGTATGTGACATTACTCTATTACAGTGTCCACTAAAGTAAGTGTGCCAAACTTATTAATCAAAAATTTGAAGTGTAAAAAAAATTGCTATAGATATCATGATTTCAAAGTGATACTGCCTCATCTATACAAAGATATTTAGTGTTCAAAAATAAGCGTTCTAATGTGAACTTATTACAAACTCCTGTAAAGGAGCATACAATGTTGCGCAATTGTGCCTATCCTTATCGGGAAATAAACAATAGAAGGATAATTTTAAGTATGAGTCAAGTGCTCTCTCAGTGTGCTCCGTAAACTACTCATAGCGAGCACATTGCAGCGTGATTTTTATTTCCTTCCCCATCATAACTGGAGCTCTCGTGATTACTATAATGAAATACATCTGATTAAAAATCTTGGAATTTATCCAAAAATTAATGAAATTTAAAATAAAGGAACACTCAGTTCTTCTACCATAATCTTCCCATATGCTGTCTCTAACTAGCCCATATATAGACTGTCTATAGCATATATCGTATCAAAGAAAAGACATATATGAAAGTTTCTCATTTAGGCCATTGGGAGCCAAAGTCCCCAACTTCTGGATCCACCAAGTCTCTTTTTGTAATAGTTGTTGTTGTCTGTTACCACCTCTTCGGGAAATTGGAAGATGATCAATCGCTATACACTTGAGTGATGACAGAGGGTGGTTTTTCTCTAGGAAGTGTCGTGCCACTGGTTTATCTGATTTGGTATCCCTATAGGCCAGTCTAATGCTGGACCTATGTCCTCTTATTCTTTCACATAGAGCCGTTTCCGTCTTGCCTACGTAGTTCAATCCGCAAGGACATGACCGCTTGTAAATCACATATTCTGTGCGGCAACTGATTCTATGTTGTATTTTGAAAGATTGACCCGTATGGGGATGGTTGAAGCTTTTACAGGGTATCAGGTGTCCACAAGTCACGCAGCCTAGGCATCTTACACACCCATAGTTTGTCACGTTTTTACTTGTAGACGTGTAGCTCTTGATTGGATCAGTGTGGACCAACAGATCTTTTAAGTTCTTATTATTTCTGTATGAGAACATTGGTTTGTTGTGTAGACCCTTGGGGAGACTCTTATCTTTCTCCATAATGTGCCAGTTTTTGGTTATAGAGTGGCAGATTTTATTTGTTGCTGAGTTATGAGTCATTGGGAATGGAATCCTATAACTCTTCTCCTGAGTTTTCTTTTCCGTTTCCCCCCTTCGATCCCTTGCTTTAGTCAGTGCTTTGCTCAACACTTTATTAGTGTACCCTCTCTGTAGGAACTTGTCATACATTTCCTGTAGCTGTTTCTCACATTGGGATTCTTTAGAGTTGTTTCTCATTACTCTTAAAAATTGCGAAAATGGTAAGGAATTTTTCACGTGTTTAGGATGTGCACTCTCGTAATGGAGTAACGTGTTGCGATCTGTTGGTTTTGTGTAGAGTTGATACTCTATATTTCCTTGGTCATATAGTATCTCCAAATCCAAGAATTGAATACTCTGACTGCTGATATTCGACGTTACTTTTATCGGAGTTGGCAACTTGTTAAGATCTCCAACAAATTCCATCGCTTGTTGAGTGTTTCCTTTCCACAAAATTAAGATATCGTCGATGTAACGAAAGTATTTAATAATGTGATCTTGCTGTCTATTGAGAATGTGCTCCTTTTCAAATTGGTACATATAGGCATTCGCATACATGGGGGCCATAGCAGCCCCCATGGATGTACCAGCCTTTTGTAGGTACCACTTCGTCTCGAATCTAAAATAATTATTCTTCAATGCCAGCGATAATAGCTCTAGGGTGTATTCAATTGGTGGTCCAGAATAAAGTGTTGTCTCGGATAGTAACTCTCTCATGGCCTCTATTCCCCCTTCATGGGGTATTACCGTGTAGAGGCTAGATACGTCTAAAGTCATTAATGTGACTGTTCCTTCTAAATTTTTGATTTTTTTCAGTTCTTCTATTAGAGTAGCAGTATCCTTAATGCACGTAGGAATTCCATTTACAGGTGATTTGAACAAAAAATCTAAATACTTTGCAATCGGTTCTAATAGGCCGCCCACTGCCGAGACTATTGGCCGTCCCGGGGGTTTCTCTAGGCTCTTATGAATTTTTGGGAGCGTGTAAAGGATAGGAGTTCGGGGATTATCTTCGTGCAGAAATTGAAACAGTTGCAAGTCAATGAAGCCCGCTGTAAGTCCAAATGTTAGAGTTTCATCAATAATTTGTGCTATCTTTTTGGTGGGATCCCCAATTAAAGTTAGGTAGGTGTTCTCGTCTTCCAATTGTTTATGGATTTCTAGTGCATAGTCTGCATAATTCTGTATGACTATGCCTCCACCTTTGTCTGCAGAGCGTATCGTGATGGTAGGATCTTTTGAAAGGCTTTGAATAATCTGGTTTTGTTTCTTAGAGATATTGGGATGCTGAATCTGATGTTTTGATATTAACTCCTCTGTCTCTGTTTTTACAGCCATTAAGAAGGTTTTGATAGTTGGATGACAAATAGGGGGGTCAAATTTGCTAGCAACTTTGAATTTCTGTTTTGTGATTTCCTCTTTTTCTGTTTTTCCATCTTGTGTTTTGTGGAAAAAGTCCTTTAGTCTAAGACTCCTCCCGAACTTAAAGAGTTCCACATCCCACTGGAATTTATTAGGCGCCATCATTGGGATAAAAGAGAGACCTTTGTTTAGAACCTGTATTTCCTCCGCTGATAGGGACCTCTCTGATAGGTTAAACACCGGAATCAGCTCCTGAGAGGTGGTTTGTCCTTGAGTCCAGTGGGGATGCCCCCTCTGGCCCCTTCTTGTGATATATCTCTTACGTTTCTGCGACTGCTTCTTGTCACTTTCCGAGGAGGGGACAGTGTGTCCATTTGGTCGTTGTCCCCTAAAAAAGTCACCGATTTCTGTGAAGAGGTTCCTTCATTTTCGGAGGCAGATTCCCCTGAGGTGATGTCTATGGTCATAACATCTGGTTTAATGATCTTCTTTCGGAAGCGTTTGGGTCTGTGTCTTTGCTCCCCCATTAGCCATTTGTACACCCGGTTCTCTCCATAATCCATCCTGACTCTTTCCATTTTTTGACGTTTGAACCTCACCAATTGATTTTTGTATTTTAAAACTTCCTCATTCAATTTGATACTTAGACTGATGCCTTCTGGTGAACTCAATATAACAGCATTCTCACTTTCTGCTTGTTGTATTTTGAGTCTAATATCCTGGAGGTCTTCTTTTACATCTTGAATTATGATGAGCATCAGGTCCATTGAACATTTGTTCATAACAGCTACCCAGTTCTTTCTTACTTTGGGTTTCATTCTTCCTATTGTGGGCGCATTTTGCACCCTAAAGCCTCTTGGGATTTGTCTAGCCTTATGATAATCCGACAAGAAAAGACCATGTAGGTCCAAATCCACCTCTCTTTTCTTGAGTTTTAATAATTTGAAATAGACATCTTTGGAGGTGACCGTAGTGGGAAGCTCCAGACTGGTGGTGTCCCATAAGATGTTTAGAGCCTGTTCCTCCGTGAAGTGTAATAATTCCAATTGTGGAGTCTCTTCTCCTGACAGTAGATTGTCCTCCATTTTTCCTTTAGCGAGAGTTACTAATCAGGACTGGTATGATTCCAAAAAAATGCAAAAAGTAATCTTTGTATTAAAACTTCACCTTTATTATGTTCAATTAAGAATATCCAAAAACAATCCACAGCAAGCCAAAAAAAAGGAAAAAGGATGTAGAGGCTCCAAATCAGCCTATATGGTATCCATTAGCATCCACAAAGAAATGTAGATTCAAAAAAATTTTTTCTTTTAAATATATCTTAGGTTCCTTTAAATATCCCAAATCTTACTGATTCATAAGATCTTATCTAAAGTACTTATCAATGTGCCATCTGGTCTGGTGCAAATACTTTAAGGAAAAAGATCTTATTTTCCATACGGTGCATGTATACACATAATTCTCATAGCAAAGGTCCCTTTAATAGCATCACTTGCTGAAATGCACTGTAGTGCTTCTTGATATGTGTGTTGCTTTAAATCAGTTTCCACTTGCTGAAATGCACTAAAATGCCTTTTGATGTGTATGTTGCTTTAAATCAATTTCCACAGGGCAATCCCCAAAACCATTAAGGTGTATAGGCAACTCTTGATACTTTAGAAAAAAAAGTTGTTTTAAAATCAAAAAATACTTCAAATTTCTTATCCATCGACAGACAATTTTAAGGTTACTTTTAGTCCCTTTTAGGGAAAATTAGTGGGTGCATAGGAGAGGGGTAGTGCCAAATCCCCCCTATTATAGAAAAAAGAAAAAATACCTTGCACTCCAACTCACATCAATATGGACCCGGTGCTTGATTGCACAAAATAGATACAAGCAAAGAAAAATCAGCACTCCCAGGATTTATCCAAAATGAAATGTTATTTCTTTATTCCAGTAGTCAACGTTTCAGTTCCTCTGGGGAACTTTCATCAGGACAGAATACAAAATACAAGTAAAATCAATCGAATTAAATAAGGGAAGTAATCAACTTTACTCACAGTTCAGGTTTGCAAGGAATCAATCAACCTATCATCCGAGCTTCTGGGCGGGTGCAGGGCGGTTCAATAGATCTAAGTGCGCGTTCAGACTACTTTCTGATTGCCCGCGTCCTCCATCACCATGGAGACGTCGGGCGCATGCGCGATTGCTTAATGGAATCTATCTCTGCTTGCTGATCGCTCGCGTCCTCCATCACCATGGAGACGTCGGGCGCTTGCGTCCTCCATCACCATGGGGACGTCGGGCGCATGCGTACTTGCAGATAGAAACTACCTCTGCACCTTATCATACGCTCGGAAGCTGGAGAGCGCTCAAAAATCATAAATAAACTCCCTCTTACCGGGGGAACATAAATCTATCCTCCTAAATAGAAAATCTCCATAAGTCAAGGGTATAAGTAACCTTACAGTGACTGAGAACCGAGTGACCATAATTAAAGTGACATATTGGTACATTTAGACAATTATCAATATTATCTCAAACTTCATCTGGAAATATATATAATAAGGAAATTTAAATCCACATATAGTGAAAAAGGTCTATATAGACTATTTGTAACTACTAAACTAAAAACACTGAAGAAGTGATCAGTCTAGTATGTGACATTACTCTATTACAGTGTCCACTAAAGTAAGTGTGCCAAACTTATTAATCAAAAATTTGAAGTGTAAAAAAAATTGCTATAGATATCATGATTTCAAAGTGATACTGCCTCATCTATACAAAGATATTTAGTGTTCAAAAATAAGCGTTCTAATGTGAACTTATTACAAACTCCTGTAAAGGAGCATACAATGTTGCGCAATTGTGCCTATCCTTATCGGGAAATAAACAATAGAAGGATAATTTTAAGTATGAGTCAAGTGCTCTCTCAGTGTGCTCCGTAAACTACTCATAGCGAGCACATTGCAGCGTGATTTTTATTTCCTTCCCCATCATAACTGGAGCTCTCGTGATTACTATAATGAAATACATCTGATTAAAAATCTTGGAATTTATCCAAAAATTAATGAAATTTAAAATAAAGGAACACTCAGTTCTTCTACCATAATCTTCCCATATGCTGTCTCTAACTAGCCCATATATAGACTGTCTATAGCATATATCGTATCAAAGAAAAGACATATATGAAAGTTTCTCATTTAGGCCATTGGGAGCCAAAGTCCCCAACTTCTGGATCCACCAAGTCTCTTTTTGTAATAGTTGTTGTTGTCTGTTACCACCTCTTCGGGAAATTGGAAGATGATCAATCGCTATACACTTGAGTGATGACAGAGGGTGGTTTTTCTCTAGGAAGTGTCGTGCCACTGGTTTATCTGATTTGGTATCCCTATAGGCCAGTCTAATGCTGGACCTATGTCCTCTTATTCTTTCACATAGAGCCGTTTCCGTCTTGCCTACGTAGTTCAATCCGCAAGGACATGACAGCTTGTAAATCACATATTCTGTGCGGCAACTGATTCTATGTTGTATTTTGAAAGATTGACCCGTATGGGGATGGTTGAAGCTTTTACAGGGTATCAGGTGTCCACAAGTCACGCAGCCTAGGCATCTTACACACCCATAGTTTGTCACGTTTTTACTTGTAGACGTGTAGCTCTTGATTGGATCAGTGTGGACCAACAGATCTTTTAAGTTCTTATTATTTCTGTATGAGAACATTGGTTTGTTGTGTAGACCCTTGGGGAGACTCTTATCTTTCTCCATAATGTGCCAGTTTTTGGTTATAGAGTGGCAGATTTTATTTGTTGCTGAGTTATGAGTCATTGGGAATGGAATCCTATAACTCTTCTCCTGAGTTTTCTTTTCCGTTTCCCCCCTTCGATCCCTTGCTTTAGTCAGTGCTTTGCTCAACACTTTATTAGTGTACCCTCTCTGTAGGAACTTGTCATACATTTCCTGTAGCTGTTTCTCACATTGGGATTCTTTAGACAGCAAGATCACATTATTAAATACTTTCGTTACATCGACGATATCTTAATTTTGTGGAAAGGAAACACTCAACAAGCGATGGAATTTGTTGGAGATCTTAACAAGTTGCCAACTCCGATAAAAGTAACGTCGAATATCAGCAGTCAGAGTATTCAATTCTTGGATTTGGAGATACTATATGACCAAGGAAATATAGAGTATCAACTCTACACAAAACCAACAGATCGCAACACGTTACTCCATTACGAGAGTGCACATCCTAAACACGTGAAAAATTCCTTACCATTTTCGCAATTTTTAAGAGTAATGAGAAACAACTCTAAAGAATCCCAATGTGAGAAACAGCTACAGGAAATGTATGACAAGTTCCTACAGAGAGGGTACACTAATTAAGTGTTGAGCAAAGCACTGACTAAAGCAAGGGATCGAAGGGGGGAAACGGAAAAGAAAACTCAGGAGAAGAGTTATAGGATTCCATTCCCAATGACTCATAACTCAGCAACAAATAAAATCTGCCACTCTATAACCAAAAACTGGCACATTATGGAGAAAGATAAGAGTCTCCCCAAGGGTCTACACAACAAACCAATGTTCTCATACAGAAATAATAAGAACTTAAAAGATCTGTTGGTCCACACTGATCCAATCAAGAGCTACACGTCTACAAGTAAAAACGTGACAAACTATGGGTGTGTAAGATGCCTAGGCTGCGTGACTTGTGGACACCTGATACCCTGTAAAAGCTTCAACCATCCCCATACGGGTCAATCTTTCAAAATACAACATAGAATCAGTTGCCGCACAGAATATGTGATTTACAAGCTGTCATGTCCTTGCGGATTGAACTACGTAGGCAAGACGGAAACGGCTCTATGTGAAAGAATAAGAGGACATAGGTCCAGCATTAGACTGGCCTATAGGGATACCAAATCAGATAAACCAGTGGCACGACACTTCCTAGAGAAAAACCACCCTCTGTCATCACTCAAGTGTATAGCGATTGATCATCTTCCAATTTCCCGAAGAGGTGGTAACAGACAACAACAACTATTACAAAAAGAGACTTGGTGGATCCAGAAGTTGGGGACTTTGGCTCCCAATGGCCTAAATGAGAAACTTTCATATATGTCTTTTCTTTGATACGATATATGCTATAGACAGTCTATATATGGGCTAGTTAGAGACAGCATATGGGAAGATTATGGTAGAAGAACTGAGTGTTCCTTTATTTTAAATTTCATTAATTTTTGGATAAATTCCAAGATTTTTAATCAGATGTATTTCATTATAGTAATCACGAGAGCTCCAGTTATGATGGGGAAGGAAATAAAAATCACGCTGCAATGTGCTCGCTATGAGTAGTTTACGGAGCACACTGAGAGAGCACTTGACTCATACTTAAAATTATCCTTCTATTGTTTATTTCCCGATAAGGATAGGCACAATTGCGCAACATTGTATGCTCCTTTACAGGAGTTTGTAATAAGTTCACATTAGAACGCTTATTTTTGAACACTAAATATCTTTGTATAGATGAGGCAGTATCACTTTGAAATCATGATATCTATAGCAATTTTTTTTACACTTCAAATTTTTGATTAATAAGTTTGGCACACTTACTTTAGTGGACACTGTAATAGAGTAATGTCACATACTAGACTGATCACTTCTTCAGTGTTTTTAGTTTAGTAGTTACAAATAGTCTATATAGACCTTTTTCACTATATGTGGATTTAAATTTCCTTATTATATATATTTCCAGATGAAGTTTGAGATAATATTGATAATTGTCTAAATGTACCAATATGTCACTTTAATTATGGTCACTCGGTTCTCAGTCACTGTAAGGTTACTTATACCCTTGACTTATGGAGATTTTCTATTTAGGAGGATAGATTTATGTTCCCCCGGTAAGAGGGAGTTTATTTATGATTTTTGAGCGCTCTCCAGCTTCCGAGCGTATGATAAGGTGCAGAGGTAGTTTCTATCTGCAAGTACGCATGCGCCCGACGTCCCCATGGTGATGGAGGACGCAAGCGCCCGACGTCTCCATGGTGATGGAGGACGCGAGCGATCAGCAAGCAGAGATAGATTCCATTAAGCAATCGCGCATGCGCCCGACGTCTCCATGGTGATGGAGGACGCGGGCAATCAGAAAGTAGTCTGAACGCGCACTTAGATCTATTGAACCGCCCTGCACCCGCCCAGAAGCTCGGATGATAGGTTGATTGATTCCTTGCAAACCTGAACTGTGAGTAAAGTTGATTACTTCCCTTATTTAATTCGATTGATTTTACTTGTATTTTGTATTCTGTCCTGATGAAAGTTCCCCAGAGGAACTGAAACGTTGACTACTGGAATAAAGAAATAACATTTCATTTTGGATAAATCCTGGGAGTGCTGATTTTTCTTTGCTTGTATCTATTTTGTGCAATCAAGCACCGGGTCCATATTGATGTGAGTTGGAGTGCAAGGTATTTTTTCTTTTTTCTATAATAGGGGGGATTTGGCACTACCCCTCTCCTATGCACCCACTAATTTTCCCTAAAAGGGACTAAAAGTAACCTTAAAATTGTCTGTCGATGGATAAGAAATTTGAAGTATTTTTTGATTTTAAAACAACTTTTTTTTCTAAAGTATCAAGAGTTGCCTATACACCTTAATGGTTTTGGGGATTGCCCTGTGGAAATTGATTTAAAGCAACATACACATCAAAAGGCATTTTAGTGCATTTCAGCAAGTGGAAACTGATTTAAAGCAACACACATATCAAGAAGCACTACAGTGCATTTCAGCAAGTGATGCTATTAAAGGGACCTTTGCTATGAGAATTATGTGTATACATGCACCGTATGGAAAATAAGATCTTTTTCCTTAAAGTATTTGCACCAGACCAGATGGCACATTGATAAGTACTTTAGATAAGATCTTATGAATCAGTAAGATTTGGGATATTTAAAGGAACCTAAGATATATTTAAAAGAAAAAATTTTTTTGAATCTACATTTCTTTGTGGATGCTAATGGATACCATATAGGCTGATTTGGAGCCTCTACATCCTTTTTCCTTTTTTTTGGCTTGCTGTGGATTGTTTTTGGATATTCTTAATTGAACATAATAAAGGTGAAGTTTTAATACAAAGATTACTTTTTGCATTTTTTTGGAATCATACCAGTCCTGATTAGTAACTCTCGCTAAAGGAAAAATGGAGGACAATCTACTGTCAGGAGAAGAGACTCCACAATTGGAATTATTACACTTCACGGAGGAACAGGCTCTAAACATCTTATGGGACACCACCAGTCTGGAGCTTCCCACTACGGTCACCTCCAAAGATGTCTATTTCAAATTATTAAAACTCAAGAAAAGAGAGGTGGATTTGGACCTACATGGTCTTTTCTTGTCGGATTATCATAAGGCTAGACAAATCCCAAGAGGCTTTAGGGTGCAAAATGCGCCCACAATAGGAAGAATGAAACCCAAAGTAAGAAAGAACTGGGTAGCTGTTATGAACAAATGTTCAATGGACCTGATGCTCATCATAATTCAAGATGTAAAAGAAGACCTCCAGGATATTAGACTCAAAATACAACAAGCAGAAAGTGAGAATGCTGTTATATTGAGTTCACCAGAAGGCATCAGTCTAAGTATCAAATTGAATGAGGAAGTTTTAAAATACAAAAATCAATTGGTGAGGTTCAAACGTCAAAAAATGGAAAGAGTCAGGATGGATTATGGAGAGAACCGGGTGTACAAATGGCTAATGGGGGAGCAAAGACACAGACCCAAACGCTTCCGAAAGAAGATCATTAAACCAGATGTTATGACCATAGACATCACCTCAGGGGAATCTGCCTCCGAAAATGAAGGAACCTCTTCACAGAAATCGGTGACTTTTTTAGGGGACAACGACCAAATGGACACACTGTCCCCTCCTCGGAAAGTGACAAGAAGCAGTCGCAGAAACGTAAGAGATATATCACAAGAAGGGGCCAGAGGGGGCATCCCCACTGGACTCAAGGACAAACCACCTCTCAGGAGCTGATTCCGGTGTTTAACCTATCAGAGAGGTCCCTATCAGCGGAGGAAATACAGGTTCTAAACAAAGGTCTCTCTTTTATCCCAATGATGGCGCCTAATAAATTCCAGTGGGATGTGGAACTCTTTAAGTTCGGGAGGAGTCTTAGACTAAAGGACTTTTTCCACAAAACACAAGATGGAAAAACAGAAAAAGAGGAAATCACAAAACAGAAATTCAAAGTTGCTAGCAAATTTGACCCCCCTATTTGTCATCCAACTATCAAAACCTTCTTAATGGCTGTAAAAACAGAGACAGAGGAGTTAATATCAAAACATCAGATTCAGCATCCCAATATCTCTAAGAAACAAAACCAGATTATTCAAAGCCTTTCAAAAGATCCTACCATCACGATACGCTCTGCAGACAAAGGTGGAGGCATAGTCATACAGAATTATGCAGACTATGCACTAGAAATCCATAAACAATTGGAAGACGAGAACACCTACCTAACTTTAATTGGGGATCCCACCAAAAAGATAGCACAAATTATTGATGAAACTCTAACATTTGGACTTACAGCGGGCTTCATTGACTTGCAACTGTTTCAATTTCTGCACGAAGATAATCCCCGAACTCCTATCCTTTACACGCTCCCAAAAATTCATAAGAGCCTAGAGAAACCCCCGGGACGGCCAATAGTCTCGGCAGTGGGCGGCCTATTAGAACCGATTGCAAAGTATTTAGATTTTTTGTTCAAATCACCTGTAAATGGAATTCCTACGTGCATTAAGGATACTGCTACTCTAATAGAAGAACTGAAAAAAATCAAAAATTTAGAAGGAACAGTCACATTAATGACTTTAGACGTATCTAGCCTCTACACGGTAATACCCCATGAAGGGGGAATAGAGGCCATGAGAGAGTTACTATCCGAGACAACACTTTATTCTGGACCACCAATTGAATACACCCTAGAGCTATTATCGCTGGCATTGAAGAATAATTATTTTAGATTCGAGACGAAGTGGTACCTACAAAAGGCTGGTACATCCATGGGGGCTGCTATGGCCCCCATGTATGCGAATGCCTATATGTACCAATTTGAAAAGGAGCACATTCTCAATAGACAGCAAGATCACATTATTAAATACTTTCGTTACATCGACGATATCTTAATTTTGTGGAAAGGAAACACTCAACAAGCGATGGAATTTGTTGGAGATCTTAACAAGTTGCCAACTCCGATAAAAGTAACGTCGAATATCAGCAGTCAGAGTATTCAATTCTTGGATTTGGAGATACTATATGACCAAGGAAATATAGAGTATCAACTCTACACAAAACCAACAGATCGCAACACGTTACTCCATTACGAGAGTGCACATCCTAAACACGTGAAAAATTCCTTACCATTTTCGCAATTTTTAAGAGTAATGAGAAACAACTCTAAAGAATCCCAATGTGAGAAACAGCTACAGGAAATGTATGACAAGTTCCTACAGAGAGGGTACACTAATAAAGTGTTGAGCAAAGCACTGACTAAAGCAAGGGATCGAAGGGGGGAAACGGAAAAGAAAACTCAGGAGAAGAGTTATAGGATTCCATTCCCAATGACTCATAACTCAGCAACAAATAAAATCTGCCACTCTATAACCAAAAACTGGCACATTATGGAGAAAGATAAGAGTCTCCCCAAGGGTCTACACAACAAACCAATGTTCTCATACAGAAATAATAAGAACTTAAAAGATCTGTTGGTCCACACTGATCCAATCAAGAGCTACACGTCTACAAGTAAAAACGTGACAAACTATGGGTGTGTAAGATGCCTAGGCTGCGTGACTTGTGGACACCTGATACCCTGTAAAAGCTTCAACCATCCCCATACGGGTCAATCTTTCAAAATACAACATAGAATCAGTTGCCGCACAGAATATGTGATTTACAAGCTGTCATGTCCTTGCGGATTGAACTACGTAGGCAAGACGGAAACGGCTCTATGTGAAAGAATAAGAGGACATAGGTCCAGCATTAGACTGGCCTATAGGGATACCAAATCAGATAAACCAGTGGCACGACACTTCCTAGAGAAAAACCACCCTCTGTCATCACTCAAGTGTATAGCGATTGATCATCTTCCAATTTCCCGAAGAGGTGGTAACAGACAACAACAACTATTACAAAAAGAGACTTGGTGGATCCAGAAGTTGGGGACTTTGGCTCCCAATGGCCTAAATGAGAAACTTTCATATATGTCTTTTCTTTGATACGATATATGCTATAGACAGTCTATATATGGGCTAGTTAGAGACAGCATATGGGAAGATTATGGTAGAAGAACTGAGTGTTCCTTTATTTTAAATTTCATTAATTTTTGGATAAATTCCAAGATTTTTAATCAGATGTATTTCATTATAGTAATCACGAGAGCTCCAGTTATGATGGGGAAGGAAATAAAAATCACGCTGCAATGTGCTCGCTATGAGTAGTTTACGGAGCACACTGAGAGAGCACTTGACTCATACTTAAAATTATCCTTCTATTGTTTATTTCCCGATAAGGATAGGCACAATTGCGCAACATTGTATGCTCCTTTACAGGAGTTTGTAATAAGTTCACATTAGAACGCTTATTTTTGAACACTAAATATCTTTGTATAGATGAGGCAGTATCACTTTGAAATCATGATATCTATAGCAATTTTTTTTACACTTCAAATTTTTGATTAATAAGTTTGGCACACTTACTTTAGTGGACACTGTAATAGAGTAATGTCACATACTAGACTGATCACTTCTTCAGTGTTTTTAGTTTAGTAGTTACAAATAGTCTATATAGACCTTTTTCACTATATGTGGATTTAAATTTCCTTATTATATATATTTCCAGATGAAGTTTGAGATAATATTGATAATTGTCTAAATGTACCAATATGTCACTTTAATTATGGTCACTCGGTTCTCAGTCACTGTAAGGTTACTTATACCCTTGACTTATGGAGATTTTCTATTTAGGAGGATAGATTTATGTTCCCCCGGTAAGAGGGAGTTTATTTATGATTTTTGAGCGCTCTCCAGCTTCCGAGCGTATGATAAGGTGCAGAGGTAGTTTCTATCTGCAAGTACGCATGCGCCCGACGTCCCCATGGTGATGGAGGACGCAAGCGCCCGACGTCTCCATGGTGATGGAGGACGCGAGCGATCAGCAAGCAGAGATAGATTCCATTAAGCAATCGCGCATGCGCCCGACGTCTCCATGGTGATGGAGGACGCGGGCAATCAGAAAGTAGTCTGAACGCGCACTTAGATCTATTGAACCGCCCTGCACCCGCCCAGAAGCTCGGATGATAGGTTGATTGATTCCTTGCAAACCTGAACTGTGAGTAAAGTTGATTACTTCCCTTATTTAATTCGATTGATTTTACTTGTATTTTGTATTCTGTCCTGATGAAAGTTCCCCAGAGGAACTGAAACGTTGACTACTGGAATAAAGAAATAACATTTCATTTTGGATAAATCCTGGGAGTGCTGATTTTTCTTTGCTTGTATCTATTTTGTGCAATCAAGCACCGGGTCCATATTGATGTGAGTTGGAGTGCAAGGTATTTTTTCTTTTTTCTATAATAGGGGGGATTTGGCACTACCCCTCTCCTATGCACCCACTAATTTTCCCTAAAAGGGACTAAAAGTAACCTTAAAATTGTCTGTCGATGGATAAGAAATTTGAAGTATTTTTTGATTTTAAAACAACTTTTTTTTCTAAAGTATCAAGAGTTGCCTATACACCTTAATGGTTTTGGGGATTGCCCTGTGGAAATTGATTTAAAGCAACATACACATCAAAAGGCATTTTAGTGCATTTCAGCAAGTGGAAACTGATTTAAAGCAACACACATATCAAGAAGCACTACAGTGCATTTCAGCAAGTGATGCTATTAAAGGGACCTTTGCTATGAGAATTATGTGTATACATGCACCGTATGGAAAATAAGATCTTTTTCCTTAAAGTATTTGCACCAGACCAGATGGCACATTGATAAGTACTTTAGATAAGATCTTATGAATCAGTAAGATTTGGGATATTTAAAGGAACCTAAGATATATTTAAAAGAAAAAATTTTTTTGAATCTACATTTCTTTGTGGATGCTAATGGATACCATATAGGCTGATTTGGAGCCTCTACATCCTTTTTCCTTTTTTTTGGCTTGCTGTGGATTGTTTTTGGATATTCTTAATTGAACATAATAAAGGTGAAGTTTTAATACAAAGATTACTTTTTGCATTTTTTTGGAATCATACCAGTCCTGATTAGTAACTCTCGCTAAAGGAAAAATGGAGGACAATCTACTGTCAGGAGAAGAGACTCCACAATTGGAATTATTACACTTCACGGAGGAACAGGCTCTAAACATCTTATGGGACACCACCAGTCTGGAGCTTCCCACTACGGTCACCTCCAAAGATGTCTATTTCAAATTATTAAAACTCAAGAAAAGAGAGGTGGATTTGGACCTACATGGTCTTTTCTTGTCGGATTATCATAAGGCTAGACAAATCCCAAGAGGCTTTAGGGTGCAAAATGCGCCCACAATAGGAAGAATGAAACCCAAAGTAAGAAAGAACTGGGTAGCTGTTATGAACAAATGTTCAATGGACCTGATGCTCATCATAATTCAAGATGTAAAAGAAGACCTCCAGGATATTAGACTCAAAATACAACAAGCAGAAAGTGAGAATGCTGTTATATTGAGTTCACCAGAAGGCATCAGTCTAAGTATCAAATTGAATGAGGAAGTTTTAAAATACAAAAATCAATTGGTGAGGTTCAAACGTCAAAAAATGGAAAGAGTCAGGATGGATTATGGAGAGAACCGGGTGTACAAATGGCTAATGGGGGAGCAAAGACACAGACCCAAACGCTTCCGAAAGAAGATCATTAAACCAGATGTTATGACCATAGACATCACCTCAGGGGAATCTGCCTCCGAAAATGAAGGAACCTCTTCACAGAAATCGGTGACTTTTTTAGGGGACAACGACCAAATGGACACACTGTCCCCTCCTCGGAAAGTGACAAGAAGCAGTCGCAGAAACGTAAGAGATATATCACAAGAAGGGGCCAGAGGGGGCATCCCCACTGGACTCAAGGACAAACCACCTCTCAGGAGCTGATTCCGGTGTTTAACCTATCAGAGAGGTCCCTATCAGCGGAGGAAATACAGGTTCTAAACAAAGGTCTCTCTTTTATCCCAATGATGGCGCCTAATAAATTCCAGTGGGATGTGGAACTCTTTAAGTTCGGGAGGAGTCTTAGACTAAAGGACTTTTTCCACAAAACACAAGATGGAAAAACAGAAAAAGAGGAAATCACAAAACAGAAATTCAAAGTTGCTAGCAAATTTGACCCCCCTATTTGTCATCCAACTATCAAAACCTTCTTAATGGCTGTAAAAACAGAGACAGAGGAGTTAATATCAAAACATCAGATTCAGCATCCCAATATCTCTAAGAAACAAAACCAGATTATTCAAAGCCTTTCAAAAGATCCTACCATCACGATACGCTCTGCAGACAAAGGTGGAGGCATAGTCATACAGAATTATGCAGACTATGCACTAGAAATCCATAAACAATTGGAAGACGAGAACACCTACCTAACTTTAATTGGGGATCCCACCAAAAAGATAGCACAAATTATTGATGAAACTCTAACATTTGGACTTACAGCGGGCTTCATTGACTTGCAACTGTTTCAATTTCTGCACGAAGATAATCCCCGAACTCCTATCCTTTACACGCTCCCAAAAATTCATAAGAGCCTAGAGAAACCCCCGGGACGGCCAATAGTCTCGGCAGTGGGCGGCCTATTAGAACCGATTGCAAAGTATTTAGATTTTTTGTTCAAATCACCTGTAAATGGAATTCCTACGTGCATTAAGGATACTGCTACTCTAATAGAAGAACTGAAAAAAATCAAAAATTTAGAAGGAACAGTCACATTAATGACTTTAGACGTATCTAGCCTCTACACGGTAATACCCCATGAAGGGGGAATAGAGGCCATGAGAGAGTTACTATCCGAGACAACACTTTATTCTGGACCACCAATTGAATACACCCTAGAGCTATTATCGCTGGCATTGAAGAATAATTATTTTAGATTCGAGACGAAGTGGTACCTACAAAAGGCTGGTACATCCATGGGGGCTGCTATGGCCCCCATGTATGCGAATGCCTATATGTACCAATTTGAAAAGGAGCACATTCTCAATAGACAGCAAGATCACATTATTAAATACTTTCGTTACATCGACGATATCTTAATTTTGTGGAAAGGAAACACTCAACAAGCGATGGAATTTGTTGGAGATCTTAACAAGTTGCCAACTCCGATAAAAGTAACGTCGAATATCAGCAGTCAGAGTATTCAATTCTTGGATTTGGAGATACTATATGACCAAGGAAATATAGAGTATCAACTCTACACAAAACCAACAGATCGCAACACGTTACTCCATTACGAGAGTGCACATCCTAAACACGTGAAAAATTCCTTACCATTTTCGCAATTTTTAAGAGTAATGAGAAACAACTCTAAAGAATCCCAATGTGAGAAACAGCTACAGGAAATGTATGACAAGTTCCTACAGAGAGGGTACACTAATAAAGTGTTGAGCAAAGCACTGACTAAAGCAAGGGATCGAAGGGGGGAAACGGAAAAGAAAACTCAGGAGAAGAGTTATAGGATTCCATTCCCAATGACTCATAACTCAGCAACAAATAAAATCTGCCACTCTATAACCAAAAACTGGCACATTATGGAGAAAGATAAGAGTCTCCCCAAGGGTCTACACAACAAACCAATGTTCTCATACAGAAATAATAAGAACTTAAAAGATCTGTTGGTCCACACTGATCCAATCAAGAGCTACACGTCTACAAGTAAAAACGTGACAAACTATGGGTGTGTAAGATGCCTAGGCTGCGTGACTTGTGGACACCTGATACCCTGTAAAAGCTTCAACCATCCCCATACGGGTCAATCTTTCAAAATACAACATAGAATCAGTTGCCGCACAGAATATGTGATTTACAAGCTGTCATGTCCTTGCGGATTGAACTACGTAGGCAAGACGGAAACGGCTCTATGTGAAAGAATAAGAGGACATAGGTCCAGCATTAGACTGGCCTATAGGGATACCAAATCAGATAAACCAGTGGCACGACACTTCCTAGAGAAAAACCACCCTCTGTCATCACTCAAGTGTATAGCGATTGATCATCTTCCAATTTCCCGAAGAGGTGGTAACAGACAACAACAACTATTACAAAAAGAGACTTGGTGGATCCAGAAGTTGGGGACTTTGGCTCCCAATGGCCTAAATGAGAAACTTTCATATATGTCTTTTCTTTGATACGATATATGCTATAGACAGTCTATATATGGGCTAGTTAGAGACAGCATATGGGAAGATTATGGTAGAAGAACTGAGTGTTCCTTTATTTTAAATTTCATTAATTTTTGGATAAATTCCAAGATTTTTAATCAGATGTATTTCATTATAGTAATCACGAGAGCTCCAGTTATGATGGGGAAGGAAATAAAAATCACGCTGCAATGTGCTCGCTATGAGTAGTTTACGGAGCACACTGAGAGAGCACTTGACTCATACTTAAAATTATCCTTCTATTGTTTATTTCCCGATAAGGATAGGCACAATTGCGCAACATTGTATGCTCCTTTACAGGAGTTTGTAATAAGTTCACATTAGAACGCTTATTTTTGAACACTAAATATCTTTGTATAGATGAGGCAGTATCACTTTGAAATCATGATATCTATAGCAATTTTTTTTACACTTCAAATTTTTGATTAATAAGTTTGGCACACTTACTTTAGTGGACACTGTAATAGAGTAATGTCACATACTAGACTGATCACTTCTTCAGTGTTTTTAGTTTAGTAGTTACAAATAGTCTATATAGACCTTTTTCACTATATGTGGATTTAAATTTCCTTATTATATATATTTCCAGATGAAGTTTGAGATAATATTGATAATTGTCTAAATGTACCAATATGTCACTTTAATTATGGTCACTCGGTTCTCAGTCACTGTAAGGTTACTTATACCCTTGACTTATGGAGATTTTCTATTTAGGAGGATAGATTTATGTTCCCCCGGTAAGAGGGAGTTTATTTATGATTTTTGAGCGCTCTCCAGCTTCCGAGCGTATGATAAGGTGCAGAGGTAGTTTCTATCTGCAAGTACGCATGCGCCCGACGTCCCCATGGTGATGGAGGACGCAAGCGCCCGACGTCTCCATGGTGATGGAGGACGCGAGCGATCAGCAAGCAGAGATAGATTCCATTAAGCAATCGCGCATGCGCCCGACGTCTCCATGGTGATGGAGGACGCGGGCAATCAGAAAGTAGTCTGAACGCGCACTTAGATCTATTGAACCGCCCTGCACCCGCCCAGAAGCTCGGATGATAGGTTGATTGATTCCTTGCAAACCTGAACTGTGAGTAAAGTTGATTACTTCCCTTATTTAATTCGATTGATTTTACTTGTATTTTGTATTCTGTCCTGATGAAAGTTCCCCAGAGGAACTGAAACGTTGACTACTGGAATAAAGAAATAACATTTCATTTTGGATAAATCCTGGGAGTGCTGATTTTTCTTTGCTTGTATCTATTTTGTGCAATCAAGCACCGGGTCCATATTGATGTGAGTTGGAGTGCAAGGTATTTTTTCTTTTTTTTATATATATATATATATATATGTGTGTGTGTGTGTGTGTGTGTGTATATAATATGTCTATATCAGCCCACAATCATGCATTTAGTCATATAAACATAATACACGTTTGTCCTTATTGATTCATACATGAATACATTTCCTTGTTAATGCATTTGATTTGATTTATGACTTTTAACTAGAATTTAGCCAGTAATACAAATGGACAATGTTCTATAGCCAGCTATTGTTGCATTGGTCCACTAATATGTCTGTTTTCCACTAATATATTCACTGTAAATAACTTTTCAAAACTGATGTTCTATAGTAGGGCGGATGCATGCACTGTTTTCTTGCCCGTTAAAAAAGATCATGTAGTAGGAGAAGCTTTTCAGTAGCTAGCTACTCTTAGACCTGGCTCGTAGCATATGGCACATTTTTGAGCCATGATTTATTAATTTTTTTGGTATCCATGAACAGCCTTTTGTAGGTATGTTTATTTTTTTTAACCTACAAGAGCTTGGTATTTAAGCAGGTTGCTTCTTTCACTGGCTGTCATGATGAATTGATATATACACAGTGAGGGGGGGGGGAAGTATTTGGTCCCCTGCTGATTTTGAACATTTGCCCACTGACAAAGAAATGATCAGTCTATAATTTTAATGGTAGGTGTATTTTAACAGTGAGAGACAGAATAACAAAAACAAAGATCCAGAAAAACACATGTCAAAAAAGTTATAAATTGATTTGCATGTCAATGAGCAGGCAACGACAGGCAGTTTGCATTCTTGTGCACGAAGGCTGAGCATGGGACACTCTTGGACTTTCCAGCATGACAATGACCCTAAGCACAAGGCCAATGGTTACAGCAGAAAAAAGGTGAATGTTCTAGCATGGCCACCACAGTCTCCTAACCTTAACCCCTTAACGACGCAGGACGGTTCAGGACCGTCATCGGCATTTTTCCCTTGCCGACCGACGACGGTCCTGAACCGTCCTAAATTTAAGAGGTACTTACCCGATCGCCGTCGTTCCCCCGGCGGCGATCGGCGGTGCTCCCGGTGTGGGGAGACTGCCTGCAGCCCAGACAGTCTCCCCATGGCGGATTAGGACCCCTGTGGCCATGTGATCGCCCAACAGGGCGACCACATGGTCACAATAGGTGTCCATGTTTCTGCCTGCAGGGGGACTGTCTGTGCTGACAGGCAGTCTCCCTGCCAGTGTAAAATAAAAAAAAAAAAATTAAAGTTATAGTTAATAAAAAAAATGATTATTATATATGTGTATATATATATGATATATAGATATATATTATACCTATATAATATATGTCTATATATCATATATATAATGTCATACTAAGTGTATTTTTATATTAATATGTACATATATTAATATAAAAATACACTTATAATTAAATTACACACGTGTATATATATATATAATATATATAATAACTATATATATATATTGTATATATATATATATATATATATATTATAAAATACAAATAAAAAGTAATTTAAATTAAATTAAACATGTAAAATAATAATAAATTTTTTTTTAAAAATATATACGAAATTTTATTCTAACTGTATTTTGATATTAATGTATATATATATATATTTATATCAAAATACACTTAGAATGAAATTGTATATATATCTAATAATAAAAAGAATACGAACTATTCATATGTCCATATACAAAATTACATAAATAATTATAGAAATATACACGTAGACTTCAAATATATAAATATGCATATATATTTAAATTCTACGTGCGTATTTATGTAATATTTTTACATAATTAAGTTATTTTATTGATTGCAATTTAAGGGACCTGCCTGCCAACCCAAGCCGAAAGTCCAGAGAATTGAATTTGCTGTCACTGTATTTTACCCTGTAACGTTCTACGACACCCTAAAACCTGTACATGGGGGGTACTGTTTTACTCGGGAGACTTTGCTGAACACAAATATTAGTGATTCAAAACAGTAAAACATATCACAGCGATGATATTGTCAGTGAAAGTGACTTTTTTTGCATTTTTCACACAGAAACAGCACTTTTACTGATGATATAATTGTTGTGATACATTTTCCAGTTTTGAAACACTAATATTTGTGTTCAGCAAAGTCTCCTGAGTATAACAGTACCCCCCATGTACAGGTTTTATAGCGTTTTTGAAAGTTACAGGGTCAAATATATGGGTCAAATATTTTTACATTGAAAATGGCCAGGTTGGTTACGTTGCCTTTGAGAGCGTATGGTAGCCCAGGAATGAGAATTACCCCCATGATGGCATACCATTTGCAAAAGGAGACAACCCAAGGTATTGCAAATGGGGTATGCCCAGTCTTTTTTAGTAACCACTTAGTCACAAACACTGGCCAAAATTAGCGTTCAATTTAGTTTTTTACATTTTTCACACACAAACAAATATGAACGCTAACTTTGGCCAGTGTTTGCGACTAAGTGGCTACTAAAAAAGTCTGGACATACCCCATATTGAATACCCTGGTTGTCTACTTTAAAAAAAAAAATATGTACATGTGGGGTGTTATTCAGCGATTTATGACAGATAATAGTGTTACAATGTCACTATTGATACATTTTAAAAATGTATGTTTTGAAACCGCAATATCCTACTTGTACTTATAGCCCTATAACATGCAAAAAAGTAGCAAAAAGCATGTAAACACTGGGTATTTTTAAACTCAGGACAAAATTTTGAAAAAATTTAGCAGTTTTTTTTCATTCGCTTTTGTAGATGAGTAAAAGATTTTTCACATAAAAGTCAAAAAACATGTATTTTTTTCAATTTTTCATCATATTTTTTCATTTTTTAAAAATTAAATTACATGAGATTATATAAATAATGGTATGTAAAGAAAGCCCCTTTTGTCCTGAAAAAACACAATATATAATTTGTATGGGAACAGTAAATGAGAGAGCGGAAAATTACAGCTAAACACAAACACCACAAAAGTGTAAAAAGATGCCTGGTCGCAAATGTACAACATCGCAAAAACAGTCCGGTCCTTAAGGGGTTAATATAATCAAGCCACTCTGGGGAGATCTCAAACGTGCAGTTCATGCAAGACAACCAAAGACTTTGCATGACCTGGAGGCATTTTACCAAGACCAATGGACAGCTATACCACCTGCAAGAATTAGGGGCCTCATAGACAACTTTTACAAAAGACTGCAAGCTGTCCTTGATGCTAAAGGGGGCAATGCAGAGTATAATTTCATGTTTTTTTTTTTTTTTTTATATTGAGTGGCTCAAGAAAAGCACATTAAGGTCCTGGAGTGGTCTAGCCAGTCTCCAAACCTTGATCTCATATAAAATCCGTTCACATTGCAAAATATCAGCTTTGAAACCTTAATGAATTGGAGAGGATTTGCAAAGAGCAGTGGGACAAAATCCCTCCTGGGATGTGTGCAAACCTGGTGGCCAACTACAAGAAACGTCTGACCCCTGTGATTGCCAACAAGGGTTTTGCCACAAAGTACTAAGTCGAAGGGGTCAAATACTTATTCACTTATTGACATGTAAATCAATTTATAACTTTTGTTGACATGTATTTTTCTGGATTTTTTGTTGTTATTCTGTCTCTCACTGTTAAAATGCACGTACCATTAAACTAATAGACTGATCATTTCTTTTCCCTTCAGATTACAGGCAGTGCTTTACAACAGGGATTTCTAATCTGGAGGGAAAAAACAGACAGGCAAACCCCCAAATTTTTAAGTATTTCCCCCCAAATTACCTTTGGCACTATAAAGTGCCTCTTACCTCAAATAGCCCCAATTCCGAGGAAGTATGGTGAGGGGGCTTCGCAATTTAACACTGGTATTTTTGCCAGATCTCCTTCCAGTGGTAAGCACGCTGGACACCTGCATTCCACCTGTTTTTATCTATTTCCGTGTAGACTGCGCCGGGTAAGACGAAGGTGCACATGTGTGCACTAGTTGGGAGGTCCTGGCGGTTGAACGCACGTACAGGTTGCGATGTGTTCCACCTTGGAATCCAAAATTCAGGCGCCCCCCCCCCCCAAAAAAATAAATATATATATATATATATATATATATATATATATATATATATATATAATTTTGGTTTCCAGGACTTTTTAGAGGCTATTTAACCAGCAGCAACTAACTGTTTGCCACATGCACTCAGAATCTGTTGTAAGTGTGTTCTCACCTGCCCTCCAACACACTTTGAGGCTAGCCTGAATTGTAAAATTTTATATTTTCTTCATTTTTTTTCTCTCTCTCTCTTTTTCTCTTCACTATGTCTAATCCTGAGACTGCGGAGAGCGTACTAAGGGGGGATGGGCGGGGGGTGGGCGGAGGGGGCAGTCCGCCCCGGGTGCCGCCAGGGTGGGGGGTGCCATGACCCTGGTCTGGGAGCTAGAAGGGGCTGTGTGAGCTGTGGCCGCACAGTGCCCCATGGTAGTTAGGATACCGTGCGGCCAGAACAGCTCACACACACTCTAAGAGCAGCTGAACTGGCCGCACAGAGGTAAAGTGGGTTGCGGAGCTAAGCGAAATCGGGGGCAGAGCCAAACCAGTAGCGGGTGCGGGGCTTAATATGGCCCTTACCAGCTGCTGTTAGGAGGTGCAGCAAGATGGAATCCATGCTTCCCCACAGGCTTCAGGGAATCCAGTCCTCCTCTAGCCCACTGTCTGTAAGTAAGAGTGTGTGTGACTGTGTGTGTGTGTGTGTGACTGTGTGTGTGTGTGTGTGTGTGTGTGTGTGTGTGACTGTGTGTGTGTGTGTGTGTAACTGTATGCCTGTTACTGTGTGTGTGACTGTGTGTGGGGGGGTAACTGTATACCTGTAACTGTGTGTGTGTGTGTGTGTGTGTGTGTGAGACTGTCTGTGTGTAACTGTATGCCTGTAACTGTGTGTGTGTGTGTGTGTGTGTATGTGTGAGACCGTCTGTGTGTAACTGTATGCCTGAAACTGTGTGTGTATGTGTGTGTGTGTGTGAGAATGTCTGCCTGTAACTGTGTGTGTATGTGTGTGTGACTGTCTGCCTGTGACTGTGTGCATGTGACTATCTGCCTGTAACTGAGTGTGTGACTGTCGGCCTGTAACTGAGTGTGTGACTGTCTGCCTGTAACTGAGTGTGTGACTGTCTGCCTGTAAATGTGTGTGTGTGGCTGCAGGGATTTTGTAGAAGGGGGCAGGGGTTTTGTATTGTGACAGAAGTCTTTATAAGGGGGATAAGCAGGGGATTTGTGGAAGGGGGTTGTGGGGGTTTTGTAGACGGGGCAGTACAGGATTTGTAGAAGGGGGCAGGACAGGGGTTTTGTAGGAGGGGGCGGGGCAGGACAAGGGTTTTGTAGGAGGGGCTGACAGCGGCTTTGCAAAGTTTACAAATTGGAAAAAAAAAAAGAAAACCTTTTATCATTTTGTACAGGTTTTTTTTTTTGGGGGGGGGGGGGTGCCAAGCACAGGATCCGCCCCGGGTGCCAAATGCTCTAGGTACGCCCCTGGCGGAGAGAGCTTCAGAGAAAGGGAAATGTTCTATAAAATCTTTCTATATTTAATCTGCGCTGCATGTTCCCAACCCATGCCGGATGGATATAAGTTAAAGATTTGTTCCAATTGTACTAAAGAGGTTTCCGAGGAAGCAAAGAAATCGGAGATTACAACTTTCTTAAGTTGGTTCCAGCAAAGTTTGCAACAAACATTTGTTGAAATGCAGTCTGCAGCCGTTCAGTCTGCTCAGGCCTCTGCTTCCCAAGATTCAGCAGTAAGAAATCCTGCTGAGAAAAGGCTTCGATCATGGGAATTGTCTGACACAAGCTCTGTATGTTCACTTTCAGAATCCAGAGATGAGGATGCCAGTGATTCTTCTGATGAAGAATTTTCTTTTCCAGAGGAATATGTTGGAAAACTAGTTAAGGAAGTCCAGTTTCTGATGGGTGATCAGGAACAATTCAGGACCAAAGGAAAGGAATCCAAGGTTTTTCCTTTTCATCCACAGTTAAAGGATTTGATGTTAAGGGAATGGAAATTCGCAGGAAGAAAACCTTTCATTTCTTTTTTTTATTTTTTTAATTCTTTATTTATTGCAAGACAGGGTGACAAATACCGCATACATAACATCCGTTAACTTTATACAGACACGTATTAATATATGTTCCTCAATCAACAGTTGTACATGTAAAGGCATCTAAAGCAATGTTGTGAGCGATATAACATGTAAAAGTCCATAGATCGAGGTCTTACTGTTTGTTTACGGTCCATCTTGAGATTGTACCACATCCGACAACCTGCCCTGATTTTTGATATAGATAAAAGTAAAATGCGTACAACCACGTCAACGTTTTCAGATTAAGATAGGAAAGTTAGTTAATCTGAGATCGCCACTGTCAGGGTACCTGTTGTCTCTACCTCAGAGGAGGTGAGACACTTAGAATTCCGTCCTCTCAGAGGGGCTGACTCACTCGTTCCTCGCAGTCCTCTCGGCCGTTTACACGCCGGACGCCTCTGATCTGTCTCCTTTTATGACGCGGCTCTAGTAGCCGACGTCATGACGACTATCCGTTCCGACCTGTCAATCAAGTCCTGAGCACGAATCAGGACTCGTCGGGGGCGTGATCATCTATTTAGAACCAGGGTATAAAATAAGGTTTTGTGTATTGGTTCATTGCCCTGTCGTGGTTCTAGCTAGTCTAGTCACTCAGCGCTCTTATTTCTATTTGTCTCTTTGGTTCTGACCCGGCTTGTATTATTCTACCCTGCTAACCTCTATTACCCTTTTGACCCGGCTTGTCTCTCGTTTACCTGCTACCTCGGCTTGTCTCTAGACCATTCTTTGCTTACTCCTTACGTTAGTCCGGCCATTCTAAGGTCCGGTATACGTAACTTCTCCTGTTTGTACTCTGCGTGTTGGATCCCTGTCCCGATCCTGACATTACGACAGGGCCAATGGATCCTGCAGGTACAAACACTCAGGTCGGTTCTCCTGACTCTAGATTTGAGGCCATGGATCATAGAATGGACCAGATGGCTCTAGCGTTGCAAGCCTTACTATCTCGTTCTAGTAACCAATCAGAAGAGATGCGTACTGCATCCATCTCTCCTGTAAGTTCAGGACTAGAGGTAGCCACAGTAGGTGCTTCATCCCGTATAACTCCCCCTGTACGTTATGGTGGCTCTCCGGATACGTGTCGAGGTTTTTTAAACCAGATAGGTATTCATTTCGAATTACAACCCCGCTCCTACCCTACAGATAGGGCGAAGGTTGGATTCATAATCACACTACTCATTGATAAAGCTTTGAGATGGGCTAATCCTTTGTGGGAGAATGATAATCCGTTAGTCTATAATTATAATGCCTTTGTCACTGCTTTTAGAAGGACTTTTGATCCTCCAGGTAGAAAGGTTAATGCTGCTAGACTTATGTTACGTCTTAGACAACATAACCGAACCCTTGTTGATTATGCCTTAGAGTTCAGATCCTTGGCAGCAGAAGTCAAGTGGAATGAACAGGCTTATATGGACGTATTTCTAAACGGACTATCAGACGAAATTCTAGATGAGGTTGCCACAAGAGAGCTTCCTGAAAATTTGGAGGATTTAATTTCTTTTATTTCTCGAATTGATGAACGTTTAAGACAGAGACAGAACACTCGAGATAGAACCCGTAGACCTTCCTTTAGACTAGCTCCCTCATTCCAAAGTCCTGAATCTACTACTTTAGCGCTTCCAGAACCTATGCAGATAGGCAATACTCGTCTCTCAGAAGAGGCTGAGATATTCGCGAGAGAGATTTTTCGTTTACATGGTATACCCTCCGAAATTGTCTCTGATAGAGGTTCCCAATTTGTTTCCCGTTTTTGGAAATCCTTTTGTTCTCAATTGGGTATCACATTGAATTTCTCTTCTGCATATCATCCTCAGTCTAACGGAGCTGCTGAACGCACCAACCAAAAGATTGAACAATATTTGCGTTGTTTTGTTTCCGAACACCAGTACGATTGGGTCGGTCTGATTCCTTGGGCGGAGTTTGCACACAACAATCTCGTTTGCGATTCAACTCGTTCTAGCCCCTTTTTCATGAATTATGGCTTTCATCCTCCTATTCTTCCCTTGGTTTCCCCTTCCCAAGGGGTACCGTCGGTTGATGTCCATGTTGCCAATTTGAGGAAGTTGTGGGATCAGACTCGACAAATTCTCCTTCATAATTCCACGTTGTTCAAACAACACGCAGACAAGCGTAGAAGGGCGGCTCCGGTTTTTGTTCCAGGGGATAGGGTATGGTTGAGTACCAGAAACATTCGCTTGAAGGTTCCCTCTATGAAATTTGCGCCTCGTTACATTGGTCCTTACAAGGTTCTGACTCGAATTAATCCTGTTGCGTATCGCCTTGCCCTTCCACCTGGCTTGCGCATTCCTAACTCCTTTCATGTTTCCTTGTTGAAGCCTCTAGTTTGTAACAGGTTTTCCTCCGCTGCACCCTCCCCTCGCTCTGTTCAGGTTGAGGGCCAGGAGGAGTATGAGATCAACTCCATCCTCGATTCTCGAATTTCTCGGGGGAGGTTACAATATCTTGTGGACTGGAAAGGATATGGTCCTGAGGAGAGGTCTTGGGTGGTCCAGGAGGAGGTGCATGCTCCTCGCCTCCGCAGGGCTTTTCATTCCCGGTTTCCGTCTCGTCCCGGTTCCTTCCGCCCGGTGGGCGTTTCTGAGAGGGGGGGTACTGTCAGGGTACCTGTTGTCTCTACCTCAGAGGAGGTGAGACACTTAGAATTCTGTCCTCTCAGAGGGGCTGACTCACTCGTTCCTCGCAGTCCTCTCGGCCGTTTACACGCCGGACGCCTCTCCTTACGTTAGTCCGGCCATTCTAAGGTCCGGTATACGTAACTTCTCCTGTTTGTACTCTGCGTGTTGGATCCCTGTCCCGATCCTGACAGCCACCCCCTCAGGGGTGCCAAATAGCCTTGTGGGATCTAGGTTGTGAAAACCTTTCATTTCTAAGCACTTTAAAGCTCTCTTTTCCATCAGAGTGCCTCTTGTTACCATCAGTAGACATCCCTATAGCTCAGCTAGGAAAAAAGACCACTTTACCTATTGGGGATTCTAGTAGCTTGAAAGATGCTATGGAAAAACATATTCATTCTTCTTTGAAGAAACTGTCTCATCAGCATCTCAATGCAAAGCACTGATTGCAGGTACTTCAGTGGCAAAGGCACAGAAGCATTGGCTGAAAGAATTTGAAAAAATGTATGCAGGTGAATCCAAAGAAGATCCAGTTCAGTTGTTACAAAATATCAAGATGGCATCTTACTTCCTCATTGATTCCTCTACAGAAAGTCTGAAGATCTCGTCTAAAGCTATGGGTTTATCTACGGTGGCAAGGAGAGCTGAATGGTTGAGAAACTGATCGGCTGATTCAGCATCCAAAAATTTTCTATGTGACATTCCTTTTGAACCAGGCAGACTTTTTGGTTCCAAATTAGATGATCTTATGAAGCAAATGAAGGATGGTAAGGATGCATTACCAGAAGACAACAGGAAGCAGCATTGGAATAAAATGTTTATTTAGAGTCCAATCCACTTACAGAGGCTACTTTCAAAGAAACACTTACAGAGGTCAACAAAGATCGGTGTTTGACTACAAGAGAAAAGAGAAGTTCTCTGACAAAAATAATAGAAACTTATGACGCCATTCATGTTGGCGGAAGACTCACGCACTTTATGGATTTCTGGCAAAAAACTACCTCAGATCGCTGGATTCTTTTAGTGATCAGGAATGGTTACTATCTGGACCTATCAGAGACCCCAAGGAGAAACATTTTATGCTCTGCAGTCCTCTCGACTACGACAGAAAACACTCTTATGGGAGAAGTGTCAAAGCTTATTCTAAAGAATGTGATAGAAAGCGTGCAATTAAAAGAGAGGTTCCTGGGCACTTATTCAAGGCTCTTTTTGGTTCCAAAGCCATACGGTTCTTACAGACCCATTTTAGATCTCAAGACAGTCAACAAGTTTATTCTAAAAAATACGTTTCATATAGAAACAATAAAGTCTGGAACTCAGATTATTCAACCAGGCAATTGGCTTATTTCTCTAGATTTAAAAGACGCACATTTACACATTCCCATCACAGAATGCAGCAAAAGATTCCTAAGGTTTGCAATCAACTTCTAGAGACAGACTCTGAATTATTAGTTCAGAGCACTTCCTTTTGGTCTTTCTTCAGCCCTAAGAGTGTTCACAAAGATTCTGGTAGTTATTTCCACAGATTTAAGGGTAAGGGACATCAACTTCATCCCTTATTTAGACGACTGGCTTTTAATTGCAGACTCAAAAGAACAAATTTTTTTAAGACCTCAGTACGGCTTTAGACTCCCTAAAAATTCATGGTTGGTTAATAATTTTCGTAAAGTTAGAATTAGTTACAGTCCAACGAATACAGTTTCTGGGTCTTATTATAGACACAGTCAGTATGAAGATCTTTCTTCCAGAAGAAAAGAGAACAAAAATTGCTCAAGCTATTCAGAACAGAAAGACAGGTAAGTAATTATGGGACAAGAGGGAAAGTGCACTAGGGGACACTATGGGAGGGGGGGGGGACACTATGGGAGGGGAGGAAGAATACTATGGGAGGGGGGACACTATGGAAAGGGGGGGACACTATGGGAGGGGGTGGAGAATACTATGGGAGGGGGGGAAGAATACTATGGAAAGGAAAAAATTGTTCCATCAGAGAAGCAATGAGTTTGCTGGGTCTTTTCACAGCCTCAATTCCAGCAGTCAGTTGGCCAAAGGCCAGAATAAGATCTCTTCAAATAAATATTTTAAGCTTCTGGAACAAGCAAACAAACAGCTTGGATATGCCTATGAAACTCAACAGTCACGCTCTGAAGAGTTTTCTCTGGTGGACCTCGTCACATTTCCTGCAATCAGGCCTTTCTTTCCAAATTAAATCGTTCAGAATTTTAATGACATACGCCTCAGATCTCGAGAGAAAAGAAGAAACAAGGAATTTGACTAGTGAAAGATTTAAGAAGTTCATTGAACTACAAAGAACCGAAGGCTGTTTGGCTGGCTCTTGTTGCCTTTCAGAACCAGATCCAGAATCAACATGTCAAGATCAGGTCAGACAATTCTACAACAGTAGCGTGTATATATAAACAAACAAGGAGGAACAAGGTCAACTTGTTTGTGAAATCTTTGTTCCAGAATCATGCTGTGGTCAGAGTTTCACCTTCTGTCTATTTCAGCAGTACACATAATAGGAAAATTCAACATTCTGGCAGACGCCCTAAGTCGTCAACATTTAAAACAAGCAGATTGGTCTCTGTCTTCCCAGATCTTCAGTCAAATAACAAAGAAATTCGGTTATCCAGAAATAGACCTGATTGCTTCAAGATCAAACTAGAAAACAAGAAGATTTGCATCTTTGAACTCTTCAGACAGACCATAGGTCATAGACTCCCTTTCTATTCCATGGAATTTCGGCCTAGCCTATGTGTTTCCTCCTATTTCTCTAGTTCCCAGGATTCTACAGAAGATCAGGATGGAAGGGGTAAGAATAATCAGAATTCTGCCATGGTGGCCTGAGAAGGAGTTGGTTCTCCGTTCTCCTAAATATACCCATATCAATCTTTTGGAAGCTTCCCCTGTCCGTAGACATCCTGGAACACTCCTTGGTACCGCTTCCAACTCTGAAGAAATTCAAAATGACGGCCTAGTTTCTGAATACCAGATCTTAAAGGAGAAGGGTTTGTCTCCTGAAGTTATTGAGATGTTGATGTCTGCTAAGAAAGAATCTACTCCCAAGATTTATGCAAGAATATGGAAGAAATTTTCTGTAGCCGCTTCCATTCCAAACATCCGTAAATTCCTTCAAATGGGCTTTGCGAAAGGATTGAAACCAGCCACGCTCAAGGTCCAAATTTCAGCTATCAGTTTCTTCTCATTCAGATGTTTAGCTTCAAATATTTTAATCACCAGATTTTTCAAAGCTTTGTCTCGTTTGGTTCCTACTATCGTGGAAACCTTTCCACCATGGGATCTTAATTTAGTTTTATCAGCGCCCTGCAAACCTCCGTTTGAACGTATAGAAACGTCTTCTCTTAAGGTTTTATCATTCAAGACTTTATTTTTGGTGGCAATTACCTCGGCAAAGAGATTGGGAGGTTCTTCGTCTAACATCAATCACACATCTTCACACATTTGCTAAGAATTACAAATTAGACATACTGGCCTCGGAACACGCAACTTTTGGACGCAAAGTGTTACAAGCAGTTGTAAAATGAGTCCCGCCCTTAGGGTATTGCTTTGATTATCCCTGTTGTAAAGCACTGCCTCTAATCTGAAGGGAAAAGCAAAAGTTTTTACTTACCGTAAATCAAGAAGATTAGAGGCAGTGCTCACTTTCCCCAACTGATTTTCTAAGAAACTAAATTTTAGTTATCCAGCTTTTGTATTTTCTGTGAGGAAAGAAACACTTTATAGTGCCAAAGGTAATTTGTGGGGAGGTACTTAAAAATTTGGGGGTTTGCCTGCCTGTTTTTTCCTTTCAAATTAGAAATCCCTGTTGTAAAGCACTGCCTCTAATCTTCAGGAAAAATACATTTGCAGTAAGTAAAAAATGTATGCTTTGTCAGTGGGCAAACATTCAAAATCAGCAGGGGATCAAATACTTTTTTTCCATCACTGCGTATAGTTTATATTCAACCTGCATTAAAATGTACAGTTCAATAAAAAAAAAAAAATATATATATATATAAGGAACATAGAAACATAGAATGTGACGGCAGATAAGAACCATTCGGCCCATCTAGTCTGCCCAGTTTTCTAAATACTTTCATTAGTCCCTGGGCTTATCTTATAGTTAGGATAGCCTTATGCCTATCCCACGCATGCTTAAACTCCTTTACTGTGTTAACCTCTACCACTTCAGCTGGAAGGCTATTTCATACATCCACTACCCTCTCAGTAAAATAATACTTCCTGATATTATTTTTAAACCTTTGTCCCTCTAATTTAAGACTATGTCCTCTTGTTGTGGTAGTTTTTCTTCTTTTAAATATAGTCTCCTCCTTTACTGTGTTTATTCCCTTTATGTATTTAAATGTTTCTATCATATCCCCCCTGTCTCGTCTTTCCTCCAAGCTATACATGTTAAGATCCTTTAACCTTTCCTGGTAAGTTTTATCCTGCAATCCATGAACCAGTTTAGTAGCCCTTCTTTGAACTCTCTCTAAGGTATCAATATCCTTTTGAAGATAGGGTCTCCAGTACTGTGTACAGTACTCCAAGTGAGGTCTCACCAGTGTTCTGTACAATGGCATGAGCACTTCCCTCTTTCTACTGCTAATACCTCTCCCTATACAACCAAGCATTCTGCTAGCATTTCCTGCTGCTCTATTACATTGTCTGCCTACCTTTAAGTCATCAGAAATAATCACCCCTAAATCCCTTTCCTCAGATGTTGAGGTTAGGACTCTATCAAATATTCTGTACTCTGCCCTTGGGTTTTTACGTCCAAGATGCATTATCTTGCACTTATCCACATTAAATGTCAGTTGCCACAACTCTGACCATTTTTCTGCATTTTTCTCTGACCAACTCTGACCATTTTTCTAGTTTACCTAAATCATTTTCCATTTTCCAACACTTCAAGCAACATAAACAGTACAGTCTGCTGTAGTGGTCATAGTGCCAGGAGTGCCCTGGCGCTCCACTACAATTGAAGCAGTCTGGCCGGGATGAGCGCCTTCCTGTTTCCCCTGCAGCCGCCGGGCCCGTGCACAGTAGTGGTTATGGTGCTTGGAGTGCTTCTTTAATAATTCTATTGCCCTTGAAAAAATGTAGCAGAGCTCCATGCAATCACAGCCATACGAATAGCTGTCAACTTTAGTAGCATTGTACTACCTGAGACAAAAAGCCACTGGAAAGATAGAGATTGTCTTATTTTAGTATATGTAGAATTCAACAGAAAGCTTTATGCATTTTACTTATGTCAGGACTTTATTAAAGGAGGATCACAATGCTTACCAAATATTGCTTCATGAAGTTGAACTTAGCCCCTATTACAGGGGATTTTTAATACCGTATGTATCGGCGTATAACACGCACCTCATTTTCAGAAGGAAATTCCAGGAAATTTCCCCTCATCCCATAGTGTTCCCCCCCTTTCCATAGTATTCTCCCCCCCCCTCCCATAGTATTCCCCCCATAGTGTTCCCCCCTCATCCCATAGTGTCCCCCCCTTATCCCATAGTGTCCCCCCCTTTCCATAGTATTCTCCCCCCCTCTCCAATAATGTTCCCCTCCCCTTTCCATAGTATTCTTCCCCCCCTCCCATAGTATTCTCCACCCCCCTCCCATAGTGTCCCCCCCCTTTCCATAGTGTCCCCCCTCCCATAGTATTCTTCCTCCCCTCCCATAGTGTCCCCCCCCCTCCCATAGTGTCCCCTAGTGCACTTTCCCTCTTGTCCCATAATTACTTACCTGTCTTGAAGCGTGGGTCGGCTTCACAGCGCGCACCGCGGTACTGGAACTATAATTTCAGGTTCCGGTTTCCGGCGGGACTGAAAGGAAGTGTGCACACTATTGTGTGCACACTTCCTTTCAGTCCCGCCGGAAACCGGAACCTGAAATTGAAGTTCCAGTACCGCGGTGCGCGCTGAACACCGGCCCACGCTTCAAGACAGGTAAGTAAATATGTGATATCGGCGTATAACACGCACCCATGATTTCCCCCCTTTTTTCAGGGAGAAAAAGTGCGTGTTATACGCCGATAAATACGATATATTGTTTCTAGAGTTTACTAGAAAGAATTAAAGGACCACTATAGTGCCAGGAAAACATACTCGTTTTCCTGGCACTATAGTGCCCTGAGGTTGCCTCCACCCTCAGGGCCCCCCTCCCGTCGGGCTCTAGGGAGTGGAAGGGGTTACATTTACCTCTTTTTCCAGCGCCCGGCAGGGAACTCTCCTCCTCCATATCGCCGTCATCGTCTGAATGCGCGTGCATTCAGCCAGTCCATAGGAAAGCATTCTCAATGCTTTCCTATGGACGCTGGCTTCTTCTCACTGTGATTTTGACGGTGAAAAGCGTGGAAGCGCCTCTAGCGGCTGTCAATGAGACAGCCACTAGAGGCTGGATTAACCCTATTATAAACATAGCAGTTTCTCTGAAACTGCTATGTTTACTGCAGGCAGGGTTAATCCTAGATGGACCTATAGTGGTCCTTTAACAGTGAATATAGAAAATTATTATATAAGGATCTGTCAAACTGGTACAAAAAAAAGTGCATCTTAACAGGCCAAATTCTTAATTTCATGTAATAGAAAAGACTCTTTTTTTGTAATATTTGCTTTGACAACTTCAGATCAGTTATAATGATGATCGTGTGTTGAAAAACATTCTATTAACCCCTTAAGTCCGGCGGACATATATTTACGTCCTTTTAAAAGCGGCTCTAAACGCCGCAGGACGTAAATATACGCCCGCCGTTTTTTTTTAACTTACCCGGTCGCCGGTGGTCCCACGCCGGCGATCGCGGTTGGGGGGACTCCCAGGGAGCCCCCCCGAGGCAGATCTGCCTCCTCCGGTCCCTCCCGGTCATGTGAGAGTGAGGTCCTTGCGAGGACCTCACAATCACATGGCCGGTATAGCTGGCTCAGGCATTGCCAGCAGGGGGACCAACTGTAATGACAGTTGGTCCCCCTGCTGGCTGAAAATAAAATAAAATTAAGTTAAAAGTGTAAAAAAAAAAATATATATATACTTAGATTATATATATATTATATATATATGATCTAAGTATATATATACACATATACACACATACACATACACCGTCTAGGTGTATTTTAATATTAATATATATATAATTATATATATATATATATATATTAATATCAAATTACACGTAGACTGATACTGATTAAATATATATAATTATTGTTATATATATATTTATAAATAATATAAAATAAATAAATATGTAAATACGTAAAAAAATTAAATACAAAAAATAATTAAAAATAAAATATTAAAAAATATATAGATGTGTTCTATTTCGTTCTAACTGTATTGTGATATTAATATATATATATATTTATATCAAAATACACGTAGAACGAAATAATATATATATCTATATACATAAATATATACGTATATATCACTATATATATACCTATATATAAATAAAAATATTTAAAAAAAATATATATATATATACGTATATATACACATATGTATATATATACATATATTAATTCTACACATATATTTATGTAATCATTTTACATAATTAGGTATCCTAATTAATTACAATTAGCGGGACCTGCCTGACAACCCATGCCGAAAGTATAAGGAATTTAATTTGCTAGCACTATATTTAACCCTATAACTTTCCAAGACACCATAAAACCTGTACATGGGGGGTACTGTTTTACTCGGGAGACTTCGCTGAACACAAATATTAGTGTTTCAAAACAGTAAAATGTATTACAACGATGATATCGCCAGTAAAAGTGACGTTTTTTGCATTTTTCACGCACAAACAGCACTTACACGGACGATATTACTGCTGCAATACTTTTTACTGTTTTGAAACACAAATATTTGTGTTCAGCGAAGTCTCCCGAGTACAACAGTACCCCTCATGTACAGGTTTTATGGTGTTTTCAAAAATTACAGCGTCAAATATAAGGCTTGTGTTTCATTTTTTTCACATTAAAATTCGCCAGATTGCTTACGTTGCCTTTATGACCCTATGGTAGCCCAATAATGAAGATTACCCCTATGATGACATACTATTTGCAATAGTAGACAACCCAATGTATTGCAAATGGGGTATGTCCAGTCTTTTTTAGTAGCCACTTAGTCACAAACACTGGCCAAAATTGGCGTTTTTTGCATTTTTCACACACAAACAAATACTAATGCTAACTTTGGCCAGTGTTTGTGACCAAATGGCTACTAAAAATGACTGGACATACCCCATTTGCAATACCTTGGGTCGTCTACTATTGCAAATGGTATGCCATTATGGGTGTAAATGTATTTCCTGGGCTACTATACAGTCTCAAAGGCAACGTAACCAATCTGACAAATTTCAATTTCAAATGTAACACGCTATATTTGACCCTGTAACTTCCCAAAACACCATAAAACCTGTACATAGGGGGTACTGTTTTACACGTGAGACTTTGCTGAATACAAATATGTGTATTTTATTGCAGTAAAAGCAAACCGTATTATGACATTGACAGTTAAAATGTCATGTAGAACTAAAAAAATCAAAAAAATCTTATTTTCTCCCATGTTTTTCATATTAAATTATGTTTCATAGCTAAATATTTGATATTAAATGAAAGCCCTGTTTCCCCTGAATAAAATGATATATAATAAGGGGGGGTGCATTTAATATGAAAGAGGTGAATTACGGTTTGACAGACATATAGCGCAAATGCCAGGTTTTGTTTACATTTTGTTTCGTTCACAACTTGTACATTTGGCTACGGTGTTAAGGGGTTAATAGTACAATCAGTTAGGTGTCTGTTTAGTTTTCAAATGTAAACCATGTATTCTTTTATCACCATTGTAACGTTCGATTCACAGTAAACTTTTATCAATGCAATTCATCTATCACGTGCTTCAAACTTTTTTAAATAATAAAATACACAGTGGAATCCTGTCTGACTCATACAAAAGGAGATGCTAGTTTACGCTAAAGAAAAAATATATAAATACATGTATTATTGATACTCATTGCTTTACTAGACCACAAAATCGAATGCTGACTCAGATAGTTGCAGAATATAGCTGTACTGGTATTAATTCCTGAAATACCTAATGCTGCGTGTAACATCCTTATAAATAAATAAGAGATAAAGAATGCTTTTAGAGCTTGCGGCCAATGAGAGAGTCGAGCCAGTCAAGCTGCTTTTAACATCTCCTCTCAGCTTGAAGACCCGCAGCGCCTTGGCGTTGTATCTTCCCGATTCCTTTGTATAACCACCAGTCCTTCTTGCATAATTTTCCTGACAAATAGTTCACTTATTAATATTTCAACTCGTGCTCTTACAAGCCATAGACATTGTCTGCCTCAGGCAGGGAGTTATAGTCCCATATACAGGAAACTAATCTTTGCTTTTAAATCTTTTGTCATGAGTTATGACATCTCCAGTTCCGTTACCTAAGCAGGCATTTGCTATGTGCTGTGCTAAGCATGGCTAGTCTTTCTGTAGTTTTGTGCGTTTACTTTTTCGTTCCTTTGGGATATAAGTCCCTATAGTATAGTCTGTACTAGCTTGCCTTTTTTTTTTTTTTTTTTCTTTTTCTTTTTTTTTTTTTTACTTCTGCTTTTCTATTTTTGTTATGTTAAAACTTGACATTTCTATGTCTATATCAGCCCACAATCATGCATTTAGTCAGATAAACATAATACACGTTTGTCCTTATTGATTCATACATCCATACATTTCCTTGTTAATGCATTTGATTTGATTTATGACTTTTAACTAGAATTTAGCCAGTAATACAAATGGACAATGTTCTATAGCCAGCTATTGTTGCATTGGTCCACTAATATGTCTGTTTTCCACTAATATATTCACTGTAAATAACTTTTTTAAAACTGATGTTCTATAGTAGGGCGGCTGCATGTACGGCGGCTGTTTTCTTGACCGTTAAAAAAGATCATGTAGTAGGAGAAGCTTTTCAGTAGCTAGCTACTCTTAGACCTGGCTCGTAGCAAATGACTTACATTTTTGAGCCGTGATTTATTTATTTTTTTTGGTATCCATTAACAGCCTTTTGTAGGTATGTTTATTTTTTTGAACTACAAGAGCTTGGTATTTAAGCAGGTTGCTACTTTCACTGGCTGTCATGATGACTTGCTGCATTTCAGTGCATATTAAACTGTTTCCAATTACCTATTTATGAAGCTGGTCTCTTTAGAATTTCCATATTTGTCCCAGGAATATTTTTTAGGTACATCAACCAAAATCAACTATTGGTTGGGATATGTTATAAACCACCTAATGTTAATATTGACGAGAAACAACAGCTGTTTAAGCAAATTGAGAAAGCTGCAAATCTGGGTAACACGTTAATTATTAGAGATATAAATTACCCGGACATAAATTGGGACAGAGAGACTAGTAGTTCAGCAAAGGGAATTAGATTTTTGAACTTGTTAAATTACACCTTCATGTCACAACTTGTACAAGCACCAACTAGAAAGGACGCTTGTCTGGACCTGGTTCTAACAAACCACTTTGATCTTTTGACCAACATTCAAGTAGGTCATTACTTGGGAAATAGTGATCACAATATAGTGTCCTTTGAAATAAACTCAAACAAACAAAAGCACATGGGGTATAAAAAAAAGGTAAATTTCTATAAGTTAAGGGCAGCTTTACAATATATTGACTGGTATAAACTCTTTAGTGAAAAGAACACTGAGGATAAATGGAACATCTTACAACAAATAATATAAAGGTACGTTTCTCAGTATGTACCATTGGGTAATACATATAAAAGAAACACATTAAAACCAATGTGGCTTAGTAGAGAAGTAAAACGAGATTAAAAATAAGAAAAGGGCATTCAAAGCATTTAAATCAGACAAATAAGAGGCATCCTATAAAAGATATAAAGAAGCCAATAATGCGTGCAAAAAGGCAATTAGATTCGCTAAACTTCAAAATGAAAAAAATGATAGCCAAAGAGAGCAAAACCAACCCTAAAGCATTTTTAAGTACATAAATTCTAAAAAACAAAAACATTATTTTTTTTTTTTTTTAAGTAAAAAAATACATTACAAAATGCTCATTACCACTACACCTGAAACATACTAGCAAAATAATTATCCCACGCTAAGGTTCAAAATATGCCTTTTGAATTACCCCAGGGTGTATTCTTTAATAAATAGTATGTGTTTGTGGGGATGTTTGAATAACCAGCCAGCTAAACTACTCCAAAATGGAACATGGACACAGCGTAAAAATTCAAAGTTTGAAAAAAAACTGGAATGGCTGTGTTTTAAATGTGCCCCTTGAATGTCCACATATACCTGGCAAAGGTACATACAGGGGCATTGCTGTACTCAGCCGACATAGCTGAGCAACATATAAAGTATTATACAGTCGTAGCACACATAAGGTTTGCAAAATATACTGTGCAAACTCACTTTGTGTGTCAAAAAGGCAGAAAACATGCTTATTACCATTACACTTGGTACAACCTAGAGGAAGCATTATCTCACGCTAAGGTTCAAAATATGCCTTTTGAAATACCCTGTGATGTCTTCTTTAAGAAATGGTATGCATTTATGGTGTAGTTGAAATATGTAGCCTGTTCAAGTGCTCCAAAGTGGGACATGGACGCATCAAAACTCTCCATGAAAATTCACACTTAAAAAAATGAACTTGTCACGTCTCTTTTACAGCACTGTAAAGTCACAAAATAATGTCTAGGTCATACATTAGACATATTGGTTTACTCAGAAGATGTAACTGAGCATAATTTGTTTTTGTTTTTGTCACAGTGGTACATATCAGGACAAAAATAGTGAAAATGGAAGCTTAGGAAATGCACTCATATAGGGGTTAACCCATAGTAAACTACCAAAGTAGTAAAAAAGAAAGAGAGAAAAGAGCTGAGTGCCCTAATTAGATTAAAATGTAACCTTTAATAGTATAGTTAAAATGGATAAATACCGTATATACTCGAGTATAAGCCGACCCGAATATAAGCCGAGGCCCCTAATTTTTCCCCAAAAAACTGGGAAAACTTATTGACTCGAGTATAAGACTAGGGTGGGAAATGCAGCAGCTACTGGTAAATTTCTAAATAAAATTAGATCCTAAAAAAAATATATTAATTGAATATTTATTTACAGTGTGTGTATAATGAATGCAGTGTGTGTGTATGAGTGCAGCGTGTGTGTGTATGAGTGCAGCGTGTGTGTGTATGAGTGCAGCGTGTGTGTATGAGTGCAGCGTGTGTATGAGTGCAGCGTGTGTGTATGAGTGCAGTGTGTGTATGAATGCAGTGTGTGCAGGGCCGGTGCAAGGATATTTGCCCCCCCCCCCCCATATGTCCTGACCTCCCCTCCTCCTCCCTCAGTGGTCCTTACCTCCCCACCCCCGTGTTCCTTCACCCCCCTCCCCCAGTGGTCCTGACTCACCCCTCCCCTAGTGGTCCTTACCCTCCCCTCCCCTAGTGGTCCTTACTTCCCCCTCCCCTCCCCTAGTGGTCCTTACTTCCCCCTCCCCTCCCCTAGTGGTCCTTACTTCCCCCTCCCCTCCCCTAGTGGTCCTTACTTCCCCCTCCCCTCCCCTAGTGGTCATTATCCCCCCCCTCCCTCCCATAGTGGTCCTTATCCCCCCCTCCCTCCCATAGTGGTCCTTATCCCCCCCTCCCTCCCATAGGGGTCCTTATCCCCCCCTCCCTCCATAGTGGTCCTTATCCCCCTCCCTCCCATAGCGGTCCTTATCCCCCCCTCCCTCCCTCCCATAGCGGTCCTTATCCCCCCCTCCCTCCCATAGTGTTCCTTTTCTCCCCCCCTTTCTCCCATAGTGGTCCTTATCCCACCCCCTCCCTCCGATAGTGGTCCTTATCCCCCCCTCCCTTCCATAGTGGTCCTTATCCCCCCCTCCCTCCCATAGTGGTCCTTATCCCCCCCCTCCCTCCCATAGTGGTCCTTATCCCCCCCCCCTCCCTCCCATAGCGGTCCTTATACCCCCCCTCCCTCCCATAGTGGTCCTTATCCCACCCCCTCCCTCCCATAGTGGTCCTTATACCCCCTTTTTTTATTATTATTTTTTTTTATTATTATTATAATTTTTTATTATTATTTCTTATTTTATTTATATTTTTATTTATTTTTCGTCCCCCCTCCCTGCTTGATACATGGCAGGGAGGGGGGCTCTCCTTCCCTGGTGGTCCAGTGGCAGTTCAGTGGGGGGAGAGGGGGGCTGGCAGAGCTGTAACTTACCTGTTCTGCAGCTCCTGTCAGCTCTCTCCTCCTCTGCGCCGTCCGTGCAGCTCCCTCTGTCAGCTCCCAGTGTAAGTCGGCTCTCGCGAGATTTACACTGGGAGCTGACCGAGGTGCTGAACGGACGGCGCGGAGGAGGAGAGAGCTGACAGGAGCTGCAGAACAGGTAAGTTACAGCTCTGCCAACCCCCCTCTCCCCCAGTCTGTATTATGGCAATGCAAATTGCCATAATACAGACCTTGACTGGAGTATAAGCCGAGTTGGGGTTTTTCAGCCCAAAAAATGGGCTGAAAAACTCGGCTTATACTCGAGTATATACGGTAGGTACCCAGGAGTGAGTAGATACTCCAAAATTAAAAGTATATAACACTAGGCTGAAAAATAGATAATGTAAACCAGGGCCGGACTGGGAAAAAAATTAGGCCCGGGCATTTTTCAATCAGAGCGGCCCCCTAAGAAGGGGGCGGGGTCAGAGAGGGTGTGTTTTGTCATCACTAATGACAAGCACGCCCCCTCTCAAAGTGAGCATGTTAGTTCAATGCACAGAGCCCCGCTGAAGAGCTCTGGTATTAGAAAAAGGCCCTGAATTTGTTCTGCGCAGCGCAAGCAAATTTAATAACATGCTTGTGCTGTGTTTGCTTTTAAATTGTCTCTGGTGTCTCCACAAGGGGGATACCAGAGGACAAAAGGGCCAGGAAAGTGTATGGTGCATGTGTTTGGAGCCTGCTTGTGGGATTGCGTGTGTGTAGAGTGTGGTGTGGTATTGTGTAAATAGGTCAATTTCATTTGTGTTTGTGGTGTAATATGTGTGGCTAGGGGCTGTAGAGAGTGTGCGTATAGGGGGCATAGTATTATAGGGGATGTAGCGAGTGTTTGCATACGGGCTGTAGTGTGTGTGTGTATAGGTGACGTAGTGTGTGTAGGGGTTGTAGAGAGGGTGTGTTTAGAGAATGTTGTATGTGTTTGCTGACAAGGAATGTAGTGTGTGTGTAGGTGGTGCAGTGTGTGTGTGTGTAGGAGATCTACTGTGTAAAGGAGATTGTGTGTGTGTGTGTGTGTGTGTGTGTGTGGAGGATTAAGAGTGCATATAGGGTAAGGGATCTAGCGTGTATCTGGAGCATAATGTGTGTAGTGGTGCAGTGTGAGGGGTGCTGTAGTGTGTGTGTATGTATGTCTATATATATATATATATATATATATATATATATATATATATATATATATATATATATATATATATATATATATATATATATATATATATTTGGACGTATTGTATGTGTGAGGGGCGCAGTGTGTGTATGTAAGAGGGGTGCTGTGTATGAGGGTGTTTTTATGTGCCGTCACATTCTAGGTTTCTAATTTTCTTTGTCTGTTAACTCACTGAGGGTTATTTTATATATTATATATATATATATATGTGTGTGAGCGAGGGTGCTGTGTATGTGTCTGAGGGTGCTGTGTGTGTCTGAGGGTGCTGTGTGTGTCTGAGGGTGCTGTGTGTGTCTGGGGGTGCTGTGTGTGTTTGGGGTGCTGTGTCTGGGTGTGTTTGGGGGTGCTGTGTGTGTTTGGGGGTGCTGTGGGTTTGGGAGTGCTGTGTGTGTCTGGGAGTGCTGTGTGTGTCTGGGGGTGCTGTGTGTGTTTGAGGGTGCTGTGTCTGGGTATGTTTGGGGGTGCTGTGTGTGTCTCGGTGCTGTGTGTGTCTTGGTGCTGTGTGTGTTTGGGGGTGCTGTGTGTTTGGGAGTGCTGTGTGTGTCTGGGAGTGCTGTGTGTGTCTGGGGGTGCTGTGTGTGTCTGGGGGTGCTGTGTCTGGGTGCTGGGTGTGTTTGGGGGTGCTGTGTGTGTCTGGGGGTACTGTGTGTGTCTGGGTGCTGTGTGTCTGGGGGTGCTGTGTGTGTCTGGGTGCTGTGTGTGTCTGGGGGTGCTGTGTGTGTGAGTGTGAATGTATATTTTATTTAAATGTAAATCTATTTTTTTATTAATAAAAAAATATATATATCCCCCCCCCCCTCCTCCCTTCTTACCTTTTAGCCTGGGAGGAGGGGGGATCCGTGTTGCCTGGGAGGAGGGGGGGATCCGTGTTGCCTGGGGGGAGGGGGTTCCTTTCTGCCATCCTTCCCTGGTGGTCCAGTGGTGAGAGTGAACTCTAGCCCCTGCAGGCTAGAGTTCACTCTCGCGAGATCTGAGCATTGCAGGGGTAACCGCGGCAACGCTCAGACCTCGCGAGAGGACCCGACGGAGCTGCTGGCTAGAGCTCCGCCGGTCCTCTCTCCTGCCTCACACCCTCCCTCTCCTGCCGGCGGCCGCCTGGAAGTGTCTCTGGGCCGGTGAGGGAGATCTTTGATCTCCCCACCGGCCCATGGAGACACACAGCAGGGCTGGCGCTCGGGTAGCGCGCTGGCCCTGCAGGAGCCGGCCGGGGAGATCCTGTGATCTCCCCTGCCGGCCTCGGCCCCACTGCCATCGCGGCCCACCGGGCATTTGCTGGTGTGCCCGATGGCCAGTCCGGGCCTGATGTAAACAAAAAGTCTAATATGCCTAGTAGGTAAAAGTTCAGGGTGTAAACTAATACCTGTGGACTTAAAGGACCACTATATTGCCAAGAAAACATACTTGTTTTCCTGGCACTATAGTGCCCTGAGGGTGCCCCCACCCTCAGGGACCCCCTCCCGCCGGGATGGATGGAGAGGAAGGGGTTAAACTTACCTCTTTTTCCAGTGCCGGAGAGCTCTCCTCCTCCTCTCCGCCTCCTCGGCTGAATGCACATGCGCGGCAGGAGCAGCGCACGCATTCAGCCAATCTCATAGGAAAGCATTGTAAATGCTTTCCTATGGACGCTGGCGTCTTCTTACTGTGATTTTCACAGTGAGAAGCACGCAAGCGCCTCTAGCGGCTGTCAATGAGACAGCCACTAGAGGCTGGCTTAACCCGAATATAAACATAGCAGTTTCTCTGAAACTGCTATGTTTATATAAAAAAGGGTTAAACCTAGCTGGACCAGGCACCCAGACCACTTCAGTAAGCTGAAGTGGTCTGGGTGCCTATAGTGGTCCTTTAACACAAAGTGAGGAACTAATAGTAACACATATCTCTGTAGTGAAGGTTGACACAAAAGTAGCAAAAGTTAACACTTAGTTGCTACAGTGTATGTTTGCAGGAGCAACAGTCTGGTGAAAAGCTCAAAGCAAGAATTAACAAGAAGTACAGGTAGTCGCTCAAAGGGTTAAACCTCCACTGCTGTATAGTATAATGCCTCAAAATACATGAGATGTAACTCAGCATAATCGTGATCAATAAGGAGGTACTGTTCAAACATTTTCAGTGTCCTCCACTGACTGCTATCTGCAAAAGGCAATTTTGCAGTGATACAGAATAGCCCTAAACATATGATATGGATTATGGATAGATTATAATTACCAAACAAAAAGCAAAACACCTGTGGTCAGTCCCTCATCAAAAATGCTTGTTAATAGTGAAACAAGCATGTATGATGTGAATTGTCTATTTATACAGTGCTTCATAAAAGGAGCACGGAAATGGTCTGTATGTAGTGCAGAAAACAAAAACGTAGATAGTACCTGCACTAGAGAACTCTATCAGCCTCAGTATAATAACTATGTAGAATAGTATGCCGTTATGGCAAATGCTTTGGATATTGCCAAAGCACCTATAACGGCTGATAAAATATACACCTGCTGCATGTACTGGGAAGAGGTCAAACAGGGATCTAGGCTGCAGTTAAAATAAAGGTGAGTTATCTTGAAAAGTAGAATGAAAAAAATATATATATATAACGCAGCCTTCACCCTCCCATATATAGCAGGATAATAACTCGGGGTCCAGAGGGTAGTGTGGTATCGCCTGGTCTAACCTTCCTGATAGCTGTTACAACGTAACACCGAGGGCCCCTGACGCGCGCGTTTCGCCCACAACTCATCAGAGTGGAGCCGATGTGTGGTAAGTAACCGATGTTATAAAGGTAAAGATGATTTCTGATAGGTGGAATTTAAAAAGTGAGCTATCATTTCAGCCAATCACAGTCGAAATTGAAAATGACGTAATCAGGTTATGCAAATGTACATGAAAACCGGAATGAGGAAATTTTAACCTCTCACGGTCAAGTAAAAAGTATATCGGGTAAAGATTACCCCAATAGCCCTAAGTCCAGACTGAACTGGAATAAGTCAGAGGAGTCTAGAGGGGAGCCGCTGTCAGTAATAGTAATATTATGGAAGTGGAAGATCGTTTTAACTCTTGAGATGACATTGGCGAGATTATAAGAAGATCGAACACTCTGAGAATCAAATCCCAGAATCGATCTAAGCTGCAAGCAGGAGGGATGTCCCAACACTTAGAGAGTTAAACAAAATAAGAGAATTTACATAAACACGGTGATAATAATTGTAGATTGATATATTATATTCTAAACCCAGTCATGACCCTTAAATTACCCACGGATATTAATCTTACAAATTGGATACTGGCGGTATAATAACCCATATCGTGAGTATGCCGATGGTGTATTTAAAGGTAGGCACACAATTGGACTGGGTGCCCGTGATTGCTTAATGGTATAAGGACAAAAATAAGCTTATACATATGAACATCAATGTGTTTTATATTGTAATGGTGTGTTATATTTGTAAATGATCACCATAGATAATGGTCAAACTGTCACCGGAGTTGTCGATGAGAATGCTCATAATAAATTGATTGAAAATCTCAGATTACAACTAATTAGCTGGGACTTAATATGCATGGTTACTAAGGATATGTACAACATACTAAGCTTATAGATATGAATATACTTATGTCCTTTTCTTAGAGACAATAGCGAGGAGATCAATTTACTGTATCAGTATTTGTATTAGTGCTTTATATTCCAGGGATATTACCTAATATGATAACTCTAGCTATTGAAACTCAAATTACAGCTACAGTTGATCATGAGGAACTATAGTATAAGCCTGTAATAACCCTAATGTTTGTATATATAGGGGGTGAAATAAAAAAGGCCCCCTGGTGCTAGGGTTTTGAACTCGTAAATCCATCTAGATTCTTTCTGAAGGAGTATCAGGTTGAAGATACCTTTTCTGGAGTTTAAAGTGACTCTTTCTAGGGCTTGAAAAGATAGATGATTGGGGTTCCCATCATGAAAGTTCCGAACATGACTAGCAACAGGGGTACTTAAATTTAGATTTTTGACGGAGTTAATGTGTTGTAGGATGCGTCTCCTTAGTTCCTGATAGGTCTTATCAATGTATTGCATTCCACACGAGCATGACATAAATGACTTGTGTTGTACTGCAATTAATAAAATGGTTAATTCTAAATTCTTTTAGAGTTTTGGGGCATTTGACAGTTTTTGAAAGTTTGACGAATGGGCAGGCTTTGCAGTGTCCACATTTGTGGATTCCCATTGGTGCAGTTAGCCATTTTTTTTAGGGTGATTTTCTTTCCAAATGACTATGTACCAAGAGATCTCTGAGATTTTTAGACCTGCGTACAGTGATGTTTGGATTGGCGGCTGATTTTGGATTCAAATCCGTGTCGTATTGAAGAATTGTCCAGTGCTGGGTGAATATTTCCTTAATGGGTTGCCATTGTTTATCAAAGGTGCCAATGCATCTGATCATCTGGTTAGTCGGAATAGATCTGGTAGACTGAAGACTTAGGCTTCTTTCCTGGGTCATTGCTCGCTGAAACGCTTTTTTAAGGATTCTGTTTGGATATCCTTTGTTTTTTAATCGGATTCTCAGTTTATTTGCCTCAACCCGAAAGGATTCATCATCAGAGCAATTCCTCCTAGCTCTAAGATACTGGCCGTATGGTATCCCAGCCTTGAGGTGGTATGGATGGAAACTTTGCCAGTGTAGAAGGCTGTTGGTTGCCGTGCTTTTCCTAACTAGTTCAGTATCAACAGTTCCATCCATATTTAGTAGAATTTTAAGGTCTAAGAACTCTAACTGCGTTTCATGGATCACATATGTCAATTTTAATCCAATATGGTTGTTGTTAAGCACTTGAACCATATTGATGAAATGAGAACAGGAACCAGTCCAAAATATCAAACTATCATCAATATATCTTAACCATTTGTATATATACTGATGAAATTGGCTGGTTGCTGTGTCTTTAAGGGTGGTTTCTTCCCACCACCCCAAGTATAAGTTGGCGTAGCTTGGGGCACAAGCCGCGCCCATGGCCGTGCCGCGTAGTTGCAGATAATATGTACCGTCAAACACGAAATAGTTATGAGTTAAAACAAACTCCAAAAGTGCTAAAATTAGCTCAATTTGTTCAGGATTATATTTGGTAGATCTATGTAGAAATTAAGAAGTAGTGCATAACCCTTAATTGTGTAGGATGTTGTTGTACAGAGACACAACATCCAAACTTGCAAGGAGTGTGTACGGGGGAACCACCAGATTGTTCAGTATAACCAAAGTTTGTTTGGTGTCCTGTACATGCGAGTTTAGATTGATGACAAATGGATGGAGAAGTTTTTCAAAAAAATTGCTAGATTTTTCAGTTAGGGAGTTGTTACCAGAAATAATTGGTCTCCCTGGTGATTGGTGAGGCACTTATGGACTTTTGGGAGGCAGTAAAAGGTAGAAATGGTCAGACTGTTGTTTGGAATCATGAATTGTTATTCTTCCTTTTTGATTAGATCCTTTTCAAGTGCCTGAGTTAGTAAGGTTCTAAGTTCGGTGAGGAATAAAGTAGTGGGATCCTGAGAAAGTGCTCTATATTGAGCGGTGTCTTTAAGATGTTCCATGCACATGTTAATATATCTTTCTTGATCCACTAGCACTATGTTTCCTCCTTTATCCAAAGGTTTGATGATTAGATCTTTGTTCTTACTAAGGTCCCTCAGTGCTTCACGTTCAGCTTTAGTTAAATTGTCCATGCCTTTCTCAGGAGGTGGAAGTGATTCTAAAGATTTTGTTGTCATCTGGACAAATAAATCAACACTGGACACTTCTTTAACATTTGGGGTGTACCAGCTAGGAGGCTTACAATTGGTAAGGGGTTGTATTTCATCTTGTTCATCGAAGAGAGATACCATCGTTTGGAGGTGTTGATAGTCCTCGTGTGTGAAACCCAATTCCCTAGCTAGCTTGTTCTCTTTTCTCTTATGGGTGATACTAAGGGCAAGTTTACGCCCAAAAAGATTTATATCTGCCACCCAGTCAAATTTATTTGTGGTAGGAGAGGGAACAAAGGACAGGCCTTTACTCAGCAAGGATTTGTGCTTGTTTTCAAGGTGGAAATTAGATAAATTTATGATGATGATGATGTCATAATTTATTGGTTCTTGTATCCTTCCTTGTTTATTTTGTAACCCCATCTTTTTCTGTCCCTTAGTTTGCCTCTCTGGGGTAGAGGCCACTCCTGTTCTAAAAAAGATTCTCCTGATTGGGAGGATGTAGAGGGGATTGGAAAGTTTGTAGTGCTACTCGAGGGCACATACTGTGTATCTGGAAAGGATACATTTTTCTCTGCTGGTTTTAAGAGTTTCCCTGTTGGGAATTATTCCTAGTTCTTATGGTATTCCTACCTCTCCTTTGGGGACTAGAGTCGGACCACTCAGTGTCACCAGATGTAGAATTGTGTCTGCTGCTGAATCTTTTCCTATTATTGTTTCTCTGTCTGAAGATGGTTCCTTCCTTAAAATCCCAGTGGTCTCGTTGGAACTTCAGGTGTTTTTTTCCCCTATGTTTTTTAAAAATGTCCAAATTATTGTTCAGTTTGGTTTCCATTAATTTAAAATCCGAATGTGTTTGAAAGACTTTGATGTTGTTTATTTCCGTCTGTAGGTTCTGGTTAACCCTTTCTAGGTGTGATTCCTCTAGTTTAATTAGAAATTCCATGAGTCTAATAGAACTATCTATCAGGGTATTATTCCATTCCTTAATCTGAGTCTCGGTTTTTACTTTCCCTGGTCTGGGAATATCAGACCTAAGTCCTCTAGGGACTAATTTATCTTCAACATATTTGCATAAACTAGTGATCTCCCAGTGGCCCTTAATCTGTTGTTTATACACATTCTGTATGTTCTGTATGTCAAAGAAACTTTCATTAATATCATTAGGGTTCTGTTTAATTAAGGGTTAAAGGGGAAAAACATTATTTATGTCGGTTGTGCTAAGATCAGGGTTAATGGCATTAGTTAAATATGAAGTCATTTTTAACAGTAAGATAACTGAATGATTGTGCTTCCTTGAAGTGGGTATTGAATCCCTGTGGGACATATCAAGTGTAAGAAATACTCAGCAAACATGCAACATATATGTAAAAATGCCATCTCCCCCCCCCCCCCCCCCACACCACAAACATTGACATAAATTGGTGGAAACAATGGCACAATATACGCCATATAAGATACCCTGGGGTGTCTGCTTTATCAGATGAAAGCCCTTTGTGGGGTTATTTGAACAGTCACATTGCTATAATACCCTTCATTGAGACACAGGCCGTCAAATGCATCTACGAAAATTCTAACTATAGAAATGGAAGTAGCCTGGTCTCTTATATGGCATTGTAGCTTAACAGAATAGTGCCAAAGACATTCAATGGGGGTATCGTTATACTCGGCAGATGAACACAATATGGGGTTCTGTGCAGGAATAGCACACACAATAGCTTTACGAAATACACATTACAGAAACCTTGTTATATGTGTACATGCCAAAATAGAGAGAAAACACAATTTTACTCCAATTTTTAGCTGAGATTGGCGATGAAATGGTTACATAAAACGTGTCAAACTAACTTTAGGTAAATAGCCTGTGATGTCTACTTTATATAAATAGGCAGGCAACTTTAAAGAAATAGCCCAAGTTGAAACCAAATCGCAAACATCACTCCCAATTTTATATTAAACATTTTGTACTAATACTGTAAGAATTTGAATAAAATAGTAGTAAAATAGTTATTTAATATAGTTTAATATTGTGCTATGTGTCAATAGTAACATGAGGAGGGGCTAATTGCTCCCCTCCCCCATTTACCAGGTATCTACTAAAATATATATTTTTAGGCACTCGCTATTTTTTTTATGGCATGGGTTAAATGTTTGCAGTGATATATAATATCACAATTGAGAGGTTCTTAAATTTCTCTAATTGAATGTCTGTAAGTTCTTCTACACAGCTGCTGAACAGAAAATAAATAAACTATACTTATCCCAGTGTCAGCATGGTGCAATACTACGTAGAAGCACCACTATAGACCCCCCTGACCACTACATCTCTTTGAATTGGACTGGGTGCAGTGGTGATTTAGTTTTTTAGTAGCTATGGAAGTTTTTAACATTGCACAGTTAAATATGCCTCTAGTGGCTTTTTTCCTGGCAGCCACTAAATGTACTTCCACTGTGAGAACCAAGTCAAACACACCTCTATTTTGTTAGAGGGGCACAGTGCTGGGCACAGTGCTGGCCACACATGCACTTTTTGTCCCCAATGCTCTTCTGTGGGGAGCATTGGATTGGACTTTAGACATGTTGGCATGATTTTGCAGGAGGAAGAATGAGTAACTACAGGGACTTGTTCTTGGTGCTGGGAAAAAAAAAAAAAGTAAGTGGATTTAGAGGGGCTGAATCTATAAAAAGAACACTAAAGCATTAGGAATACAGGCTTGCATTCTAATCAATATAGTTTTCCGTTAAACAGAAGCAATATATATACTACCTTTTATCACATGAAACTTTTCTTTACACAAGTTAGTTGCAAAAAATGCCTACAGGTCATTATTTTCATCTAAACAGTAAAGTCATCAGACCTTGACTATAGATTTTCAAAGCCAAGTTGATTAGTTCATAGAATCCCACTGTCCAGGGAAGATAAAATACCGTATTTATCGGCATATAACACGCACCTCATTTCCCCCCCTCCCATAGTATTCCCCCCCTCATCCCATAGTGTTCCCCCCCTTTCCATCATATCCCCCCCTTTCCATAGTATTCTCCCCCCCTCCCATAGTATTCTCCACCCCCTCCCATAGTGTTCCCCCCCCTCATCCCATAGTGTTCCCCCCTCATCCCATAGTGCCCCCCCTTTCCATTGTATTCTCCCCCCCTTTCCATTGTATTCTCCCCCCTTTCCATAGTATTCTCCCCCCATAGTGTTCCCCCCTCATCCCATAGTTCCCCCCCTCATCCCATAGTGTTCCCCCCCTCCCATAGTATTCTCCCCCCCATAGTATTCTCACCCCCCCTCCCATAGTATTCTCACCCCCCTCCCATAGTATTCTCACCCCCCCTCCCATAGTATTCTCACCCCCCCATAGTATTCTCACCCCCCCCACCCTCCCATAGTATTCTCCACCCCCCCCTCCCCCTTGTCCCATAATTAATTACTTACCTGTCTTGAAGCGTGGGCCGGCTTCACAGCGCGCACCGCGGTACAGGGACTTCAATTTCAGGTTCCAGTTTCCGGCGGGACTGAAAGGAAGTGTGCACAAGTGTGCACACTTCCTTTCAGTCCCGCCGGAAACCGGAACCTGAAATTGAAGTTCCAGTACCGCAGTGCGCACAGAACACCGGCCCACGCTTCAAGACAGGTAAGTAAATATGGGATATCGGCGTATAACACGCACCCATCATTTTCCCCCTATTTTCAGGGAGAAAAAGTGCGTGTTATACGCCGATAAATATGCTAATTGTTTGAAGTACCTTATAATGCAGAATCCCCTCTGTGCCCATTGAGTACAGGTTTGATTGCAATCTTTCATTCAACATAGAAACATAGAATGTGACGGCAGATAAGAACCATTCAGCCCATCTAGTCTGCCCAATGTTCTAAATACTTTCATTAGTCCCTGGCATTATCTTATAGATAGGATATCCTTATGCCTATCCCATGCATGCTTAAACTCCTTCACTGTGTTAACCTCTACCACTTCAACTGGAAGGCTATTCCATGCATCCACTACCCTCTCAGTAAAGTAATACTGCCTGATATTATTTTTAAACCTTTCCCCTCTAATTTAAGACTATGTCCTCTTGTTGTGGTAGTTTTTCTTCTTTTAAATATAGTCTCCTCCTTTACTGTGTTGATTCCCTTTATGTATTTAAATTATTCTATCTTTCCTCCAAGCTATACATATTAAGATCCTTTAACCTTTCCTTGTAAGTTTTATCCTGTAATCCATGAACCCTTCTCTGAACTCTCTCCAAAGTATCAATATCCTTCTTGAGATACGGTCTCCAGTACTGCGTAAAATACTCCAAGTGAGGTCTCACCAGTGTTCTATGCAATACTGCTAATACCTCTCCCTATACAACCAAGCATTCTGCTAGCATTTCCTGCTGCTCTTTTGCATTGTCTGCCTACCTTTAAGTCATCAGAAATAATCACCCCTAAATCCATTTCCTCAGATGTTGAGGTTAGGACTCAAATATTCTGTACTCTGCCCTTGGGTTTTTACGTCCAAGATGCATTATCTTGCACTTATCCACATTAAATGTCAGCTGCCATAACTCTGATCCTTTTTCTAGTTTACCTAAAACATTTGGTTTATCCCTCATGGATCATCAACCCTGCTACATATTTTAGTATCATCAGAAAAAGACATATCTTACCATCAAGGCCTTCTGCAATATCACTAATAAAAATATTAAAGAGAATGGGTCCAAGTACAGATCCTTGCGGTACCCCACTGGTAACAAGACCTTCCTTCGAATATACTCCATTGACTACAACTGTCACGGCCCCTGGCTCGCCGCGAGGTGCGGTCGCACCTGACCGGTGAGACCGCACCGACGAACTGAGCCTACCTGCTCAGTGGCGAGTCAGGAGCCGCTCTGCCGGATCCTCCTGGCCACCTGCCCTGAAGAAATATGGCGTCCAGTCCCTTCGTGTGTGTCTCGTGCGTGTGATTTCACGACATTGACGCACACGCATGTTCTGGGTTCAGAGGTCACTCTCTGACCAATCGCAGTCAAAGGAGGGGTATTTAAATCCCTGAAGTTCCCTGGTTCATTGCCCTGTCGTGGTTTCCGTTCCTGGTTTCCAAGAGTGTTTTTTCTTGTCCTGTCTTTTGATATTTCGGGTATTTTGACCTTGGCTATTCTGATTTCTGGTTTCCCTGACTTGGCTTGTTTAATAATACTGTGTATTTCTGGCTTTCTTGACCCCGGCTATACCTTGACTACTCTCTGTCTTTAACGTATTAGACCGGCCATTCTAAGGACCGGTTTACATTCTATCCGTTTCTGTTCTGTCTATGTAGATGCTACATAGTTCTGCGTGCTGGACCATACTAGCTGTCATGACAACAACCCTCTGTTGCCTGTCACTCAGCCACTGCCTTACCCATTCAACAATCTTGGAATCCAAACTTTGCAATCCAAGGATTGCAGTTTATTGCTAAGCAGGTCTGGGAGGAGATCCTTCAGGAGACCATCCGCCACCTCATCAGGAGCATGCACAGGCATTGTAGGGAGGTCATACAGGCACGTGGAGGCTACACACTATACTGAGCCTCATTTTGACTTGTTTTAAGGACATTACATCAAAGTTGGATCAGCCTGTAGTGTGTTTTTCCACTTTAATTTAGAGTGTGACTGCAAATCCAGACCTCCATGGGTTGAAAAATTTGATTTCCATTTTTTTTATTTTTGTGTGATTTTGTTGTCAGCACATTCAACTATGTAAAGAACAAAATATTTCAGAAGAATATTTAATTCATTCAGATCTAGGATGTGTTATTTTTGTGTTCCCTTTATTTTTTTTTTGAGCAGTGTACTTCTGGGTAGCACTTTTTTTCCGTCTGCCAGAATGAAATGGTTTTGCGCCCTAAAAAAAAAAAAAAAAAAAAAATTAAATATAGCAACCCTTTCTACTATCTCACCATTTTTCTATTTTCTACTAAAGCCCCAAGGGTATGCATTCTAATTTAATATAGAAATTAAGTGTTAGGACTCTAGCAATGTGTAGCATAGTGATGGCCAAAGAGTAGTTTTGCAAGGCTAATTGCCAGTGAAGTATTCAATGGATTGTAGTTTTATAACAGGTCTGCCTTATAGCCAGATGTGCTCAACATTGTCCACTTTAAACCAATGTTCTTTGTTTTATTGTTTTTGTTTTTTATCAGACAAATTTGCACCTGTATATGTTAATGATAAGTGGGTGTTTATTTGTGAAATGTATCACTTTTTCTGTAAAACACAAAAAAAACGACCCTACATTTTTAAATAAGGTTAAGCTTATAGATTGTTAATGTGCTATATTTCATATGATATAAAATGTAAAAACTGTTGATATTAGAACTGTAAAACATTTTGTAATCATCTTCTTCTATGTGATCGGTTGCTTGGTACTGCTCATGCTATTATAGTGATTAATGATTCTCCACTGGAGTGAAGATAAAACAGTTTACAAACCTTGATGTATTTTCAAAGTTTTAAAGAAAGACCTGGGGGTTATTTATAAAGAGGAAATCTAGAGAAACATAAGGAATCGTCCTGGTGATCGTTCATTCTTTTGAATATTGCTCTTTATAAATAACCCCCATGATGTTCTTATGAAAAAATGGACACTCCAGATGTTGCTGAACTACAACTCCCATGATTCTTTTAATTAAAAAGATAGCCAGGGAATCATGGGAGTTGTAGTTCAGCAACATCTGGGGGGCCGCAGGTTGGACAGCCCTGGTTTAAAGCGTCCTTAATATTTCAATATTTTTTTGTTCAAGGCACCCCAAGTCAAAATTTGTAGGTTGTATATCTGTACAGCGCTGTGGCATTTATTGGCGCTATAGTTTAATGTACAGTGTTGGTGTTTGAAGGGGTGATTGTATATAGTTTGTGTTTTAATACAGGGGTGTGTTTGTATGTAAAGTTCACTTTTTAATGCGGATGTACATTTGTGAGAAGTATTTGTGTTTGAGTGAACGGGTGTGTTTGTATTAGGGATGTGCATGGGCAAAATATTTCGGTTCGGCACTTCCAAAATTCGGGACTTCAACAATTCCCTAATCCTACTCCAAACCACCACATCCAGTTACACATGTAGGGGTTAGGCATAGGGTTAGGGTTAGATTCCTGTCATGATTCCCGTAAGTCCTGCTAGCTGCTGTGTGTGAGGGGTCTGGAGCAGCTCTGGACTGCTCCTCTCCCCTCATGCTGCGGCTTCCTCCTCTCCCTCCCGCGCTGTCTCTCTGTATGACGCTGAGAGGAAGTGACAGGGTGTCAATTCCTCCTAGCCGGCTGACATTACAGGGTGGCCCGGTCGCGGACCTAAAAGACCGCAGCACCCGACTGGCCCCTGCTCAGTAGTTATGTTTCTCTGTGCTATAATCATAGCACCGGGAAACATTCCAGGGTGCCGTGGCACACGGTTTGGGAACCACTGGTATAGATCATACACCTGCTGTCTCACTGCTCAGTTCAGTGCCATTGAGTTAAATCATTTTTGTTTTTTGCAGCTCTAGCCACACCTGGCTGTAACTCGTACAACTTCCATCAATAATAAGATTTAATGTTTACAGCACCGTGTTTTTACTTCAGAAGTTCTTATATCCAGCTCTGATAATAGAATTGTAATTGCTGGAGCAGGAGATAACATTTCACCCTAAGCTGAAAAAAACTGTGATCTTTTTAGTAAGTGTGTAGGGAGACTGTGAGTCACAGCCAAGAGATGTGCTTAGTGCTGCATAAAGAAAGTGATTTTACTCCTAAGTGACAGTTAACTAATCTGTCACTGGTCTGCCTCCTTTACCTCCCTACCACCGCGGTTCTCAGGACGCTAGAGTTGGGAGCTATGGAATCATGGCATTGCATTCCTCGGATCATGCTTGTTATGAATGCCTTTATACAGGGTTGTGTGGATAAGGTGTAACATCAACAGTTGCCTACTTGTTTGTTTGCTTTGACTGCAGAATTTCTGTACAGTAGAATGTTGATTTGTGCTTATTAGAATGTACAGTGCTTGTTGGTACTGAGCTCCTGCAACCTTTAAATGTTGCTAAATGTGCTCTGTCTGTCTATCCGCACATACACTAAACACACTGGGTCCGAGGGGCCTCAAAGAAAATAATCCCATATTGCTTCTATACATACCATAGATGATTTCCTATATACTTTATTTACGTATTCTATTCATGACACTGTTCGCTTTTGCTCTCCTGCATTATAACTCCTGTATCTCGATGCTGCTCAGGACTTGGGTGCATTCCCTCACATTTGGCTTTATTATCAATCTGCTATCACTCGGTCCGTCACTAGAGGTGCTTATGGTGTAAACTCTATTTTAAACAGAGGATCTCATAGAGACCATCCGATGCAGCGCATGCACACTAGCCTCCAAATTCTTTCCCATGCAAAATCATTAACTTGACTGAAATCAATATCATCTTGATGATCTCAGCCAAGGAGAACAAAGCCTCCCCACAGAGACTGGTATGGCGAGTGCTGAAAGGTAAGTAAAACTCATCCTCCAAGCCCTCACATGGTGGGGGAGACATTAATACAGTTACATTAAAACTATAGCGTTGGGAATATTGTGTTCCTTTAAAGGACCACTATAGGCACCCAGACCACTTCAGCTTAATGAAGTGGTCTGGGTGCCAGGTCCAGCTAGGATTAACCCTTTTTTCTATAAACATAGCAGTTTCAAAAAACTGCTATGTTTATAATAGGGTTAATCCAGTCTCTAGTGGCTGTCTCATTGACAGCCGCTAGAGGCACTTCTCACTGTGATTTTCACAGTGAGAAGACGCCAGCGTCCATAGGAAAGCATTGTGAATGCTTTCTTATGTACTGGCTGAATGCGCTCGTAGCTCCTGCCGCGCATGCGCATTCAGCCGAGGAGGAGGAGGAGAGTCCTCTGCCCGGCGCTGGAGAAATAGGTAATTTTAACCCCTTCCACCACTTAGAGCCCGGTGGGAGAGGGACCCTGAGGGCGGGGGCACCCTCAGGGCACTATAGTGCCAGGAAAACGAGTATATTTTCCTGGCACTATAGTGGTCCTTTAATATGTATATATTGTTGTCAGGTAGTGAGGTGCATGCTGACAGCCTGTAACGAGTATATACCCCTACACGCAGGATCCAGCCTAACAGAAGACAGTACAGAGGAGAGATACGTCTACCGGACCTTAGAGTGGCCGGACTCGACGTAATAGTATAAGACAGAGTCAGGAACGATCCGAGGTCAAGGGCACAAAGAGACAGCGTAAACGAAAACTAGCCGGGGACTGGTACACAGGAATCAGCAAGCCGGCAAACAGTACAGAATAGGATAAAGCGAAAACGAAGTCAGAATACAAGGCCAAGGTCAAATACGGAGAAACACAACTGAACACAACAAGCACTAAAGGGAACTGTAGCAGAAACCACGATAGGGCAAGGAACTAAGGGAAAAGGGTAAGTATAAGTAGCCTTCAAACTAATGTGATTGGCTCCTGTCACTTCCACTCCCCCAACAGGTAAGTGTATGGGGTGATTGGCATGACAGGAGCCAATGGGAGCCTTTTTGCAATTTAGGCTCCCACTGTCTCTTTAAGAGCGCGCCCGAGATTCGCGGCGCGCTCTTAGCTGCAGACGGGACACGTGACCGCTTCTCGCGGTCACTGCCCGCCTTCCTGTCTGAACAGTCGGACGAGCCGCGCGCGGCTCGTGCAGCCGCACGCGGCTCGTGCAGCCGCAGGACCGCGCGCGGCTTGAAGAGAGGACCGCGGCCGGCCCCCGGATAAGGTAAGTACCGCTACACAGCCAGTGTTTGATAAATTTCTTCAATATCTTTGAATGTAATTTCCTTGTTACTGTATCAACTGTGTGTATATCCCTTCATGGTGGCCTAATATTTGTCAATTGTTTCATGTTTATTTTCCAGCTCTCTCACTCCTTTCTTTTGATTATGGTTCCTGTCCTTTGATTATAGATTTTTATTTATTTATTTATTTATTTATTTGTATCTAATACCAACATTGGTTGCTTTGTTTACCTTTTTCTTGACACTCTGGGGTGTGACATCTTGGTCCTACCCTCTTATTCTTCCTCTCTATTAAAGTTTCCTTATGCATTACAATAATAAAAAAATAAAAAAAAGTCTCCATGTGCTCCAATTCTCCAAGACGCATTTTGCATTTTTTTTTTTATATTTTACTGCTAACTGTTGGTCCTTGCAGCCCTTCTCCCCAGTACTGCTCTGGCTAATGAGGAAGCATTATCCTGAACAGCAATGTGAGCTGGGGTTGATGAAAGTGTCAGATGACTGCTTACAGCCTATTACAGCAGCTATTGAGAGTATGAATTGGTATGAAAGTGTGTAATCACTGTTTTAGCCATACCTGTCAGGCTTTATGCCTGCTTACCTTCCTGCTCGACTCCGGCTTGCATGCAGCATGTATATGCATGCGCCCGAACAAACTGCCAAATTTGGCATGTATAAATGATGTTAGAGGTCAGATTAGGAAGTTCAAGTACGAGTGGAATTGGCCAATCAGAAGTAAATGATGCCTGTTTATACTTACCTCTCCCATGGCTCGTTGCCCTGTTGTGGTTTTTGGTAGCCCGATAGCGCGTTCCTCTTATGATAATCTGGTGATATTTTCTGGCTTTTGTCTTACGTTTATCCTGTCTTCTGTACTTCTTTGGCCTCGGCTTGTTTATACAATATTCCTGTCTTCTCTACTCCTTTTGACCTTTGCTTGTAATACTGACTCTGTGTGTTCGTTAACCCGGCCATTCTAAGGAATGGATTTTCGTTTAATGATTCTGTCTGTGTTTTCAGGTTCTAGTATATCCTGACAATACCTAGTTTAGGAATTCACAAATGGAGGATATTGCACTCAGACTTAGGAATTCAGGTGCTTATCAGGGCCAGTCTTGGCAAAACCTAGTTTAGTAGATAACATAAATTAGGTCCAGGCACTCAGGATTGCTGCAGAATGGCAGGTTTATTGGGACAAAAAGTGCAAGGGAAGCATTGGGAGATTAGTGCACATGCTCGACAAATCACCCCCCTGCACCAGTCAACATCTGCTTAAGACAGAAATGACAGTGCTACTTTAAAATATGAAACATTTTTGAAAGGGAACACTATATACATCTTAGAAAGATACTCTAAGCCATAAAACCTCTTTGTCACGGGTGGTGGTCCGAAGACCGGGACCCCTCTGTGCCTGATGTAGATGATGGGAGTCTCAGCGTGTAAGTGGACAATCAGGGCCTGGTGCAGAGTAACCACACGCCCCCTGGTGTTGAGCACCAGTGTTTGTGTGGCCACATACCAGAACCCTGATGCAGCTTAAGCGGATGCCAGGAGCTAGATGATTAACGGATTTGTATCCAGTACTAGAAACAAGGTAAGACTAGAATAGGCACCAAACAAGACAATACTAGAAGAACCCAGAACCGGAGAAGAACAGAAAGCAGAACCCAGAACATGTACACAATACATAAAGGGAACATTAACAGAACATGGGCAGGACAGGACTGAACTGGGAATACAAAATAAAACAAAACAAGTAGACTTAACTAAGTGCTATATATGTAAAACATTGGAGATTTAGACATACATAAATGGCCAAGATGTGTGCAGCCCACCACTGCGACAAAGTATTCCAATTACAGTGGGTCCTAACTGCCTAGATATGCATGACTAAATAAACAATAATAAAACACACACTGTACTTTTCTTCAAAGAAAGGGGCAGAGGACATGAAACCACTGCCTGCAGGAACCAACTGAATCAAAGGGATTAATGGCAAAGGAACAGATGTGGCAACATAAAACAAACATTTAAAGGAATCCAGGAGACTGGGAATTCCAGGAATGGAATAAAGGAATGCACCCAGAAAACCCCAACATTTAGAAAACCAGACATATAATAGAAAACCAGAAAAAACAAGAAAAACTAAACAAGAATTGTTAAAAGGGTACTGGATACCAGAAGCCCAGGTCAGACATCTGAATAGAATGCAACAGAATGTGACACTCTTTAGCTTAATTAAGCAGTGTTTCTCTATAGATCATGCCTTGGAAGTCTCACTGTCCATTTCTCTGTCATTTAGGAATTAAATCAATTTTGTTTCTGTTTATGCAGCCCAAGCCACACCTACCCTGGCTGTGACTCACAGCAACTCCATGATAAAAATTGTTTAATTTTCAATCAGATTTTACAAAACAGTGCATGTACTTTAGATGTTCTTATCTACTGCTCTGTTAATTGAAGTTTAATTAAACACAGAAGGCTGTAGCTGCCTTTTAATTAAAATTAAACACACTGTGTAATAAGGGTCACTGAAAATGTAGACTTTGTTGATGGAAGTGCATACCTCCCAACATTTTAAGTAGACAAAAAGGGACACTTTATTATTGGAGTGTGAGTGGGGATGTGGCCTGGGGTTGTGCTGTTCTGAGAAAACTTACTTGACTTACAAATAATAATTCATGCAACTAAAATGTAATTTAGATCAAGAATAGTGCATGCTATTTATAGTGTCTGATTTCAAGACACATTACTGTGAGTATTATTGCTGTAGAGCTCTGTTATACAATTGTACACACTAACAATTTAGATGTTCTAGAAAAGAGGGACATTAGGATAGATACAAGATACATAGGTATTTGGACATGCAATTGGGATTGTCGAACACTTTGAAGGTAAGGAATTGTCTAGTAGGCTGTGCGGCTAGAGCTGCATAAGCAAAACTATTTAAAGGGACACTGTAGGCATCCAGACTGCTTTACCTATTGAAGTAGTCTTAGTGCTGTGACCCTTTTGCACCTAGTGCTGCAATGTAAAACATTGCAGTTCCAGAGATCTGCAATGTTTACATTGCAGCTCTAAGTTTGCCCTCTGAGGCTGTCTAACAGAGGGTGAGCTTCCGGAATCCAAATGGGCTTTTGGTCCGTTTTCTGTCGCTGGACCGTCTCACGGACCTCCAGCGTCAGATTTTCCCCATAGGAACATATTGAATAATGCTTTCCTAATGCACGCCCGACCATTGCTGACGTTGGCAGGGGGGAAGCGTGGGCAGAGCCTGACAGAGAGCCGAGGGACATTGACATTCAGGTAAGTGGTTTTAACCCATTCAGCCCCGCGGGAGGAATCTGTGTGTCTGTGTGTATCTGCTGTGTGTCAGGGTATGTATCTGTGTTTCAGGATATGTATCTATGTGCCTGTATCTGTATGTGTGTCAGGGTATGTATTTGTGTGTATCTGTCTTTCAGGACATGTATCTATGTGTCTGTGTATCTGCATGTGTGTCAGGGTATCTGTGTTTCAGTGTGTGTATCTCTGTGTATCTGCATGTGTGACAGGGTATGTATCGGTGTGTCTGTGTGTGCCAGTGTGTGTATCTGTGTGTGTGTGTCAGGGTATGAATTGGTGTGTCTATGTGTGTGTCAATGTATGTGTGTCAGGGTATGTATCTTATGTGTCTGTATATCTGCACATGTATCAGAGTATGCATCTATGTGTAAAGGTATGCATCCTTAAGTGTGTTAGTGTATGTATCTATGTGTCTGTGAATCTGCATGTGTGTCAGGGTATGTATCTGTGTGTCAGTGTGTGTATCATATCAGCTATGAAGAAAGGTTAACAAATTTAAACCTATTTAGTTTAGAAAAACCTCGCCTGAGAGGGGATATGATAACATTATACAAATATATTCGGGGCCAATACAAACCATTGTGTGGAAATCTATTCACAAACCGGACTTTACATAGGACACGAGGTCATGCGTTTAGACTAGAAGAAAGAAGATTTCGTCTAAGGCAAAGGAAAGGTTTTTTTTTACTGTAAGAACAATCAGGATGTGGAATTCTCTGCCTGAAGAAGTGGTTTTATCAGAGTCCATACAGATGTTCAAACAGCTACTAGATGCATACTTGCAAAAACAGAATATTCAAGGATATAATCTTTCAATGTAGGGTAATAACTGCTTGATCCAAGGATAAATCTGACTGCCATTCTGGGGTCAAGAAGGAATTTTTTTCCTAGCTTGTTGCAAAATTGGAAGTGCTTCAAACTGGGTTTGTTTGCCTTCTTTTGGATCAACAGCAAAAAACATATGTGAGGAAGGCTGAACTTGATGGACGCACGTCTCTTTTCAGCTATGTAACTATGTACCTATCTCTGTGCATCTGCATATGTCAGGGTATGTAACAGCATGTCTGTATCTGCATGTGTGTCAGTGTCTTTATCTACATGTGTGTCACTGTATCTGTGCATCAGTGTACATATCTGTATGCTATTGTGGTATCTTTGTTTGTATGTGTGCCAGTGTATGCATTTGTGTCATTGTGTGTGTCAGTGTCTGTATCTGTGTATCTGTATGTGTGTCCTTGTATGTATCTGTGTTTTACTGTATCTGCATATGTGTCAGGGTATTTATCTTAGTGTTAGGTTATGTATCTGTGTGCCAGGGTATGAATCCTTAAGTGTGTCAGTGTCAGTGTATATGTATGTGTCTGTGTATCTGCATGTTTGTCAATGTGTGTATCTACATGTGTCTCTGAGTATCTGCATGTGTGTCAGTGTGTTTCTCTATGTCAGTGTGTCTGTGTGTCAGGGTATGTATCTGAATGTGTGTCAGGGTATGTGTCTGAATGTGTGTCAGGGTATGTGTCTGTGTATGTATCAATGTGTCTGTGTATATGCATGTGTTTGGGGTGTGTATCTGTATGTCAGGGTAATTATGTGTGTCTGTGTGTCAGTGTATGTATATATGTCTGTGTGTCTGCATGTTTGTCAGTATATGAGTCTGTGAGTCAGTGTGTGTATCTGTGTGTCAGGGTATGCATCTGTGTGTCAGGGTATGCATCTATGTGTGTGTATCTGTATGTGTGCTAGGGTATGTATCTACATGTGTGTCAGTGCCAGGGTATGTATCTACATGTGTGTCAGTGCCAGGGAATGTATCTACATGTGTGTCAGTGCCTACATCTGTGTCGGGGTATGTATCTGCATGTGTGTCACTTTATCTGTGTGTCAGTGTGCATATCTGGGTCGGCGGAGAAGCAGCGAGAGTCTGGGTCGGAGGAGAAGCAGCGAGAATCTGGGTCGGAGGAGAAGCAGCGAGAGTCTGGGTCGGAGGAGAAGCAGCGAGAGTCTGGGTCGGCGGAGAAACAGCGAGAGTCTGGGTCGGCGGAGAAGCAGGGAGAGTCTAGGTCGGAGGAGAAGCAGGTAGGGTCTGGGTCGGAGGAGAAGCAGGGAGGGTTTGGGGTGGAGGAGATCTTGGGGTGGAGGAGAAGCAGGGAGATCATGGGGCAGAGGAGATGCAGGGGGAGCCTAGGGTAGAGAAATTGAACAGAGACAAATTTATAAATTTGAAATAAATGCAACTATATTAATTACAATATTCTGCTAGTGTGAGGGGTACAATGTATGGAAACTGGCTGCCAAGGGGTACTCGAGTGAAAAAAGCTTGGAAACCACTGCTATAAAGAATCACTTAAGGCAGCCAGACCACTTGATCTCACTGAAATGGTCTGCCTGCAGTGATCCTGTAGTTTTAACTCTTCAATGTAAAACACTGCCTTTTTGTAGAAACAGCAATGTTTAAATTAAAGAGTTAAATACACCTCTAGTTACTATCTTCCTGACAGCCAGTAGAGGAACTTCGGCCATCAAAGCTGAGTCACCTGCTACTTAGAGCAGCATTTGATTGAAGGATCTATTATTTTCAAGACAATAGGTTCACTTTCAAGCAAAATAAATATATATATATATATATATATATATATATATATATATATATATATATATATATTTATATTTATACTCAACTGAGTACACACAATTGAGTACAAATTATGACACAAAAAACTGGGACTAAAGGGGGAAGAAGATGAAATGAAAAGATTGAAAGAAGATAGAGAAATGTATTAACCTCACACTGAGCCTTTTTTTATGTTTTCATGATGTGAGGCTGAAATGTCAGCCTGTGTGATTAACTGCAGTAAATTTGGACTTTATTGCCCCAATTAAAAAAAGCTTGTATGCCTCCATTCTACCTAGCTATTCCTATTTACCAAAGTGGTGCTCTGCGGATACTGGAATTTGCTGGAAAATGAAAGGGCTTTGTTTCCTACCTTGGGAATTACTTTGCTGTTCAGCAGCTATAACAGTGTTCTATATACCCATATTATTGTGTGTTGTGGACACAACAGAACCAAGAAAGATGTATGGCAGAATGCTAAAGAGCTACAGATTGCAGCCAGAGAAAATATAACAATCTAAACACAATATTCTATGTTATTTGTTTCCTAAACTGTTAGGGACACAATAACTGAGTTAAAAGTAAATTACATTTAAAAGTCTGTTATTCTGTTTCTACCATTTAGGTTGCTGAAATTTGTTTTAATATTTATTAGCAAACTGAGATTAAAGGGACACTATAGTCACCTAAATTACTTTACCTAAATAAAGCAATTTTAGTGTATAGATCATTCCCCTGCAATTTCACTGCTCAATTCACTGTAATTTAGGAGTTAAATCACTTTGTTTCTGTTTATGCAGCCCTAGCCACACCTCCACTGGCTATGATTGACAGAGCCTGCATGAAAAAAAAAAAAAAAAACTGGTTTCACTTTCAAACAGATGTAATTTACCTTAAATAATTGTATCTCAATCTCTAAATTGAACTTTAATCACATACAGGAGGCTCTTGCAGGGTCTAGCAAGCTATTAACATAGCAGGGGATAAGAAAATATTAATTAAACAGAACTTGCAGTAAAGAAAGCCTAAATAGGGCTCTCTTTACAGGAAGTGTTTATGGAAGGCTGTGCAAGTCACATGCAGGGAGGTGTGACTAGGGTTAAAAAAAAACAAAGGGATTTAACTCCTAAATGGCAGAGGATTGAGCAGTGAGGCTGCAGGGGCATGTTCTATACACCAAAACTGCTTCATTAAGCTAAAGTTGTTCAGGTGACTAAAGTGTCCCTTTAAAGAGATAAGTTTTTTTTTATTTGATGGCGTGGGAGCTCTCACAAATGAGAAATAGGTCATGTAAGGAACTGAGTGAACCAGTGGAAGTATTGGAGAAAATTGTGCATTTCAGATACGGTTCTTAGGTATATGTGTACATGCAAATGCATGAATAAAGTCCACAACTACAGACCAACTACAGGACAAAACATGTATTAGTCTGTCTTAGTAAGATTAGCCAGAGTTGCACATCAGAGTGGCATCTGCTATTTGCATCTACAGACAGTGATTTGGTTCCTCTCTTGTTAATTTAAAGCAAATAATGGAGCTGGTCATACAGTACAGTTATATTTTAGCAGCTTCTCTCCCTGCATGTCATTTAAGAAATGGGCTGAATTGCAGACAAATAGATATGTGCTGACCTAAAATTGAAGAAAACCGTAGACCCTACCAAAATCAAATACTTAGTATAACGAATAATGTACACACACATATTATATGCACATACTATATTGCAAGGTATGATGTTACACAATACAATAAAATAAACAAATATTTTATTATATGCAGGGCTGGATTAACATAGCAAATGCTCTTGCTGCTTCAGACTCTCTAACACATCAGACTCTCTGTGGCATGTTCCCTTTCTTCTACACTACTACATCTACATTTCCTCTGTCCCATACCGTGTAACAGGAGCCTCTGCTTGCTAGTAAGAAGGTTAGGAGAGGAGTAGATCCGCATGTGCTAGGGACAGTGCTTAGAAAGCGTAGAGTTAGCGCATCATTAGATGCATTTATGTCAAGCTCAGGGTGCTGTCTGCACAGTATGCCCTTGGTTGGTCATACTTCATGATTGACAGGCAGCCTGACATGCATTCAAACAAGGCTGACCATCTAATTTTCCGTGCAGACATGCCCCCTTTTTGGGTATGTTTGTCCCTTTGGGCGGTCCTGGTTACGTGATTCACATCAGTCACCCACCCTTTTACCACGCCCACCAAAATCCTGCTTCACCGAACACTGCTGTTAGGGGGTATGGATATACTTGAAAGATGAAAGTGAAAGGTTAGCACATAGGAGTGGAGAAGAAACCTCAGAAACTGTCGTAGCAATGAGACACTCGGGGGGTACATTCAGGAACACCTCTTGTTCGGGAACCTTATCTGTCACAAACTGTCTGGATAGCGCATCTGCCTTTGTGTTCTTAGTACCAGGTCTATACGTTATAACAAAATTGAAGTGGGAAAGGAAGAGGGACCATCTAGCCTGGAGGATAATCTCTTAGTGTCCCCGGTATAAGCCAACTTCTTTGAAACCTTCTAAGAGATGCCTCCATTCCTTGAGGGCGAGAATAATGGCCAAAAGCTCCCTATTCCCGATGTCAGTTTTTCTCAGGACTCTTTCGTTGAGACAGAATGGCCCCTATACCTGTCTCTGACGCATCCACTTCAAAGATAAATGGTTTAGCAGGATTGTAATGTGCTAAAATAGGTGCTAAAGCAAATAAAGATTTTAATTTATCAAATGCCTCTTTTGCTTCCTTGGACCAAGAATTACAGCTCCTTTTCGGGTAAGGTTGGTGATAGAACCTATCACAGACGAGAAACCTTTAATGAATTTGCAATAGGCCTTTGGGTAACGGCCATTGTAATACTGCTTCCAGTTTGCATGGATCCATCTTGAAACCAGAGGGGGATATAACATACCCAAGAAATTGCATTTTGGTCTGGTCAAACTGGCACGTTTCTAGCTTGCAGTATAAGTCATTCTTCAGCAGGGTCTTTTTTTTTTTTTTTTCTTGTATGAAGTTCTTTATTCCATATAGTAAGCGAGCAGATCAACGTTTCGGTCCTCTCTGGGACCTTTCTCAAGATCATGTCATTATACTATATATAGTATTTTTTATTTATTTTTTTTTTTTTAATTATCTTTTTATTGTTTTGTAGTTTATACAAGTAAAAGATACATTTGGATATGCGAGTTAACAGATTGTTAATTGGTCTAAGTATACAAGCGTACGATAATACATTTTGTTTAAAAATAATATGAGAAGTAGTAACGAAGTGGATAATACTATGAACTTGGTGTAATTTGGGATCATCCGATTACGTGAGGTCCTTAAGTGTTCAGGCCTTTGTGTCTTCAGAAAAGTTTGAATTGATAACATCATACTTAAAATAAAAATTAGAGTTAAACAATATCTGAACAGGAGATATTTGAAAGGTTACAATACGTTTTTCAATAACATTGCGTTGTGTATGAACTTATAATATCTCAAGAGTAAGAGGAAGAGGATTGGAAGACCAAGTCACTGTTTGAGGTGTTTATTGAATGTAGAGAGTATAATTTTGAGAGAGTTCGTGTTAGTTGAGAATACATAAATCAAATAGTAACCTCAGTTTTACCGGAGTATCGTTGTATATGATGATGTTTCGTGTTGTGTCTCACTATTTATTTCAGTAATTCGGTATTGTTAGTTACTTACTTGAGTAGGTGTTTAACTGACTATAGAGTAAGTGTTCTAAGTCTTTGTGTAGGAAATAGGTTGTTTGATCAAATATTCCTCTGTACATTTATTTTATTTATGTTCTTTTTCCGGGGAGAGGGGATGAATGAGAGGACTAAGTGAGGGGGGGAGGGGGGTGGTAAAGGCAGTCAAGACTATATGGACTGAATTTCTCGATTTTGTTTGAAGTAATTTATTTATGTAATTTATCTTATGTGATTTGAGAAAGTGTACAACCGTTATATGTGTTCCATGGGTTCCAGGTAGATCGAAATTTTGTGAGTCTCCCTAGTTTGGCTGATGTAATTTCTTCCATCAATTTGATCTCGTCAACCCTCAGTACCCACTCACGGATCGAGGGAGATTGAGGTTGTTTCCAGTATCTTCAGCAGGGTCTTTAACACTATTTTGACATGTTCATGATGGGTGCGTCATTTATAAAGTCTTGGAATACCGCTGGGGCATTGCAGAAACCAAACGGCATGACTAGGTACTCATAATGTCCCATTCTGGTATTGAACACTGTATTCCACTCATGTCCCTCCTTAATTCTGACTAAGTTATAAGCGCTCCTAAGGCCGAGTTTGGTAAATACTCTGGCACCTTTGAGCCTGTCGAATAGTTCAGAAATAAGGGGGATTGGGTAGGCGTTCTTAATTGTTATTTTATTAAGACCCCTATAGTGAATGCAAGGGCATAGGTCTCCTTCTTTTTTAGAGATGAAGAAGAACCCAGCCCCAGCAGGAGAAGAGGATCACCATATGTGTCCCTTCCTTAGAGCTTCCTTTATATACTCCTCCAAGCAGAGGGTTTCTTGAGGAGACCGCGCATAAACACCCCCTTTAGGAGGCATAGTACAAGGTAGCAAATTAATAGCACAGTCATAAGGTCTGTGCGGTGGTAATGTCTCTGATTGAATTTTATTAAAGACCTCTTTTACCTCCAGATATTGAGGTGGAATTTCTGTGGTCAAGGGAGGTGCAGTAGGTACAATGATGGTGCAAACACGTTGTGGCATGAGATTCTTACAATGACCCTTGCAATCCTCTCCCCAACCCACAATCTCTCCTTTAATCCAATCTAGACAAGGATTTTGTCTCTGAAGCCAAGGGAAACAAATTATCACAGGGCAGGAAGGGGAAGAAATAATCTGAAAAACCATTTCCTCAGAATGTAGAATGCCGACCGAGACAGTGATGGGTGATGTCTTCTGAGTGATGAGAGATTGTGCAAGGGGTCTACCATCAATGGCCTCAACTGCAATGGGTTTATCTCTCTGCCGTAGTGGCAAGTGATGTTTGGCAGATAATTCTCAAGGAAATCTTCCGCTGCCGCAGAGTCGATCATGGCCTCACACTGAAAAGTAGTTCTCTTACAGTGCAGAGTAACCTTCACAAGGAAACGGTTCTTAGTTAATTTGTGGGGACATGTACATCACACCTAAGATCGGTCTCCAAACGTACCTTAGGTGCACACGTTTTTTGGATGGGCCGGACATGAGACCCTTAGATGACCTTTCTTCCCACAATAAAGACACAACCCCTTGTTTCGTCTATGCTGTCTCCCTGCCTCTGTAAGCTTAGTTATACCCAATTGCATGGGCTCAGCCTCTGGAATTGGAGCAGGGTTAGCTACCAATGGGTTGAAAAAACAAGGAACTATCGATAGGTTAGCACACCTCATATGTTGCTTGTTTTTCTCTCTATCTCCCAATCTATTATCAATGTCAATCATACAAGCTATGAATTCATTAAGATTGACAGGAAGGGCTTAGCTGAATATTCTCAGCTAAGCCCTCTGAAAAGGCATCAACAAGACCACTGTTAGTCCAGTCCACTTCAGAGGCTAAGGTCCTAAATTCTATAGCGTAGTCAGCCACAGAATGATTGCCTTGTTTAATTCTCATCAAGGCTTTGGCTGCATTTTTCTCTCTGCCCATAGGTTCAAAGGTTGCTTTGAATTCGGCTAAGAACTTGCTGTCATTACAGCAATGGAATTGCCACTCTTCCATAAAGGGTTGGGTTAATGTGCATCACATGCCTCACCTATTAGCTGGTTCATAAGATAGCCAATCTTTGACCTATCTGTTGGGAAGGAGCCAGGAGAAGCTTCAAAGTGATATTCAATAGGAAACCCCTAAACTCTTTGGGATCACCTCCAAAACGAGAGGCAGGAGAAAGAGTTATGAACGGTGGTTTGTACACTGCAGGTGCAGGTACGGAGGCAGAGCTACCGGTTGTAGCAGAGGGGCCTTAAGGTATGCCGTTCTCTGGAGCAAGGTATGGAATACTTGGGCAAATTAGTCTAGCCTGTGATCCATATCCTCCACCATGTTTTCACAGGCTATCATATGCTTGCATAGTTCTGCAGGATCCTTGTCCGTGTTGTAATGTCACGGAAGCTAGTGTTGTCCAACACGCAGAACTATGTAACATCTACATTTAGACAGAAAAGGAAAGGATAGAACGTAAACCAGTCCTTAGAATGGCCGGACTAATACGTTAAAGACAGAGAATGGTCAAGGAAGCCAGAAACACACAATATTGTTTAACAAGCCAAGTCAGGGAAACCAGAAATCAGAATAGTCAGGAATAGCCAAGGTCAAAATACCGGGAATATCAATAATAAGACAAGAAAACACACTCTCGGGAACCAGGAACTGAAACCATGACAGGGCAATGAACTAGGGAACTTCAGGGATTTAAATGTCCTCCTTTTGCTGTGATTGGTCAGAGCGTGACCTCTGACCCCAGAACATGCGTGTATGTCGACATCGTGACGTCACATACATGTTAACGTGACCCTGTGGGAGGGCGGTTATAAGTGGCCGTGACCGCGTGGTCAGCACCATTTTGTTTTGCCACCAAGGGGATGGATGCTTCAGCAGGATGGCTCCCGGCTCGCTGGTGAGCAGGTAAGCTCAGCTTGACAGCGCAGTCGCACCAATCGGGTGTGACCTTGTGCAGCTGGGAGCCATGACAACTAGAGACAAGCTCACTAACACACAAATGCTCACTACGGATAAGTTCACTGACACACATTCAAGCTCACTCACTAGCAGGCACACACACACACAATATCACTCACTAGCAGACACACACACAATCTCACTCACCAGCAGGCAAACACACAAGCTCACTCACTAGCATGCACACATACATACACACACGCTAACTCACTAGCAGGCACACATACACATGCTAACTCACTAGCAGGCACACACACATAAGCTCACTCACAAGCAGACACACACATATACACATACATGCAAACTCACTCACTAGCAGGCACACATACATGCTCACTAGCAGGTGCACACACACACAGGCTCACTCACTAGCAGGCGCGCACACACAAGCTCACTCACTAGCAGACATACATGCAAGCTCACTCACTAGCAGACACACACACAGACAAGCTCACTAGCAGGCACACTTTCTCACTAGCAGGCACACACACACAATCACTGTCATAGCTGAAGCTTACCTGGCACTGGTAGGTAAGTTACCACTTTGTGGCCTCTTCCTTCCAGCGAGGTCACCGATGTGCAGGGGTGGGGCTTGTGTGCGGGAGGCGAAGCTATCTTTGGGAGGTGGGGCTTGTGTGTGGGGGCGGGGCATGCAGCTGAAATTGATGTCAATTTTGAAAGGAGACTAACAGGTCTCCCTCCAGCAGCCTAATTGTAACAGCACTAGCCCCCAGCTCCTCCCTCCTTACTCCCCTCGGACTGACATAGGCTGGTACAGTCCGAGGGGAAAACATTGAAATTACATGAGTCCGATGATCAGGGCTGTCAGTGCGGCCCTGCTCTTAATCTGGCCCTGCTCTTAAAAAGTGACGTATAGGCAAATGCATACTTGGAAATATCTACCATAGTGCCTGCATGGACAGCCCTATAGTGGTCAATTTAATGTGCATCACTTGCCAAGGGTTTTGTCTTTGTTTCTTTCTTATAACTGATGGTTGGCTATTTGGCTGCACTTATTTAGATTAGTGACAGATACTTTTACAAGCTATTATTGGCAGGATTTCAGTGTTTCAAGGAGACGAAGTTCGAAATACAGATTCTTGATGTCATGTTGCCATCCACCATCACCAGCTCAAGTATGGTCGTGATCCTTGTGTGAAATTTTAAAAATAATAAACTATTCTGACAAGCAAACAATCTATATTTTAAAATATTGTAATGTGTTTTTTTTGTTTCCACCTATCAGCAATATGGTTACATAAGCTTTTTGACTCTATTTCCTTTTTGGCTTTCCACTCTTTCACGACATGTGAAATTAATTAATGGCCCAGTGTTGTTTTTTTTTGCTTAAAGTTGTTATGCATTATAACCACTACAACTAATTTTGATTTTGATTGGTGGCATAGTTGCATAGGCCCCATCCTTATTTTTTATTTATTTTAATTTTTATATTTGTTTTACCAATTTCACAAAACTGGAGCTCTCTCAGTACAAATAGCCAAGCAACCTTTCAGCCACATTGACAATACTGAACCTACATTTCTGCATTATTAAATGGAATTCCCTCCAACAAATGATGCACTGAGTGTTCAGAGATGGGTTAGAATCAGTCACTAAAATTAGCTATTGCGATTTGCTACTCTGAGTGCCCCTTTAAAGATGATATGTGTAAATATGATGTTACCTTGTATTATGTGAAAAAAACAACCCTCTTAAATATAATCTGTTTGAAATGTAATAATTTGTCACCCTTGTCCCCCCCAACTTTCCTTCTTAGAGCATTCCAGCAATTTGTTCTGTAAAGTAGTATAATACATAAATTATAATATAATGTATGCAATATTTCTGGTGTTCATATAGCAATAATTAGATATTCCTTATTTGGTGATATTGTTTGTATTTAAAAACAGTATTGTCAGACTGATGGCCATGTGAGTGGTTCTAATTATTGTCCACTTTTTTGAAATGTCCAACACGTCTGCACTATATTAAGAAATTGCATGTTTTATTTATTTACTGTTTGTTGTAAGCGCTCCACTATTTATATAGGCCTAAAAAAACCTGTGTAGCACTATTTCACTTTTCAGTACTCAAGTTAGCTTTTATGATTCTCCTATACTGTAAAACAGTAGTTCAGCTTGATTTACATTACTCTCTAATTATATCGGAGATGACCGATAACCATTTCTGTTTTTGTTTGTTTTTTTTCTTTTTCAGGAGTCACAATGCTGATGAATACTGTAGTCCAATATACAACAGTTTCAGGTCGAGTGAAGACTCAGAATGCTGTGGCTACTAGATGTTTAAAACATAACTCTATACGGACAATAATGTCTGACAATCCATCTAGTGACAGTACATCTAATGCTGTGGAGTTACTTGGTCAACTTTACCCCCGTGATGAGTATACCAATGTCACAAGTAAAATCCTATCTAAAGTTGGGAAGAACTTGCACAACCAGCAATATCATCCATTGTGGCTGATCAAAGAGAGAATAAAGAAACATTTCTATAAGCAGTACACTGGGCGCTTTGGAAATCCACTCTTTTCAGTCTATGATGATCTGAGTCCTGCTGTCACCACAAAACAGAACTTTGACAGTTTACTCATCCCGTCAGACCACCCTTGCAGGAAAATAGGAGACAATTACTATTTGAATTGTTCACATATGCTCCGTGCTCATACCTCGGCCCATCAGTGGGATTTGGTACATTCAGGACTGGATGCGTTCCTAGCTGTAGGTGACGTGTATCGTCGTGATCAGATTGACAAGAGTCATTACCCAGTGTTTCATCAGATGGAAGGCGTATGTTTGTTCTCAAACCACAAGGTGAAATATAGTATCCACTAACCTTCTGCATTGTTTAATTTACTTTGTTGTAGTTGGTCAGAAGATGGCTTTCTATTAGGGGTACTTTATTAGAAAATGATTGAGTAACAAAGTATCACAGTAGTAAAATTATAAATGAAGGTTGAGTGATCGTACATTTTTTTCTATTTATGTTTAAATTAACCCCAGAGTGAATTTGTCACCATTGAACAAGTTGCAATGTTTTTAATTGTTAATAGTTGGATGTGAAGCTAGCCAGCTTTATTATTTAAAGGAACAATCCAAGCACCATATCCACTACAGTTTGTTGTAGTTGTTGTAGTGGCTGGTGCCCCAACTGTTAGTAGTCAAACTGGTCAGAAACGGTTTGAGTACTTATAATGAAGGTCTACCAGGGCATGCCTGGAATCATGGTACTTGGAGTGTTTATGTTTATGGTACTTGGAGTGTTCCTTTAATTTTGTTGTGCCATTTACTTTTAAAGGAATAGTCCAAGCACTATAACAGATCACTGTAGTGGTTATGGTGCCAATATTGCAGTGACACTATTCTCTGGTAAGATGCCAGATTGTTTTAGTATAGTTTTACAGCTTATCTGGGTCACCCCTGCTGTATCTGGTCTTCTGCAGCAGGAGAATATGGGTATCACTACCGAGAATTCTGTTGGGCAACAATCTCTACAAATCGCTAATCTCTAAATCTCTAATCTTATTAGCAGCAGACTTTTCATTCCTTATATGAACTATTTTATCACCAGGTAAACCCTGCATCGTAGGATTTCTTATCAAATAATTATTTTTATTTTTTGCATACCATGCTGCATCTTTTTGCATCTCTGCTTCTACTGGACAAGGAAAACAATGTTTCCTCCATGTCAAGCTAGTTTCTCAGTCAGAAACATAATCTGTGGTCATTTGCACAGGTCAACCATTCATGGTGGATATTTATCCACAGGAGATAGAAACAAATACATTGGAGATGGAAGAAGAAATGGCAGAAGTTAAGAAAGGGAAGCCAACATGCCACATGCACCAGGGTGCTTACAATAAATACAGTGTGCAGAAGGCATATGATGACAGCCTGTGATCTGCTGCCCAGCAATACATTGCATACCTCTTAAGTGTCCTAATTATGGCCCAAAGCCCTCTGTCCCTCTTTTCTATCCTGATGTCCCTCTTTTCTATCCTGATGTCCCTCTTTTCTAGGAGCTCCATCTTGTATAGTGCTCCACAGCAATAATACTCACATTAATTTGTATTTTAACCTATAGTTAATATGTTTAGGAATCTTGTTCTAACTTCCATTTTAGTTGCATAAATTGTCACCTATTTTTTTTCAGAACTGCCCCGTCCCTGGCCACATCCCACTCACACCCCTACAAATAAGTTCCCCTCTTTGTCCATACAAGATGTTGGGAGATATAGTACTCTGCTTATAGAAAAGCAAAGGTTAGCTGAGAATCACTTTGAGTTGTTATAAAAACTGCTGAACATATTTAAAAAAAATATATATATATATTATTATCCATTTTATTGGTAGTTTTTAACATTCTATAATATGGCCTGTAGCCACTTTCTGACAACAGGTCCCCTTTATTATTTCAAGAGCAGCTGGATTCTCACTGAATCAAAATCGTTTTTGATCAAATGCAGTAGAACTGCGGCCTCAGAAAGCTTCAATTAGGAGATTCAAATTATAAAATGTTCTAAAGAAGGAGCTTTTATTTGCCCAGTGCTTATTATTTAATTGGTTTGTGCTGTTGCCATGAATACCACATTTGTTTTAATGAATTGATTTGAAGCTCACCTGAATGCAACATTTTACTAAATTACATCCCTAGTTTTTACTACAGATCTTTAAAAAGTGAATTTTCTGTGACGGATACTAATAAGAGGGGCAGCTAAACTAAAAATATGCCTTGGAACAAAGTAAAACGCCTAAGAATGAGAGCGCACCAACATAAATGTATCCCATCTTCACACAGAAAAATGTTGGTGCACCAGACAGAAAAAAAGGTGAGTTCAGTATCTCCCATAGCAGGAAAGTTCACTTGTACATGTAATTACAGTGATCTTTCAGAGGTTCAGAAAGGGCATAAAAGAGACCCCCGATATCAGTGTCCTTTCTTCCTACTATTGATGTCATTCAGCCCAGACTCTGTTGCAGGACTCCTGCATGGAGGTATTGTAGCACAGTTCCATGTTGGAGGTTGTGTATCACAGCTCCATGTTTTGGTAGTAGGTTCTATGGACCCCCCAATTGGCACAGTTTTGACCAATTTAGGATTTTACTCTTCTGTTCCACCATCCCAGGTTTGTTCCCTGGTGTCCCACATATAGTGACACTAGAAACTGTCCCTAAAAACATAGCACAAGGGCATCATTAGACAGGCTTGCACAATGCTCACACAATGGTGTCGTGTAGAGAGCACTGAAAGAGTGCTCCCTACATGGTCTGACCACAGTGGGGGCTGGTCTGTGTGACTGGCATTCAGCCTGGTGTGCATTCACGCCAGGCTGACTTGCCACTTTGGCGGTTCCAGTCAAGTGATTTGCATCACTGGCCCACCTTTTTATCCTACCCAATTCATTAGATGCTAATGATGGGTGGTATTGATTCTGTTTCACAGTTATGCGTGCTGTAAAAAGTGTTTTTATTTGACTAGATATTTTTTCAATACAGTTATGTTTTATGTATTGTTTTGAGTGAATCGCCGTAAGTAAAATGTAGTGTTGTTAAAGGCTAGTCCAGGTTTAATATAAAGACAGCTATGTGACCGCATATACAGCTATATTCTTGCAGGAAAGCACTGCAGGTTGGAAAATGGCACATAATGGGTGTTAAAGCGGGACTTTCATCCCAAAACTATCTTTCTACAGTTGTTCTACTATTTTCTCTCTCAAAATATGTTCCTCTCTTCTTTCTTTCTTATCATTTTCTTGAAAAATACAAGGTAGAGACTATTATGTCATTTGTATTTTTCCTATGATTGACAAAGGATGGAGCTTAAGGCAAGCCTGGGGAGGTGTGACTACGGCTTCAGAAACAATATGGTTTAACTCCTTAATGGCAAAGAATCGAGCAGTGACACTGCACCAAATCAGCTTCATTATACTATAGTCATGTTGGTGCTAAACATTTCATTTTTCATTTTAAAAGATAAGTACATTAATAAATTATATTAATTAAAAAGCAAAACAAAAATCTACCTCTATATATAAATGTAAGATACATGGTACGTACATTGATTGAATATCCACATTTACTCACTAAAATCACTGCCATTGCCTCCTGTGCATTAATTCATTGTGCTCAAAAGCCTCCTTTGTCACAGTTCTCCAGTTTATATATTTAATTCATAAGCTTTTGCAATTAGCCTGCTTGTTCTCTTCTCTTCCCAACTGACTTCCTGCGGGTCCATCTACTTTTAACGCTGTCCTCATTGCTCGCACAACCGCAAATCCAAATTAGAACACACTTTACATGAAACGCTATGCTGATAAACTAAATTGATTTAGCTTGTGATGTATTTGTAGTTGTACCTGTATGTCTCAGATTCACATTCAGGTTGTGAAGCCTACATGATGCATGATGGGAATTTCTAATTCTACCTATCTGCTTTACCATCATTTCTGGATACCCATTGACAGTGTGGGGTCTGGAGCTCGTTTGTCCCTGTCCCTAAGTGTCTGTTTTCATATCAATGGAAAAATAACCCTCAAGTTGATGTGCGTTAAAAGAGCTAAAGGTGTTACAACTCCAGGCAATCCATACCATGCCTGAGCATGCTGCTCAGCGAGTGCAGACATGTCCCAGAGAAGTGGTTATATACCCGCTAATGACCACCCCTTTGGGATGCTCTTGCAGTCTCGAAGCAAAATGCACACTCACTAATCTATGCAGCTGATATATTCTTGCTCCCTTACAAGCAGCCTTTCTGTTCTGAACTATAGTATGTGGAATTACATACTATACGGCATCAAATCCATGTAAAGTATCTCTAATCAAGCCATGGATGTAATGTCTGCCAATGCGTAACTGATTTTTGAGACCATCACAGCATTTTTACTCACTACTGTGTTTTTAGTCTTTTCTGCAGGAGTACAATTAGTCTATTCAAGAAATCTCATATTTGCGTAATTACGTTTCATGAACAGCAGTGTCATACCCAATAAGAAGCGCCGCGTATGCACAACCTTCTTGTGTACATTAAAAAAAAAAAAAATTGAATACCGTATATACTCGGGTATTAGCCGACCCAAATATAAGCCGAGGCCCCTAATTTTACCCCCCAAAACTGGGAAAACTTATTGACTCGAGTATAAGACTAGGGTGGGAAATGCAGTAGCTACTGGTAAATTTCTAAATAAAATTAGACCCTAAAAAATTTATATTAATTGAATATGTATTTACAGTGTGTGTATATAATGAATGCAGTGTGTGTATGAGTGCAGTGTATGTATGAATGCAGTGTGTGTGTATATGAGTGCAGTGTGTGTATATATGAATGCAGTGTGTGTATATATGAATGCAGTGTGTGTATATGAGTGCAGTGTGTATGAGTGCAGTGTGTGTATGAATGCAGTATGTGTAAGAGTGCAGCGTGTGTGTATGAGTGCAGTGCGTGTATATGAGTGCAGTGTGTGTATATGAGTGCAGTGTGTGTGTGTGTGTGTGTGTGTGTGTGTAGCTGAGCCTTGGTGGGGGGTGGGCAATTTTTTATTTTTTTTTTTAATTATTTTAATAATGTTTTATTATTATTATTTTTTATTATAATTTTTTTATTTAATTATTATTATTTTTTATTATTCATTTAATTATTATTTTTTTTTTATTTTATTTGATACATGGCAGGGAGGGGGGGCTCTCCTTCCCTGGTGGTCCAGTGGCATTGGCAGTTCAGTGGGGGGGGGGGGGGGGGAGGGGGCTGTCAGAGAGCACTTACTCAGCACAGCAGGCAAATGCGAATTCTCCAAGAGTTAATAACTATAGAAAAATAGTTTTGTAATATGATTTAGGTTGCTCTTACTAAAATAGAGAACACACTGCAGACAGTAATCGGTATGCTTTGTCTGTGTGGCTTACATTTATACAATGTGATGTCATGCAAATACCCAGACAAACTCAAATTGAAACAGCAAATGGTCTGTATCCCAAATAGCTACTAAATTGATAAAAGTTATATTCTGTACACAGAACCTAAATTGACTTGATTGTCTTTATGATCTGTTAACATGTTGTTGTTTTTTTAATTGGTTCAGTTACTCTCTAGATATTTTAAAGGGTTGCTCCAAGCGTTATGACTACTTCACTGATTTGAAGTAGTCATGGTGCCTGGATTCTCTATGTGCAGCGTTTCGCTATAAAACGCTGCACATACAGAGTTTAACCCATTTGTCATAGGGGCATTATTAGCCAGCCCAGAACAATAGTTCCAAACTGGCTAATGTCAATTTTGTGAATATTTCTACATTCAGAATGGCATTCATTGGCTTAGAGCGGTCAGGTGAATGGTCAGTGGGGTTGGCAGAGTTGCCGAACCCAGATGGACATCATCAGCCCTCCAAGGTCCCCTGGCACCCAACATCCAGGTAAGATAGCAAACCATTGCTAAATGGTTTTCTCATGACTAAGTACGGGTCCAGGGTACTCCCAACATCATAACCGCTACAGTGGGCTGTGGTGGTTCTGATCAGAGCCGCCATCAGAAGTTTTGAGGCCACTTAAACAGGTCAACCAGTTTATTTGCTTACTTTATTTAATATTGTTCCCCCTACCTGTGCTCTTACTTCTGGCCAGAGAGGGGGCACTATATTTCCTGGTCGTCCGGTGGTATTTGGAGGCTCCTGTCGGGTGCCCATGCTCTGATTGCCAGCCCTGGCATAGGGCAATGTGTAAGTTTTACTGTGGTAACCACTACAAAGCTCTGACTGCCAGGGCTCAGGATAGGACAGCCTCCTGGGCTCCCTCCCCTCCTTACATTTGAATGGCCATTGTAATGATACTAAAAAAACCTCCAGTTATTTAAATGTGCATAGGGATTTGGGCTAGTGTGCAAATAACTTTTTTCTTTGTATTTTCTTGTATGTATTGGGGCTGATGTGTACTATAATCATTGCTGCCACCCAGGAGTAGTGGCAGTTTGAGCTCAGTGATTAATTTTGTATTTTTATATTTGTTGTTGTATTACACAGCCAGCTTACCATAATGCAGCCCATCCCACGTGTACTCCATACAAAAAAAAAAAAACGAAAGAAAAAAGTTAATTGCACACTATCTAGTAACACTTCAATGGCCATTAACCCCTTAAGGACCAAACTTCTGGAATAAAAGGGAATCATGACATGTCACACATGTCATGTGTCCTTAAGGGGTTAAAGGACCACTATAGTGCCAGGAAAACATGCTCGTTTTCCTGGCACTATAGTGCCCTGAGGATGCCCCCACCCTCAGGGTCCCCCTCCCGCCGGGCTCTAGGGGGTGGAAGGGGTTAAACTTACCTCTTTCTCCAGCGCCGGGCGGGGGACTCTCCGCCTCCTCGGCTGAATGTGCATGCGCGGCAGGAGCCCCGTGCGCATATAGCCAGTCCATAGGAAATCATTCACAATGCTTTCCTATGGATGCTGGCGTCTTCTCACTGTGAAAATCACAGTGAGAAGCGTGGAAGAGCCTCTAGCGGCTGTGAATGAGACAGCCACTAGAGGCTGGATTAACCCTATTATAAACATAGCAGTTTCTCTGAAACTGCTATGTTTATAGAAAAAAGGGTTAATCCTAGCTGGACCTGGCACCCAGACCACTTCATTAAGCTGAAGTGGTCTGGGTGCCTATAGTGGTCCTTTAAAGAATAACCCCATGTGTTCCCTATAAATGTTTTTTTTTGTTTTTTTTGCATAGCGAAAAGAGACTTGCGTTCATCAAGTTCAGCCTTCCTCACATTTGGTTTTTGCTGTTGATCCAAAAAAAAGGCAAAAAAAACCCAGTTTGAAGCACTTCAAATTTTGCAAAAAACTAGGGAAAAAAATCCTTCTTGACCCCAGAATGGCAGTTAGATTCATCCTTGGATCAAGCAGTTATTACCCTACATTGAAAAATGATATCCTTGAATATTCTGTTTTTTCAAGTATGCATCTAATTGCTGCTTGAACATCTGTATGGTCTCTGATAAAAACCACTTCTTCAGACAGATAATTCCACATCCTTATTGTTCTTACAGTAAAAAAAAAAAAGAAACATTTTCTTTGCCTTAGACAAAATCTGCTTTCTTCCAGTCTAAACGCATGACCTTGTGTCCTATGTAAAGTCAGTTTGTGAATAGATTTCCACACAATGTTTTGTATTGGCCCCTAGTATATTTTTTTATAATGTTATCATTATACTAAAGAGGTTTAAATGTGTAGCTGATATGTCGCATTTCTTTTATTAATTTTGTAGCCCGCCTCTGCACTTTTTCTAGTGCCATAATATCCTTCTTTAGAACACATGCCCAAAATTGCACAGCATATTCAATATGTGATCTTACCAGTGATTTATACAGAGGCACAATTATATTCTCATCCCGAGAATGAATGCCCTTTTTCATGCATGACAATACCTTACTGGCTTTAGTCACTGCTGATTGACATTGAACATTGTTGCATAGTTTGTTGTCTATAACAATTCCCAAGTCTTTTTCGTGTGTTGTTATCCCTAATTTGCTTCCATTAAGGGTATAGGTTGCTTGTGCATTCTTTACGCCAAAGTGCAAAACTTTGCATTTTCCAACATTAAATTTCATCTGCCATTTGAGTACCCAGTCTATCTAAATCCCTCTGCAGCAAAGTAATATCTTGCTCACATTGTATTACTTTACAGAGTTTTGTGTCATCTGAAAACACTGAAACATGACTTTCAATGCTTTTTTCAAGATCATTTATAAACATGTTAAATATAAGGGGTCCCAGAACAGAACCCTGAGGGACACCACTTACCACCTCTGTCCAGCTACTCGTGCTCTATTTTTAAGCCAATGTTCTACCCAAGAACAAGCATTTTCATCTAGACCAGTGGTTCCCAACCTGTGGTACGCATACCCCCAGGGGTACAATTCAGTGCCCCGTGGTGTACGCAAACTTGAAATCGATAATGCCGATCCGATGGAAAACTGCCATGATGGGCCCAGTCATGCATTCTAGCGCTTTAATTGCGCGACCAGGCCCCCTCTGTGCCACCTGTAGAGCTGGGGGGGAAGTGCGAACCTGTCACTTCCTCCCAGCTGACTTACTCTGAGCTGCCCCCAACCCCCCCAGCCATGGAAGTCACCCTCCTGCTGCCAAAAGGTAGGACCTGGAGGGTGGCTAAAATCTTAGCCTGTATGTGTATGTATGCGTGTCTGAATCTGTATGTATGTGTGAGTGTCTGAATCTGTATGCATGTGTGAGTGTCTGAATCTGTATGTATGTATGTGTGAGTGTCTGAATCTGTATGTATGTATGTCTGTGTGAGTGTCTGAATCTGTATGTATGTGTCTGAATCTGTATGTATGTGTCTGAATCTGTATGTATGTGTCTGAATCTGTATGTATGTGTCTGAATCTGTATGTACGTGTCTGAATCTGTATGTACGTGTCTGAATCTGTATGTATGTGTGTGTCTGAATCTGTATGTATGTCTGTGTGGGTGTCTGAATCTGAATGTATGAGTGTCTGACTCTGTATGTATGTGTCTGAATCTGTATGTGTATATGTGTGTCTGCATCTGTATGTGTATATGTGTGTCTGAATCTGTATGTCTGTGTGAGTGTCTGAATCTGTATATCTGTGTAGGTGTCTGAATCTGTATGTATGCATGAGTGTCTGAATCTGTATATTTGTGTGGGTGTCTGAATCTGTATGAATGTATGTATGTGAGTCTGAACCTGTATGTATGTCCGTGTGAGTGTCTGAATCTGTAAGTCTGTGTATCAACGTGTCTGTGTATATGTGTGTCAGTGTGTGTATCTGTATGTAATTGTGTGTTTGTGTCAGTGTGTACCTGTATGTGTGTCAGTGTTTGTATCTGTATCTGTGTATGTGTCAATGTGTGTATCTGTATGTCTGTGTATGTGTATGTATGTCTATGCAGGTGTATGTGTGTCAGTGTGTATCTGTATGTAGACCCCCCTCACTCTCACCAACACCCCTCTCCCTCACACTAATACCCCCCTCCCTCACACCATCACCCCCTTCCCTCGCAGCATCTCCCCCTCCCTCACACCATTACCTTCCTCCCTCACACCATTACCTTCCTCGCTCACACCATCTGCCCCCTCGCTCACACCATCTGCCCCCTCGCTCACACCATCTGCCCCCTCGCTCACACCATCTGCCCCCTCGCTCACACCATCTGCCCCCTCGCTCACACCATCTGCCCCCTCGCTCACACCATCTGCCCCCTCGCTCACACCTTCACCCCCTCCCTCACACCATCACCCCCCTCCCTCACACCATCACCCCCCTCCCTCACACCATCACCCCCCTCCCTCACACCATCACCCCCCTCCCTCACACCATCACCCCCCTCCCTCACACCATCACCCCCCTCCCTCACACCATCACCCCCCTCCCTCACACCATCACCCCCCTCCCTCACACCATCACCCCCCCTCCCTCACACCATCACCCCCCTCCCTCACACCATCACCCCCTCCCTCACACCATCACCCCCTCCCTCACACCATCACCCCCTCCCTCACACCATCACCCCCTCCCTCACACCATCACCCCCCTCCCTCACACCATCACCCCCCTCCCTCACACCATCACCCCCCTCCCTCACACCAACAACCCCATCCCTCACACTAACACTTCCATCTCTCACACCATTACCACCCCTCCTTCACCCCCACCCTCTCACCATCCCACACCCCCTCATACCACCACCCCACTCCCTCATACCATCACCCCCTCCCTCACACCATCACTCCTCCCTCTCAGCATTACCCCCTCCCTCACACCATTACCTTCCTCCCTCACACTAATCCCCCTCCTCCACCACCACCCCCTCCCTCACCCCATTTCCACCCCTCCTTCACACCTTCACCCCGCTCCCTCTCATCATCACCCCGCTCCCTCTCATCATCACCCCGCTCCCTCTCATCATCACCCCGCTCCCTCTCATCATCACCCCGCTCCCTCTCATCATCACCCCGCTCCCTCTCATCATCACCCCGCTCCCTCTCACCATCACCCCGCTCCCTCTCACCATCACCCCGCTCCCTCTCACCATCACCCCGCTCCCTCTCACCATCACCCCGCTCCCTCTCACCATCACCCCGCTCCCTCTCACCATCACCCCGCTCCCTCTCACCATCACCCCGCTCCCTCTCACCATCACCCCGCTCCCTCTCACCATCACCCCGCTCCCTCTCACCATCACCCCGCTCCCTCTCACCATCACCCCGCTCCCTCTCACCATCACCCCGCTCCCTCTCACCATCACCCCGCTCCCTCTCACCATCACCCCGCTCCCTCTCACCATCACCCCGCTCCCTCTCACCATCACCCCGCTCCCTCTCACCATCACCCCGCTCCCTCTCACCATCACCCCGCTCCCTCTCACCATCACCCCGCTCCCTCTCACCATCACCCCGCTCCCTCTCACCATCACCCCGCTCCCTCTCACCATCACCCCGCTCCCTCTCACCATCACCCCGCTCCCTCTCACCATCACCCCGCTCCCTCTCACCATCACCCCGCTCCCTCTCACCATCACCCCCCTCCATCTCACCATCACCCCCCTCCATCTCACCATCACCCCCCTCCATCTCACCATCACCCCCCTCCATCTCACCATCACCCCCCTCCATCTCACCATCACCCCCCTCCATCTCACCATCACCCCCCTCCATCTCACCATCACCCCCCTCCATCTCACCATCACCCCCCTCCATCTCACCATCACCCCCCTCCATCTCACCATCACCCCCCTCCATCTCACCATCACCCCCCTCCATCTCACCATCACCCCCCTCCATGTCACCATCACCCCCTCCATGTCACCATCACCCCCTCCATGTCACCATCACCCCCCTCCATGTCACCCTCACCCCCCTCCATGTCACCCTCACCCCCCTCCATGTCACCATCACCCCCCTCCATGTCACCATCACCCCCCTCCATGTCACCATCACCCCCCTCCATGTCACCATCACCCCCCTCCATGTCACCATCACCCCCTCCATGTCACCATCACCCCCTCCCTCTCACCATCACCCCCTCCCTCTCACCATCACCCCCTCCCTCTCACCATCACCCCCTCCCTCTCACCATCACCCCCTCCCTCTCACCATCACCCCCCTCCCTCTCACCATCACCCCCCTCCCTCTCACCATCACCCCCCTCCCTCTCACCATCACCCCCTCCCTCTCACCATCACCCCCCTCCCTCTCACCATCACCCCCTCCCTCTCACCATCACCCCCTCCCTCTCACCATCACCCCCCTCCCTCTCACCATCACCCCCCTCCCTCTCACCATCACCCCCCTCCCTCTCACCATCACCCCCTCCCTCTCACCATCACCCCCCTCCCTCTCACCATCACCCCTCTCACCATCACCCCCCTCCCTTATACCATCACCCCCCTCCCTTATACCATCACCCCCCTCCCTCATACCATCACCCCCTCCCTCATACCATCACCCCCCTTCCTCATACCATAACCCTCCTCCCTCATACCATCACCCCCCTCCCTCATACCATCACCCCCACCCCCTCACCACCACCCCGACATAAACCACATTGTCTTGCTTCATAACATTAATATCTATTATAAAACCAGGAAAAGGTGGGAATGGATGGTGAGCTGGGCATGGATGGGCCACTTGACTGGATTTGCCCCCCAGGTCCAAGGCTGCCAGCCCTTCTCTGTTGGTAATATTGGTTTCCGTCACTTGCAAATATAGAAATCAACATATCCAGGATATAGAGAATGTGAGTTTGTGTTTTATTGTTATGCAGTAGAATGTTGAAATAAATAACAAGTCTAAAGGAAGCTATATGCTTCCGAAAGCCCCTTGTGGTGTATGGCCTTTTGTAAACACATATTTTAGTGAGTGTCAGCCCTGTGTCTGTCTCTGTGCTATGTGCACAGTAAGATGGCATCTCTTGTTTACCCATAGCAATTCAGCAAGCAGCCATAAACACCCGTGTCACATTCACAGCACTGTACACAGTCATTGTTCTAAAAGTAACAGTTTGTTCTTGTTCTTTGCCACCTGAGTCCTGAGGACTTTCAGAAAATGCTTTGTATAAATCATTTAAAATGATCATTTAAATTAAGCCTTTTGATCTGATTCATCTAGCCTGAATAAAACCTTTCAAATCTTAATTGAACTCTTTTTTTATTATATCATTTTGTAAATCATCATGCAGGATGATGTAAAATCCCATAGCACCTGGGCTTTCTTATTAGAATTCCCTTTGTCAATATATTTTCACCCACAAGACATGTGCATGTTTTTTTGTTGTTATTATTTATTTATGTATTATTATTTTATTTTTTTACATTTTTTTATGAAGGTCCTGCTTCATTTGGTCTGTTTGCAAAATTTACTTAAAGGGACACTATAGTTACCATAACAACTACAGCTTAATGTAGTTGTTCTGGTGTGTATAGTATGTCCCTGCATGCGTTTTAATGTAAACACTCCCTTTTCATACAAAAGGCAGTGTTTATAGTATTGTCTAGGGACACCTCCAGTGGCAGTCACTCACACGGCCACTAGACATGCTTCCTGGGTCAGTGCTGCACAATGTGTCTCCACGCACTGCATGGGGGAATTGAATGTTCCCTATAGAGATGCATAGAGATGCAGAGTCAAGCATCTGTATGATGACATTTTGCCACACATGGGCAATAGCCTTCTAATGCTTTCCTATGGGAAAGCATTGGATTGGCTGAGATCCTCAAGTTTTTTTGTTTTTTTTTTACTTTAACAACTACAATAGGCTGTGAATACTTTGCTAACTCGTCCCAGAAGCTTGCAAAATATAATTGCTATTTAAAGTTAGTCAGCCCTTTTCCTTGCCACATTTTTCAGTGTTTGTGATTGTCATATATGTATGTATATAATTTATCTGATGCATTTTACAGCTTTAATAGGGAGTGTTTTAAAACTGACCGTTTGACTTAGTCTACTAATGTATAAGGAGTGAGGGATCCTACATATAATTTAATGCTGACTTGGCTATATAGACTGATGCCCTTATTTCTCTTCATATAGTTGTTCACTGATGTCGAAAATAAAGATGCATGCCAACTGTTTGAGCAAGGCTACCGCACATCTAACAAACAAGAAACCCACACCCTGGAAGCTGTGAAACTGGTGGAGTTCCGATTAAAGCAAACACTTTCAAAACTTATGAATTATTTATTTGGTGAAGGTACGTATACACTTCCATTTCTTGTATTTATTTTGCACTTGAGATATATGTATGTGGGACATGAGTCTTGAGGTGATGGATTCTGTATGACTGTAAACTGGAAAATCTCATAACTACTATTATATTGAGACAGATTCCAGTTTCCCTATGCTTTATGTATCATTATTTCTTTCTTTCTTTTTATTTCTCTGTTGAAAAGGAGACACATTCAGATTTGTAGCTTATCTGGCAACGTTCCTTTAAAGTCAATGATCAGAGGTTTTGTTGGTATTTCTGCTCCTTAATAAAGGTTTATCATGATTTTAAAGCAGACTTGACGTTCACAAATTATAATCTGGTTTACATCAGGCAGGTGTTAAAATGCAGTCTATATATTTCGCTAATGGAATTACCAGCAGATGCATGAAATAAATGTTTCATCTTGTTTAACAAATATTTGGGATAATTTGGTAACTATGTTTTGACGTTTTAATGAAAATGATTTATATTTTCTGTGTAGTTTACTCATCTAGGAGTTAGTTATATACATTTATTGTAGCATTTACATAATATTAAAAGGTTACTCCACACATCATGATCACTTTAGTTATTTGAAGTGGTAATGGTGCCTGGTGTCTTTATGTGCAGCAGTTTGCTATGAAAAGGTGTACATATGGAATTTAACTGCTATGCTGTCAGAGGTGTACCTCCACGTCCGGCAATGTCATTGGGTGTTTTCAGCATCTGAGTTCTATGGAGAATCCCTACTTTGTCTTATAGTATCTTTAGAATTATCAGTATTTCATAAATAATTTAGCTTTATGGAATACTGAAAAGTGACAGATCTGTTTTAAATTCTTTATTTGAGTATTTACGTTCTTTTTATTTATTTTTTTATTCATAGCAATAGAAACTATGCTAACTTCATAGTTTGGAATAGATCGGCAAGAGTTGCTTGTTCATGTTGTAAAGATACTGTACATAACAACACAATTAAAGGGCAGTGAATGTCATAGACACTCTGTTATAAGTATAAAATAATTAAAAATAATAGCATTAATAGTAAGGGAGAAACAATAGTACACAACATTTTAGGGATACACATGATTTTGACATATCAATCTCTTCACTGATTAAATATTTTCAATAAAAAGTGTAAAATATTTGAAACCTGGGATGTATAGCCAACACACACACACTTAGGGCACAACAGTCTTGTGTATAGCTTTATTTATGTGGTTGAAGTGGTTCTGTCATATTCAGAGAAATTAGTTTACATTATAGCCCAGGGGATACTTCCTCTGGCCACTCCTCAGATAGCTACTAGAGGAGCTTCCTGGGGCACTGTTGCACAGTGTGCAGCACTGACATTCAGTGTCTCCACCGTCTTCATGGATATGCTGAACTTTCCTCATAGAGATATAGTGATTCAATGCATCTCTATGAAGAGATGCTGATTGGCCAGGGCTGTGTTTGACTTGGGCTGACTCTGCCCCTGCTTTGCATCCTTTCCAAGCTCAGCCAATCCAATGCTTTATTATGGAAGAGAGCCAGCAGTGGCAGACTGGAATAAAGGTTAGATTTTACTATATTTAGGGGTGCAAAGTGGCAGGAGGATGGGGTGGCGTTGAGGGGTGCAGGGGTTCTAGATAGTGTTTTTAACACTATAGGGTAGGGAATAAATGGTTGTGTTCCTGACCCTATAGTGTTCTTTAATTTATAAAAATGCCAATATCTATTGGATTCTGCACTCTTTGTAATATCTTCACTTTGTATGCTCACACATAAAGCATTTCAGGAAACTTAAACGGACACTCCAGGCACCCAGGCCACTTCTGCCCATTGGAGTGGTCTGGGTGCCAACTCCCACTACTCCTAACCCTGCAACTGTAATTATTGCAGTTTTTTTATAAACTGCAATAATTACATTGCAGGGTTAACTCCTCCTCTTGTGGCTGTCTACTAGACAGCCACTAGAGGGAGCTTCCTGATTTCTAGCAAAGATTTTCTTTGCTAGAGCGTGGCTGGACCTCCTCATGCTCTGTGAGGACCTCCAGCGTCGCTCATTTCCCCATAGGAAAGCATTGAAAATCTTTTTCAATGCTTTCCTATGGGGAGCGCTAATGCGCATGCGTGGCATTGCCGTGCATGCACATTAGGTCTCCTAGGCCGGTGGGCGGGATCAGTCTCGCCCACCGGCCAACGGAATCAGAAGGAGGATCGGCGCGGAGGAGGAGACCGCGACGAGGGACATTGTCGCTGCCTCAGGTAAGTGACTGAAGTGGTTTTCACCCCTTCAGTAACCGGGGATTGGGGGGTGGGAGGGAGAGGGTACCTCCAGTGCCAGGAAAACGGATTGTTTTCCTGGCACTGGAGTTTCCCTTTAAGTGCTTTGGGGTCCGGAGTATCCCTTTAACCCCTATATTTTACAAATGCATATTTAGAGGTCATAAAAATAAAATATTTTTTTATTTTTATAGTCATCTAGACACTTCATCTCAATTATGTGGTCTGGGTTCAGTGTTCCGGTCCTTTTTATCCTGCAATCTAAAACATTGCAGTTGTTTAGAAACGGCAATGTTTATATTGCAGTATTAAATACACTTTTAGTGGCAGTTCTGCGGGCCCTAACTAAGTAAACTAAAAAAAAAAAAAAGTTAATCTCGGCCACGTGAAGCTAAAGCCCATAGCAAAGCATTGATTTCAATAACTAACTTTCAAATAAAATTCACCATTGTACCTCCCTGTCAATCACTCTGTCCTTTGCACCTGGCAGTTAAAGGGACACTATAGTCACCTGAACAACTACAGATTAATGTATTTGTTCAGGTGAGATCTATAGCTCCCTGCAGGCAATCTAATGTAAACACTGTATTTTCAATGTTTACATTGATTGATAGGACTACCTCCAGTGGCCGTCACTCAGACGGCCACCAGAGGGACTTCCTATCATGCAGGGCCCTAAAAGGCCCTGTACACGTCAGATGTATTAAAATACGTCTGACGTGTGCAGGAGAGAGAAGGCACTGTGTGCGCGCCTTCTCTCTCCAGCCTGTCAGCAGAGGAGGGGGGCGGGCAAAGACCGCGAGCTGAGCTGTCAGTCAGCTCAGCTCGCCACCGCGCGCATGCGCGGTAGTGCGCTCAGGACTTCAGAGGGCGGCATGAATGCTGCCCTCTGAAGTATGTGCGCATGTGTGGCGAAGCCGCGCATGCGCACAAGGGAGCAATGACGCTTCCAAATGGAAGCGTCTGATTGCTCCCTGCTCGCGCCTGCCTATTTCATCATTTTGATGAAATAGGGGGCGCGGCTTCACGAGGCTCCCGGCGCTGGAATGAGGTGAGTAAAATATTCTCCCTGGAGAGTCCCTTTAATATACAATGTTTCTGTTTCTCCCTCTTTGCAATGGTGGCCCTGCCTGCGCCTGGACTGTGATGTATTTTGCTTTAATACAAATTTAAAAAAATTAAGCATCATATGAAAATAAGTTAACACAAGTTATATGTGGTGATCAATATTTTATTCAATGCCATGTTTTCCAGAGAAGTGCAATTCCTCTAGAACAGGGGTGTCAACCCATGACCCAGGACCGCTAGCAATGCGGCCCAGTTGCTGTACGCTCTTCTGTGTGGCGAGTGAATCAGAGAGCACTTTACATTCTGTGCTCCTCCTGGACAGCTCCCTCGTGCACCCTGCATTGAGCCAGCCACCAGGATATGATGTCATTCTGGCTTATGCATCACTGCTGGGTGTGAGGGACCTGTGCAAGAAGAGCACAGAGGTCCCAGCCCACCAGCAGCGGGTCTCTGATTGTGTATGTGTGCATATCTGTGATTATGTGTTTGTATGTATATGATTGTGTGTGTATGTGATTGTGTGTATAGGTCTTTGATCGTGTGTGTAGGTCTGTGATTGTGTTTGTGTATAGATGTGTGTGTGTGGGCCTGTGATTGTGTGTGCATGTATGTGACTGTGTATATGTAGCGGTACTTACCCTTTCCAGGGGCCGGCCGGTGTCCTCTGTTCAAGCCGCGCGCGGTCCTGCTGCTGCATGAGCCTTGCGCGGCTCATCCAACGGCTGCAACAGGAGGGCGGGCAGTAACCGCGAGAAGCGGTCATGTGCCCCGCCTGACTCTAAGAGCGCGCCACGGGTCTCGGGCGCGCTCTTAAAGGGACAGTGGGAGCCTAAATTGGCAAAGGCCTCCCATTGGTCCCTGTCATTCCACACTCCCCATACACTTACCTTTTGGGGGCGTGGATGTGACAGGGACCAATCAAAATAGATGTTAAGGCATATATACTCACATTTTTCCCTTAGTTCGTTGCCCTATCGTGGTTTCTGTTACAGTTCCCTTTCGCGCTTGTTGTGTTCAGTTGTGTTCCTTCGTACTTGACCTTGGCTTTGTTTCTGACTACGTTATCTCTTTATCCTTATCTGTTCTGTTTGCCGGCTTTCTGTTTACTGTGTACCAGACCCCGGCTAGTCCTAGTTTACGCTGTCTCTCTGTGCCCTTGACCTCGGATCGTTCCTGACTCTGTATTACTCTCATATACGTCGAGTCCGGCCATTCTAAGGTCCGGTAGACATATCTCCCCTCTGTGTTGTCTTCTGTTGAGTTGTATCCTGCGTGCTGGGGTATATTTGCGTTACAGTATATAGGACTGTGATTGTGTGTGTATTTGTGTTTTGTGTGTGTATAGGTCTGTGATTGTATGTGCATGTTTATGTATGTGATTTTGTGTACATCTGTGATTGTGTGTGTGACTGTGTGTATAGGTCTGTAATTGTATGTGTGTGGGTCTGTAATTGTATGTGTGTGGGTATGTGTGTTTACATTTGTGATTATGTGTGTGTATGAATGTGACTGTGTGTCAGGCCCCCTCTCCTCTGCCTCCTTACCTTGTGCTTCCACGTCGCGTCTTCTTCTCTCCTCATGGAGACAATGCACCAGGACTCCTCCGCCATGGCACAACCATGAGGGACGGAGCAACAGGTGACCTGGGATGCACGTGTGCCGAAACAACACTTTTTTAAAGGTACAGAAGGTGGTCCAAACCAAAAGAAGGTGGGGTTATGGTAAATGGACATACCTATTCTCCCTATTTAAATACCACTCCTACTGGTACTCATTGTTCAGTTATACTGTGCTGTATAAGATAAGCTGTTGTGTTAAGATCTTCAGTGACTACTCTGCTGTATCCTGCTATTGACCTTTGCCTCATTTATCACTTCTGAACCTGTGCTGCATGTCCTGACCTTTTGACTTTCCTGACTGTAGCGGAACTCCAATACCATGACGAGGTATCTCCACTATTCCTTTCTCAAAGCTGAAAGAAGCGCTGTAATAATCCAAGACTTCCCCCCCCCCCCCCAGCAACTAGACAACACTTAAGTTTTGGTAGTCAACTGAGCTTTATTTGGCCACACACTGCTTTTATGCACTGACCCCTAGCATGGGGTCTACATAGCAACGTTGCACAGGTTTCTTCCCAAGAGTCTCTGTTTCTGAGATATAATTGAGCTCAAAATAAGAGAACTCAATTATCTCTCAGTTACAGGAACGAACACAAAATTTCACAAATCACTCCAAAAATAAAGCAGGAATAGCTTGAGTCTGAGCTCCCACTTTGTCAAAATAGCGCTCAGATCCCTTCGGTAGTTTGGAATCACCTTTCAAATAAAGTTTTGACTGGTCGTCCACGAAGTGATGTCCCAAATTAGTTCCACAGAAAACAAGGCAACAACCGATCATCTTTTGGGGGTTCCCATACTAATACCGACAAATTATCCCCCTGGCTGATAGGGAGCGAATGCTCCCCCTGTTCAGTAGTTCTTGTCTCCCGAATGCCATTCTCCTAACAGTTCGGGAAGTTGGACGGGCAACGGGACAAATTTCCCTGGTGTTCATGAGGCTGGGTATCCAACATATAGGTCTTCGCACTCGACGATCATGTACTGCTACCTGCTTTCGGGAGACAAAATGGCCACTAATTCTTGGACCACATGTATTCGGTTATACGAGCGGTGGCCACACAGGGAAAGCATTTAAACTGATTTGTGGTTAACAGCCAGAGGTGGTCGATGATTATGAAGTGTGAACAAGGGGACCACACAGAATTGGTTCAGTAAATGAACACAGGGCGTACAGACAGCAGAACAAAAGGAATAAAAGTTTATTTCACAAGTCCATTCTAATACACTGACTGTTCTCTGTCTGCGCTTGAACCTTCTCTACTGCAAATCTGGTTTATGCTCTTCCATCACTCTTCTGCATTGTGGGCTTCATCTACTAAATAGTGATCCCAACACTGTGTGTATAGGTCTGTGATTGCATGTGTATTGCTCTGCGATTGTCTGTGTCAATGATTGTGTTTGTGTATATATGTGTGGTTATGTGTGCATATGTATATACATGTGTATGTGTTCAGTAGATAGCTCCCTAAGTAGCTATTCCTAAATATGTCAATCCCACATAAGGATAACAGATAAGGGAGTTGTCTACTTAAAAAAATAAGAAAAGGGCTTTTGAAGTTTTATTGTATAAATTAACATTATATATTTTATGTGTGGTCGAAGATGATTTCTCTGCGCTCAATGTGGTCCAGAAGAGCCAAAAGGTTGGACATGGACACCCATACTCTAGAATGAAGATTATCTTAAACCAAGTTAAAGAATCTATGTTTCGCTGCCAGATGACACTAGCACATGGAACAAAGTAAATGGGTGTTTACTGCTGTGTGAGAACCTATTTGTTAAAATGAAATCAAAAGTAAGAAATTATTTGCACATGGACTCAAAGAAAGGGCGGATACCACTTTGTGTGTATTTGTGTCTTTATTGTGCATTTTTGAGTCAGTCATTTGCAACTGTTAGGGAAGGGTTTGTTGTAAGTCGGGAAGTAATGTTCAATCTCATTTAGATTTATATATTGCTATTGATGAACACATAAGCTGAGCAGACACGTATTGTATAGCACAAATAAATAAACTTACAAAATACATAATTCTACTAAAAGGACTTTTATAATTAATTTTTGGTAGAAATTCTGAATAAATAGTGCATTGTTTTCAAGATGACATAATACAGCGTTTCCCAACCTATTTAATTGTCACATGTAAACAAAAACAAATTACTGCCATAAAACGACATCCTGATACAAACACAAGATGGTGCCACAAGTTAATCTCCAAAATATACCAAAATTTAAAACGCAGTGCAGCAGAACAAGGAGACTTCCCTTAAATGCAGTTGAATCTACTATAGGCCAATCTTAGTTTTATTTTTTTTTTCCTTTTTTAGCCAGAATTCAAGTACCTGTTGAATCTGCACTTATTTCACATTTTCCACAGCTTACTAGACTTTTTTTTTATATATGTGCTGCTATTATTCCTGATCTTGGTTGTCTAAAATTCTCAGACTAGTGACTGTTCTATTTTTTTGTTACCTTTTAAATAATATATTTGCTGCCATACTCTGTGAACTTGATACCGGAGAAACTGACGGAAGCCAAGCACAGAGAGATGGACACAGGTTTCTTCAGGAAGGAAGAGATTCTTTATTGGATCACCGATCGGGACTCAGAGGGACTAGCGTCACCAAAATACAGCAAAGTCTGAGTACTGAATACATAGAGTACATTCCTTATATAGCACTGTAGCTCCTCCCACAATTAACTACACCCACACATACCCTTAACCTATTTAATAAATAGAGTCTAAACTCATCCATCCGGTCTAACCACGTGGCTCATCTGATACAAAGGAGAGGGACGCGTAATTCCAGTTCTTACATTCCTGCACCTGGTCAGTACAGTGATAACAGTATCTTAGCTACGTGTAATTAACTAACTGATACTACAAACACATATACATACATATGCCTTGTGGCAATCTTAGCCTGCTAAACTTGTATTTTACTGGAATTACATCACATTCCCCCCTTTGATGCCTCTGATATTTCACAATTACTTGAGGCATCACTTAACCTTGGTTTGCATATACCTCAGGTTACCATGAACCAGACCAAACTTATCTTATGATGTGAATCTTTTAACACTCATCTTCCTGCATTGGTTCTCCTTGATCTAGAGCCTTATACTTATATATCGCCATTATCTGTGCAGCAGCCTTCCTCTCTGCTATACTTCCTATCAGGCTTTGCACAGACCTAACTACTAAGGGTATAAGACACGGTAGGAGTAGACACAACAGTAAAATCAGTAGGACTCCACCTACCACTGCCTTAAGCCCTCCAAACCACTCATACCAGCTACCAAACCAACTACTTGGATTGTACCCTTTCCATACCTGAGTAGGCACATGCACTAGTTTAACCATATGGCTAGTAAGCTCAGCTATTGCTTGCCCTTCGTCATCTATTTGAAGACAGCAATTGCTCAGGTTAAACTTCCCACATACACCTCCCTCTACTGCCAAAAGGTAATCCAAGGCTAATCTATTTTGGTACACTGCTGTCCTCATCCTGGTATTATGCTTCGCTAGAAGATTGAGTGCTTGTGAGGTCTCATTAGTAATAATCTCAACCACCGCCTGTAATCTTATAATACGGTTGAGCATATAAATTGGGGTTCTATAACCAAAGGTACCATCTTCTGCCCACGTGGCTGGCCCATAATAATCTATGATACGCTGGGGAGGCCATTCATTATCTTCCCAGGTGCCTATCTCTAAGGGTCCCCTTTTCTTCCTATGATTCACATCATACACTTTAACACCTAAAGTCTCACCTGTTTCAATCGGTAACAAGAAGAAGGATGGTTTGAGCATACCCAACACACATGCCCCTTCCCAGTCCTGTGGCAACTCCGAATAGGCTTTCTTACCACAGATCCAGTACAAATTTGCTGGGGCTCTCCAGGTAGATGTGATGGATAAATCAAACCACACATCCTTTAAACTGGCATATCTAGCAAACGGGTTAGATGGTTCTGAGACATTTGAAGCCGACCACCAAGTTGTATTTTTAGTATCATCATCATAAGCTTTTTGCCCTAGACAAGTTAATTCTCCTACAGAAGTATTATACATTATTCCTTTCCTTGCTATGCAAACATAACCTATGATGGAGGTCTTTAATCTCCACTCAGATTTACCTCTAACACTCAAATGATAATCGGCTTGTGTAGATATTAGTTGGTCAACTGCCTCAGAACCGGACATTACCTCCTTTGCTTCCCAAGGCCATTGGTCTCCCATGTTAGTACCTCCACACACATAGCAGTTGGTAACATTAAGACTACCGGCAATACTTTCAGCTAGGTCAATGAACAGGTTTTTAGCGTTATGGGGGATCTTATTATCTATACTCATCTCTTCATAAAAGGAATGGTATACTTGATGAGTCTGGGAGGATACCGTATCAGTCTCTATTCCTATAAACAATAATGTCCCAGGATCTAAACCCGTCCCGTATATCTGAAACCCAAATAAATTTCCATACTTATCTAGGAACTTGTCGGGGTTATTAATAAGTATATGGACTGGGTTGCATTCCATAGACTTACAATAAGGGCTAGTCGGCAACTTAGTCACTATCATGTCTTTATCTACTGTCTGTCCCCAAGTCGCCCACCCCACACAAGACCAATATGGACAAAAGTTATAGTCTTTATTTGGGCATCTAGGACTCACATATTTATTTTTACTACTGGGACAAATATATTTATCATTAGACCCATACGTCCTCTCCCATCTAAGATCCCCACATACATTCCACGGTTTTCTACCACTTGATATCGCCTTACATGCATCAAATAGCAGAACACCCGAAGAATGTACGGATTCTAACACCGTCTTATTAATTAGGGTCCCCTGAGGATCTCCATTCCTGAGAGTCAACCAAATTGTACGAGGTTGATACTCTGGACTGAAGCACTTAGGTTCTCCTACTCCTAAATGGCACACACTATAGTCTATATTTAGGTATCTACATCTTGATACCTCTCCTTTACATTCGTATTGTGAATGCCAAATTAGGGTTTGGGAAATATGGTTACCTGTTCTCGTAGTCTTAATGCATACCTCACAGCTAGGAGTGTCGGTACCTCTACCTTCCTGAATATAAAAACACATATAAATAAACACAATCAAAAGCACATCTTTCGCCGTCATCCTCAGTCTTCGTCCGTGCGATGGAACCTCAGCTTCCAGGATGTGAGGGCTGCAGGGAATGGAGTTCTGCTCGTCTTCACAGGTGTCCCTTCGAGACTTTCCTGGCTTATACACTATGTGTTGGTAAGCGGACAGGCTTTATTATGGCCTTCTCACTCACACCTGTAACAATAAAATTTGTAATCCACAATAATTCCTCGTTACTCCGACTGAGTAGTGCGTTTCAACCGGATCTTGCAGGGATTCTCTGGATCTGCTGTAATTTGCCAAGAATCGACTGCTGCTGGTTTAACCCTGGAGTGATGTATCCACGGAGTTACTTCGGCTACTTTTATCGCTGTAGGGGTAGACAAAAGAACAACATAAGGACCTCTCCACTTGGGCCCTAACGGTACATTATTCCACTCTTTAATCCACACTTGGTCTCCTGGATGATAACTATGAACAGGGGGATAAATATTCACAGGTAATCTATCTTGTACCCATTTCTGTACCTCCTCCATAGTCTTACCCAACTCTACAACCTGCTGCCGGGTAATTCCTTCTCCCAACTGACTCAAGTCCCCCCTTAAGTTACCAAGTACGGGAGGTGGTCGCCCATACATGATTTCAAAAGGAGAGAGGCCCATCCTTCTGGTAGGGGTACTGCGGATTCGCAATAAAGCTATGGGTAAGAGAACGTTCCACTTAAGTTGGGTTTCCTGACACATTTTAGCCAACTGGTTCTTTATAGTTCTATTCATTCTCTCTACCTTACCAGAACTCTGGGGTCTATATGCAGTATGAAGCCTCCACTTTATACCAAGCATATGAGTCAGTTGTTGTAGGCACTGATGAACAAAAGCTGGACCATTGTCCGATCCTATAGAACAGGGTAGTCCATATCGGGGTATTATTTCTCGTAGCAGGAATCTTACAACTTCTCCTGCTTTCTCTGTACGAGTAGGACATGCTTCTACCCAGCCTGAATAGGTGCACACAATTACCAACAGGTAACGATGTCCACCCGATTTAGGCATTACTGTAAAGTCTATTTGTAGATCGGACATGGGGAGTCCCCCCATAAACTGGACTCCTGGTGGCTTTACTGGTCCTTGTCTTGCATTATTCTTAGCACACGTTACACATCTGCGTACAATGGCCTGAGTCAAGTTGGACAATCTTGGTATGTAGAAATGTTTCCTGAGAGATTCTTCAGTACTGTCTCTCCCAGAATGTGTCCCGTTGTGATAATTTTGGACAATTTCTACCGCTAGTGATGCTGGTATGACTATTCTTCCATCTTCTAGCTGATACCACTTGTTCTCCAAATACTTTCCCGGTTCAGTCTTTAACCACTCCTCTTCTTGAGCTGTATAAACTGGAGTCCATTGGGACAGTGGAGTTGGTATAAGAGCAGCTATATGCCCCACATACTCCTGTCTTCCTGATTCAGCAGCACGCTTAGCTGCACTATCTGCCATCCGATTTCCCTTGGTTACATCACCATCTCCTCTCAGATGCGCTCGACAATGTATGATACCGACTTCTTTCGGCTCCCACACTGCTTCCAATAGTTGTAGGATTTCAGCTGCGTACTTGATTTCTTTGCCTTCTGAATTCAGTAGTCCTCTTTCTTTATACAAAGCTCCGTGGGCATGAGTGGTTAAAAACGCATACTTAGAGTCCGTATAGATATTTACTCTTAAACCTTCAGCCAATTGTAACGCTCGTGTTAGTGCTATTAATTCTGCCTTTTGTGCTGATGTTCCTTTCGCCAGTGGCCGAGCTTCTATCACCTTGTCTATTGTTGTCACTGCATATCCTGCATAGCGGATCCCTTCTTTCACATAACTACTGCCGTCGGTGTAATATTGAACATCGGGGTTCTGGATGGGAAAATCACGAAGATCTGGTCTACTTGAAAATACTTCATCCATTACTTCCAAACAATCATGTTGACTTTCAGTAGGTTGCGGCAAAAGGGTAGCTGGATTTAAGGTGTTTACAGTCTCTAAATGCACTCTTGGGTTTTCACACAACATTGCTTGATACTTGGTCATACGGCTGTTACTAAACCAATGATTTCCTTTGTAATCCAACAACGTCTGTACTGCATGTGGGACTCGTACATAAAGTTCTTGACCCAGAGTGAGTTTATCGGCTTCAGCTACTAGCAGGGCGGCTGCAGCTACGGCTCTTAGACAAGGTGGAAGTCCGCTGGCCACTGCATCCAGTTGCTTAGACATGTAGGCAACAGGTCTTTGCCATGATCCCAAGTACTGTGTCAATACTCCCACAGCCATTCTTCTTTGCTCGTGTACATATAAGTAGAATGGTCGTGTGTGATCAGGTAGACCTAATGCTGGGGCACTCATCAAAGCCTTCTTCACATCTTCAAATGCCGTTTGCTGTTCTTGGGTCCATAAGAAGGGGTCGTGCTCTGTACCTTTGATGGCTGCGTACAGAGGTTTTGCCAGTATCGCATAGCTGGGAATCCATATCCTACAGAAGCCTGCTGCCCCCAAGAATTCTCGCACTTGTCTTCTATTCTTGGGTATTGGTATTTGGCAGACAGCTTCTTTTCTCTCTGGCCCCATAATCCTTTGACCTTCAGAGATATGGAATCCCAGATACTTGACAGTTGGCAAACACAACTGAGCCTTCTTCCTGGACACCTTGTATCCTGCCTTCCAGAGAATATGTAGTAGATCGTGCGTTGCTTGCTGACATTTTTCTTTTGTAACTGCTGCTATCAACAAGTCATCTACATATTGTAACAATACACATTCTCCTGGGATAGACTCGAAATCCAGTAGATCTTGACTTAGAGCTGAACCAAATAGGGTAGGTGAATTTTTAAACCCTTGGGGCAGTCTTGTCCAAGTCATTTGGCGTTTTGAGCCCGTTACAGCGTTCTCCCATTGGAAAGCGAAAATACATTGGCTTTCTGCGGCAATTCGGAGGCAAAAGAAGGCATCTTTGAGATCTAAGACTGTGAAGTAAGTAGCCCCGCCCGGAATTAAAGCAAGCAGGTTATATGGATTGGGTACAACTGGATGTATGCTAACAACCGCATCATTGACTGCTCTTAAGTCCTGTACAGGTCGATACTCATCTGTACCGGGCTTTTGAACAGGCAGCAATGGGGTGTTCCAGGGGGAAGTACAGAATTTTAGGATACCATACCGTATGAACTTATCCAGATAGGATTGGATGTTCTTCTTAGCCTTCTGCGGAATGTGATATTGTCTTAGGCTCACTGGATAAACCCCATGTTTCAGTTCAATTTTTATTGGTGGAATATTGCGGGCCAGTCCTGGTGGGTTGTTCTCTGCCCAAACTCCTGGTATGTTAAACAATGTCTCATCACTCCTAGGGTTTTGGCTAGTCAACACTGTATAAAGTCGCCACTCTTCTTCCTTTGGTACGGATAAAGTCATAATACCTGAAGGTCCATTAAACTTTAAGGATGTTGTTCCATTTGGTAGGAACGTAATCTGCGCTTGTAATTTTGATAGCATATCACGTCCCAGCAATTGGACTGGACATTCAGGCATATAAAGGAATTGGTGTTTTACTACGTGGCCTCCCAATGTACAGAGTCGACTTTTAAGAACCGGTTTTTCAGCACTTCTTCCAGTTGCTCCTATCACAGTAATAGTCCTTCCAGATGGAGGAGCAACTAGATTAGTCACCACTGAATGTTCAGCACCAGTGTCGATCATGAACGCACTCCTTTTCCCCCCTATTGATACATCGACCATAGGCTCTGCTCGACCAAGGGGGATGGAGCCCGGTCGGTATCAATAGTCCTCCATGACAGTGTCAGCCAATCCTACAAAGTCCCTACCTTCTCTATCGCGGGACCTTTGCGCTGCTGGAATATACCTGTCTTCCCTAACACTTCCTCTGTTCCCATTACTCCCTCTATAACCATTACTCCCTCCGGGGCCTCCTCTACCTCTCGCTCTACCTCTAAAGTTTCCGTAGCCTGCCCTGGGTTGGTCTCTCTCGTACTGCTCTCTTTGCGGACATTCGTTCCTCCAATGCCCTTCTTCCTTGCAATACGCGCATTGATCCCTACTCAAAGGCTCCCTACTCCATCTATTATTGCCTCTATCTGGGCCCCGTTTATCTACGCCTGCGATCGCTACCGCTAGCATATCAGCCTTTTTACGCATCTTGCGCTCTTCCTCTTTCTTACTTTCTGTATCCCTGTTCATATAGACCTTATTTGCTACCTCCATTAGTTGGGTGATGGACATACCTGCAAACCCTTCTAACTTTTGTAGCTTGCGCTTAATATCTCCATATGCTTGGCTGACAAAGGCGGAGTTAACCATTCGGGAATTGTCTGCGTCTTCCGGATTAAAGGGGGTATACAAGCGGTATGCCTCCAATAATCGGTCATAAAAGACACTGGGCGCTTCATCGCTTTTCTGGATCACCTCAACTGTCTTCGACATGTTAATGGCTTTCTTTCCTCCGGCTTTCATGCCAGCAATTATAGCGTCTCTATAGGCTCTGAGTTGAACCATATCAGCACCATTTACGTTCCAATCGGGATCGGTGTTGGGATAGTGTGTCGCGGCCCATGCTGCTGGATTGGCTTGGTTCAAAGCACGGGCTCTATCCTCTAATGCTTTAATGGCTGCTTGATTTATTCTTGTCCTTTCCTCATTGTTAAATAAAGTCATTAGTAACTGCTGGCAATCAGCCCATGTCGGATTATGCGTCTGTACTATTGAGGTGAACAGATCAGTCATAGCTTGTGGTTTCTCAGTATACGAGGAATTATGGGTCTTCCAGTTTAAAAGATCGGTTGTGGTAAATGGGACATATACGAAGACTGGGTCAGCGTGTGCCATTTGACCTGCGGCATCGATATAAGCTGACCCGGGATTCAGACGAAGAGGCATCTGATAGTGCTTTAATTGTTGGGCACCAGTCAACTGTCGGGTTTGGATGGGGCTACGTAGAGAGGCGTCAGTCATGGGTTCCGGTCGGGGAGAGATAGGGTATGGGGATGTGGGAGGTCGGTTTTGGGAAAAGGTCGTAAATAAAACACTTCGAGCCGAGCTAGATGAAGCTTGACCGGAAGTCTGAAGTGGCGCCAAATCAGGATATTCGTTTCTAATGGGGGTGGATTCTGGTTCCGGAAGGGGAGATTTAGTACGAGGGGGGGTGGATCCTGTACTGGAGGAGGAAGCGGAAGTGGATGAGGGTAATGAGGGGAGGGGTGCAGGACTTCCTGCGTTTGCGTCACTTCTTCTTAACGGAAAGTAAGGGGGCGGCAAAGGGATCTCGGACTCAGGGGGCGTGTCCAAAATGGGCCTAACACCAGTCCTAGTGGACGAGCAAGTCCTAGCTACCATGAGGCGACACTGCTCCTCGTGGCATGTCTGGAGCCATTTTGGCGAGTCATTTACGGCCTGTCTCCAACAGTCAATATAAGGAAACTGGCCGTAAAGTTCAGGCCTACCCGATACAGCCACGTGTAAGCGCTGTACCAGAGTTGGATCCAAACTGCCACGTGGCGGCCATGCCGCAACCAAAGTAGGCCACTCCCTAGTACACAAAGTGACCAAACGTACAGGAGACATCTTTACCCCAAAATCACAAACTTTGAATCCCTTTTTAAAATTCTTAACCATACATCCTAAGGGATCCGGAATCGTTGACTGCGACGCACCCATACTTAACAATGGAACGTCGTCGACAACGAATACTATACACGCGTACTATTCAACAGTCACACCCGTTTCCTCTGGCAACAGCACCACGTGGTACGGTTACCAAGTGAAACGTACACAATAACAATAAACACTCAGGGAATTCCCGTACACACACAGCTGTTACACCAGTCACTATATAATCAATATTATGCCCTTTGGCGTAACTATACAGTCACCCACGCTATAATTCTCTATATACGAATTACCCGTCTATAACACACCCCAGTAACATCGTCTTTTACAAATAGCGGTTACAGTACGGTTAGCATAGGTCAAAGCACAAGTTAAGGTCACAATACAATTATTAGTGGTTATGGTGTTAAACATGCAATGGACGACAATGATTAGTACTTATTATATAATGTCAGTAAATATACAGGGTTATGGTACCGTGCACTATAATACAGCAACACACTATTAACACTCTCGCTAGACGGCTGAGCTCGCGCTATCTAACAAGATATACACTTTACTAAAACAATCGTTAACACATTTACAATTCCCAACTAAACTATTGGCCAGTACCTTGAATGGACTACCTAAAACTATATACACCCGTTTTGGTTAGCCACACTGCCCAATCACCACATATATAGCGAGCTAGAGAACCGAATTTACACAGGCGCCTCTTAGTCGCACTATCAAAAGTCTAGTGGGTTCCAAATTTACACGCCTTCCCACTTAGCCCAGATAGGATGAGAACTAGCGAACCGAATTTACACAGGCGCCGCTTAGTCTCCCGGTCCCTCCGACCTAGCGAACGTAATATACACCCTAGAATGCTAGTCTAGACAAGACACCGGTGTCCGGCTAGGGCTATTTACACCAGGACCCCGCCTGACTAACCAAATCAAACGGTCTGACTAAAGAGCGTTCGATCGAGCGGTGCGCCTTCGCTCCTTCCCTCCGACAGAGGGGGCAGATACACAGATTCAAAACCCCTTTGGGCCTACCGCACAATCGGTATACCCCTAGTGGGTCCTGCCGTCTAAAACAGCAGTTGTCTTACCTCCTCGTTCCTGAACCTGAGTTCACACTCATCGACGGGGACACCCCAGCACTTCTCACGTAGAGGCCGATGATCTCCTGGACAACAGACCAGTGGCGCCGAGACGAAGGGAGGTCCACGCAGAAGTTCAGGGGTGCAGCCGTAGAGAACGTGGGCAAAGATAGACCGTCTCACGCCTCTGCCTCTCAGCTACCGTTGAACGATGAGCTTCCCGGCCAATGCACCAAATGATACCGGAGAAACTGACGGAAGCCAAGCACAGAGAGATGGACACAGGTTTCTTCAGGAAGGAAGAGATTCTTTATTGGATCACCGATCGGGACTCAGAGGGACTAGCGTCACCAAAATACAGCAAAGTCTGAGTACTGAATACATAGAGTACATTCCTTATATAGCACTGTAGCTCCTCCCACAATTAACTACACCCACACATACCCTTAACCTATTTAATAAATAGAGTCTAAACTCATCCATCCGGTCTAACCACGTGGCTCATCTGATACAAAGGAGAGGGACGCGTAATTCCAGTTCTTACATTCCTGCACCTGGTCAGTACAGTGATAACAGTATCTTAGCTACGTGTAATTAACTAACTGATACTACAAACACATATACATACATATGCCTTGTGGCAATCTTAGCCTGCTAAACTTGTATTTTACTGGAATTACATCACATTGACCGTGTAACAAGATAAAATGTATTTTATTTTTTATTTTTTTTAATAGGCATTTTTTCCTTTCAATTTCAAATGGGCCTTTTAGTTTTAAAGATGTTTGGGTGATACTGCCCTAAGTAGTCCAAACTGTTAGACTATGTAAAAGCATCATGGGATAGACTGTGTATACTAAAATAGGTAATAAATAATTTGAAAGACCCCTGACCAGAATAGCTTTTTATTGTTTTACCTCCATCACATCAGATTGAGGCTTCATCCTCTGGAGCAAAGCGCTAACTAAACTGGATAAATATGTTAAAGGTGTTAAGGCTCCATATACTGCCTACATAATGTCTGGATATTGCCCATTGACACCTGAGACCGCGAGCAGCAGTTATTTCCATACCTTAAGGCTTAGCATTAACAAGGATTTGTGAGGCTGAGTCCTATAGGTATTCTGTAAATGGTAGGTATGAGACCTCTTCCTCGTTGGTTTGGGAGTTAAGTTTCTCAAAATGTTATAAGTAAGGAACAGTGATATTTCATGAAATCTGCAAGACAGTGGCAAATTGTAAATACCTAAAATTATCTTTACGGGCCAGATTTTGCACCTTCAATAAGTAGCATGATTAAGGTGAGTCATATATCAACTGGTGTCCCACCATACTTAATTTAATAGTATGTTTACTTATCCATATATGTAACAAATGTTTGTTAAATATACACTGCTCTAACCTGGAACTGAATTCCTCCATATTGGCTCACGTTCTGACATTGCTATGATCTCTGCTTTTTTCTGAGTAAACATACACCATATGGAGAAAAATATTGGGCCACATATCTTAATTATTGAATGCGTGTTTCTTTTTTTATTCTTTATTTTTGTTGTGCATAAATTATACAATCCAGCCATTAACACCACCACAGCAATAACAGTGACATCAAAGAGTACGTATCAAAAATTGTATGGCATCCCTAGACACTGCACAATTTTATTAAAAGTAACAAGCTAAGTTCACTTAGGATAGGTTAGACAAGCACAAGTTTAAACATGAGACTCAACATGTCATGAATGCTGCACGTTATAAGAAAAAAGTTGCATGCTGAATAACAATTCTGCACACAAGATTTCCACCCAACAGGGCGCCATAATTTAGATTGGAAGATACAAAACATGGTGAACTAGTCTGTACCACCGTAGTTCAGGAGAAAAGCAAAATGAGTAAATTAAAGGAAAACCGCCAACAATAAATCAAAAAGGTAAAGGGAGCCTTTAAGCCAGCGGTTCTCCATAGGGTATGCATGCCTGGAACATGGAGGGCCTATACCCACCTGAGGTTGGATACAGTCCCACAAACTACTACAATAATTACTGCAAGTACAAGTGGGGGAGTAGCGGGGTATCCGCTTCATGATGTGTAGAGTCAGCATGCGTCTGGCCTTGAGATCCTCCACCTCTCCCTTCCAGAGCGTCCACCAGGCCTTTCACTCTATCAGCAAAGAACGGTAGGCTGTGACCGCAGGAGGCAACCCCGAGCTGGTCAGTTAATACATGGTGTTGAGGAGTCTCGAGTTGTGCCAGGTAGAGCCTAGAACTCATGGGCGACTGGACAAAATTGATGCGTACATGTGGCGCACAGGAAAAACACGTCCAGCCACCATTGCTGTCAGGCCCCGCCCCCAAATTCAAGTATTTTAATCAGACCCATTGCCACAGGTGTATAAAATCAAGCACCTAGCCATACAGTCTACATATACAAACATCTGTGAAACATGTGTTGTTTTGAAGGGGTTAGTGAAGTTAAGTGTGGTACTGTGAAAGGATGTCACCTTTGCAATAAGTCAGTCTGTGTAATTTCATCCCTGCTAGATATTCCACAGTCAACTGCAAGTGGCATTATTGGAAAGTGGAAGTGTTTAAGAACAGCAGCAAATCAGCCATGAAGTGGAAGACCACATAAAGTCAGAGTTGGGTCACTGAGTGCTGAGGCGCATAGTGCTTAAAATTTGCCAAGCTCTGCTGATTCCATAGTTGAAGAGTTTAAAACGTCTATTGACATTAATATCAGCACAACTGTGTGGCGGGAGCTTCATGGAATGGATTTCTATGGCTGAACAGCTGCATGCAAGCCTCCCATCACCAAGCTTAATGCTGATCATTGGATTAAGTGGTGTAAAGCACTCCGTGAGTGACAAATCGCACTTCTATGTTTAGCAGTCTAATAGGTGAGTCTGGGTTTGGCAGATGCAAGGAGAACATTTCATGCATTGTGCCAACTGTACAGTTTGGTGATTGAGTGATAATGGAATGGGGCTATTTTTTCAGGGAATGGGCCAGGCCCTTTACTTCCACTGAAGGGAAATTTTAATGCTCCAGCATATCAATACATTTTGGGTAATGCTATGCTTTCAGCTATGTAGGAACAATTTATGTGTGAAGAACTTGACTGGCCCACACAGAGCCCTACCTCAACTCCATCCAACACCTTTGGGATGATCTAGAATGGTGATTGTGAGCCAGGCCTTCTTGTCCAACATCAGTGCCTGATCTCACAAATGCTCTACTGGATGAATGGGCACAAATTCCCACAGAAACACTCCAAAAAAATGGGGAAAGCTTTCCCAAAAGAGTGAAAACTGCAAAGGGGGGACCAATTATATATTAATGTCTAATTATTTAGAATACAATGTCATAAAAGTCCCTGTTGGTGTAATGGTCAGATATCCTGATACTTTTGTCTATACAGTGTAGTATATGCAGTTTGTGCAAAATGTTTCTGTTACTCCTCCTCCAATGCGGTATGTGTGATGCTTGTGCCTGGGCTGAATTTGTGATGTCACCTGCCAAATCTGTAATATTTAAGATTATGCAGCATCATATGAAAAAAGGTAATTGCAAGTTATAGGTGATTTTCAATGTTTATTCATTGGTGTAACTTCCAAGGAGGTGATGGTTCCCTGATAAACTTTGATAAACTATGTCACAGAAGAAAATTACCTTGGGGCAGGGGCGTACCTGGAGCATTTGGCACCCGGGGCGGATCCTTTATTTGGCACCTCTCCCATAAATGTATGTGTGTGCAGTGTGTGTATAGTGTATGAAGTGTGTATGCAGTGTGTGTATAGTGTATGAAGTGTATGCAGTGTGTGTATGGTGTGTGCAGTGTGTGTATGGTGTGTGCAGTGTGTGTATGGTGTGTGCAGTGTGTGTATTGTATATGAAGTGTATGCAGTGTGTGTATTGTATATGAAGTGTATGCAGTGTGTGTATTGTATATGAAGTGTATGCAGTGTGTGTATTGCATATGAAGTATATGCAGTGTGTGTATAGTGTATGCAGTGTATGTATATTGTGTATAGTGTGTGTGCAGTGTGTATATTGTGTGCAGTGTGTATGCTGTGTGTGTATAGTGTGTGCTGTGTGTGTATAGTGTGTGTAGTGTATGCAGTGTGTATGCTGTGTGTGTATAGTGTGTGCAGTGTGTGTGTGTGTAGTGTATGCAGTGTGTGTGTAGTGTATGCAGATGCAATGTGTTTGTTGTGTGGAATAAGTGCTGCCACTTACCTGCCCGTACCATCCTCCTCGACTGGTGGTCCGGTGGCACAGCATCACTGGGCAGTGAAGAGGGGCCCAGTATTCTCCATGCTCGTTTCCCATCCAGCAGCAGCAGCAGGGTCCTCTGTTCTCGCGATCCGCAAGAGCGTTGCCATGGGTTGCCATAGCAACGCTCTCGCGGATCGCGAGAACGGAGGACTCTGCTGCTGCTGCTGGATGGGAAACTTGGGTAGATATTCTTATTAGCGGCCGGTCCCTTTACATATGACACAGGAGCGGCGAAATGCCGCCCCTGCGAAAGTTCGCCCCAGGCACCCCCCCTGCGAAAGTTCGCCCCAGGCACCCCCCCCCCCTCCCCCCCCTTAGTACGCCACTGCCTTGGGGATTACCAATGTGACAAATGATAGATTAAATCTGATTCTCTGTCATTTAAGATTACATTTTTTGTGTCATGACTGGTTCACTTTAATAAAGTTCCTTAACAACTTGCCAAAAATTATACATCAAAGTGTCAGTGACACTTTTAGAAAGTTCCATATTTGCTTCAGATGCCTATAGGGTGGCTATAGAGAGACTACAAGAATCTTAGGCCAAGTGTAAATGTTTAAATTATATATTATGCATACAGGCAGACGTGTTGGTGAAACCGTTTTTAAACTTTAAAATAATGTATTATTTTTGTTCATTATTTAAATAATTAAAAAATAAACATTGTGAAACAGCATAGCAAATGAGCTGTCACAGAGGAAAAGTCATGCGATACTTCTAAAGAAAATAATCTTTGACGAGGAATACATTTAAGACACTGGGTATAGTCATGATATTTCTACCTTTGCAGTATTTATGCCGATACTTTAATGATTAGTGGGTTACTCCCCTAATTATGTCTAGTTCTTTAAAACAAAATGAAAATGTAATAGAAACAGATAACCATCAGATTATGTTTGATGCCTGAATCATTGTGATGGGAAACTTAAATAAAAGGAATTTTGTTGCTGGTTACCCTCATTCCCATTTACAGAGAATGGCTAAACATATTGCTGCCTTGCTTCATTTTCCTAACATACTAGGTACTTGTAGAATTATGACATATGATTGATTTGCTTCAACACAGCGTTTGTGCTACACAAAGTGCTTTTTATATTGGAGAGGACACTGCTGTTTTCGTGAATCTAAAGATTTATTGACTTGGGCTAGCCACATAACTTTGTTTACAGGTCTTGTCTTTTATTAAAATTCTTGATTTGTTAGGAGAGGAAAATTGTTTGCTTTTGTGATGTCTCCTAACTCTGTTTTATTTATTTTTATGTATTTATTTATGTTGTAGGTCTGGAAATTAGATGGGTTGATTGCTATTTCCCCTTTACACACCCCTCTTTTGAGATGGAAATCAAATTCCAGGGTGAATGGATGGAAGTTCTTGGCTGTGGTGTGATGGAGCAGGCATTGCTAAACTCCGGTAAGAATAAATTTTTGGTGTTCAATGAATTTGAAATAATCTTGGTTATGCATATATTAAGGCAGGTAATCTGTTACTGATACAATTGTATTGGTATTTAATATTAATTGTAATAATGATCTTTATATAGAGATTTATCCACAAAGCAACTCAACATGCATGCTTATTAATGACTTGGAACCAGATAAATAAATAAATAAATTATACTCTTGCCTTTTCCAGTGATATGTATTTTAGGAACCCCATAATAATGAAAAAAAGAAACCCATGATTAATAGGTTCTATTCCTTATTTTACAACTGCTTTAAAACACTGGTTCTTAACCCCGGGCTAAGTAAAAATTCAACTTCAAGGCCACTAAGGCTGAACTGAATGCCTACCCTGTCTGTCTTTCTATTTTTAATAGTCTACACATTTGCCGTCTTCACACTATACCGAGACAGCTAGAGCTTCTAAGACAGGTGCACTGCATACAATATTTATCTGTTGGAAGCAATGGATTGGTGGATTGTGATCAGGGCCGGCGCTACCCTATAGGCAGACTAGGCGCTGGCCTAGGGCGCTGTGTGAGAGGGGGCACCCGCAGGGGCTGTAATACTGTCTGAATCACCTGTCCGAATATGCTGACCGTGTTCACTCACTGAGAGCACAGAGACCCGCCTCCGCCTGTGATACAGCTGCTGGCGCCCTCCCCTCACTGCATCAGCCCTCCTGCTTGTATTTCAGATGCTTTCAGCTGATAATAGGAGTTACGATTGTAACTTTGCCTCTTCCCGCCCACAAACACTTAACCCCGCCCATCCCACAATGAACTCCGTCTTTCCCCGCCCCAAACGTTCTAACTCTGCCCCCAGTCTGCCTCTTCTCCCTCCTCCCAAGACCAGGAGGTTAGAAGAGGAGGGCAGTGTGCTGCTCCCCCTGTCCTGTGCCTGAGGAGAAACTGGAAGAATGACAAAAGAGGAGGTACTACAGTGCCTGACTGGGCTGCTTCCAGTGCCCCCAGCCCCCATCTGGTATGTGTGTGTGTATGTGTAATAGGCAGTGTATGTAATATGCAGTGTCTGTGTGTATTAGGCAGTGTCTCTGTGTGTATGTATCAGACTGTGTGTGTGTGTGTGTAATAGGCAGTGTCTGTGTGTATGTATCAGACTGTGTGTGTGGGTGTGTAATTTGCAGTGTCTGTGTGTATTAGGCAGTGTCTGTGTGTGTATGTATCAGACTGTGTGTGTAATATGCAGTGTCTGTGTGTATTAGGCAGTGTCTCTGTGTGTGTATATATCAGACTGTGTGCGTGTAATATGCAGTGTCTGTGTGTATTAGGCAGTGTCTCTGTGTGTGTATGTATCAGACTGTGTGCGTGTAATATGCAGGGTCTGTGTGTATTAGGCAGTGCCTCTGTGTGTGTATGTATCAGACTGTGTGTGTGTGTGTTTAATAGGTAGTGTGTGTGCGTATCAGGCAGCGTCTGTGTGTGTGTATTAAGCAGTGTGTGTGTATGTAATAGGCAGTGTGTGTGTGTATGTAATAGGCAGTGTGTGTGTATTAAGCAGTGTATGCATGTAGTACATGTATGTAATCATATATTGCAATTATGCATAAAGCACGCAGTTTGTATCAGGGATTTGGAATTTATATTGCCCAACTTCTGGGACATGCAGTTCGAGGCGTCGGATAGAAAGATTTTTTTTTTCTTTTAGGGCTGAATCGGGGAAGCTGGTGCCAAGCAGGGATGTATCGCTGACAGGCATACCGGGATGCTGTAACTGGGCCTTGCTGCAGCTCACAGGGAGGTGTGAAGAGCGGCAGCATCCAACCGCTCCTCACAGTGGTTCCCAACCCATTCCACAAGTACCCCCTACCAGTCCAGGATTTAGGGATTACCCTGTTGTGTCTAAAGTGTTTAATTTAATTTTATTTTTTTCTAAAAACCACCTAAACACATCTGCGTAGTCCCTAAATCCCGGACTGTTAGGGGGTGATTGGGAACCACTGCTCTAGATTCATGGCTGCCGAGACTCGATGTGAAGCCATACCCGGCAGCCAACAAAGGGCAGAGTGAGCATGGTACACTTCTCCCTTTGTCAATGAGCTGAACTAGAGCTCAATGTGAAACATAGGAAATCTGTGATTGAATGTGCATGCCCTAGAACAGAGGCTGCTCAATCAGAAGCCTCTAATTGGAGGACTTGCAGAAAAAAAAGCATATTTTCTTTTGGGATACATCTACTAAATCTGTGGAATGTTTCCTTTTGGAGTTCAGTGCATAAACTTGTGATACGATGGAATGATCTTATGAGGGGGCGGCAAAATTGATCTTTGCCTAGGGCGGCAGAATTCCTTGCACCGGCCCTGATTGTGATGATTGACAAACAATCTTTCTCTATGATAAACATCTGATTGGACCAAGGATCATCAGGATTGATGATCTCACTCTGGGCGAAGAGGAGACTTTCCGAGTGCTGGATAACTGGTAACCATTACTATACAGGTGCAGTAATACAGGCCTTTTGTGGTTTATATTTTTTGTAACATTTTTTTTATTTTTTTTTGTGGGAGGGGGGTTGTTGGACCTGCACTCTACACTAAAAAGGAACAACATTGTTAAAATAAAATATTTAATAATTGCATGTTTTTCAAGGATAAGTCACCCAGAAAACCTAATCTTAATAAAGTAGTCTGGGTGCAGTAATCCTGCATGTTTAACATGTCAAAGTAAAACACTGCCATTTAGCAGAAACTGAAATATGTATCTTGAATTGTTACACACCTCTAGTGGTTGTCAGTGGAGGTGGGTTACAATAACCTTACTATGGACTATAAGAAAACACACAAAAAGGTGGAGCTCATATATACCTTATGGTTCCAATCAAATAAAACAGTATCACCATAAATGAGAAATAGAGGATCTCCACAGGATACTTAGTTGATCCAAATTTATTTAGTAAAAAAAACAAAACATAAAAACGACATGAGTGCAACCATAACCATCTATATAGTTGTGTACATACAGTTTGTATTTCTGCACCATCTAGTGCAATCATTTATGAAAGAGGGTTGTGGATCTTCCTCAGGGATCAAAAGCGTCATCCACTAAAAAAAGTGTTTATCAGGCTCTTTTTTCTTTATCTATTCCAGATTTCCATCAATTACTCTGTATAAGACATATCTTAGCTCCACCCTTTTGTGTGTTTTCTTTTTCTTTCCTTTAAGTGTGGATTAAGGGGATACCCCCGGGAATGTTGAGCTATCACACCACTTTTTTATTTTTATTTTATATTTTATGTTAGTATTTTAACTATGGACTATACTATAACTTTAGATATACAGGTCTGTATTCCTAACACTGCAGTGTTTTTTTTACAAGAATTTGAAAACCAGAGAAAAAGAGTTTGATAACAACAATATAAATATAGTTCATCAATATTGTTCATCCATAGCAAATAAAGTTTAAAACAAAACTCTTATTATTGGCATTTATATATCACCAACTTATTATGCAGCGCTTTACAATATTATGAAAGGTGGAAATTTAACAATAAATAAGCCAATTACAAAACGTTACAGGAATAATAGGTAGATGAGGAACCTGCTCAGATGAGCTTACAATCTAGATGGACAGCAAACAAACAAGGTGGAAAAGTAGCAGTACTGGAGGTGAGAGTGGAGTGTGGCTCTTTAGGATTTGATACATAGAAGTTATTCTAGGAGGTCCTAAGCATTTCTGAAAAGATGGAATTTGAGGGATATCTTAAATGATTGAAGACTAGGGGAGAGCTTGATTGCAGTAGGCAGGCTGTCCCAAAGGAAAGAAGCCGCCCGTGAGAAGTGAGGGTGCAAGCAGCGGACAGGAGAAGGGCTGAGTGGAGAGACCGAAAAGGGGCATACCTACAAACCAGTGAAGGAAAGTTAGGCTAGAGTTGTGTAGAGCTTTATAGGACTTTTCATTAGATTGCAATCTGGTATCTATTTTAAAGTTAAGTAGATGAAGAATGTTGACGCGTACATACAGATTCTTTGTAATTAGGGTATCACATCCTTATGAAGATTTACAGTGAGCGTGGGGATGGTAAATGGTGCAGGTGCTCTGTAGGCACAGTTTTGCTGTTTAATGCATGCATACATTTAAATTAAGTATACGTTGTGGGCTTTTGATTAATGTAATAAGTGATGGAGTGAGTGATTGAAAATAAACATGAATACATGAATTGCTTCTCTGATTATGTTGAGTAAAATAGTTCAACAGATGGTGCTTACAAATTATTTTATTCTATACCTATGTGACTGCACATTTGTGTTAATACTATGGATTTATACGCACTAGTCAGCTGATGCTTTAGGAATTGTTTTAATTTAGAAAATGCATTTCTGAGGAGTGATACTCTTCATGTTCTTTCTCTTTTAAGGTATTGCTGATCAAGGATCAACTGATACTGATTTTTTTAGAGCCGACAATCTGTGAACTTTCAGGCCGATATTCTGTACATTTACCATTTTGAGAAAAAAAAAAAAAACTATTTCTACACAAATCTACTGTTAACTGAACATGTTTATTATTTATTTTTTTTGAAATCTTTTTTTCTTATTATTAAAGGGGCACTATAGTCACCTGAACAACTTTAGCTTAATGAAGTAGTTTTGGTGTATAGAACATGCCCCTGCAGCCTCACTGCTCAATCCTCTGCCATTTAGGAGTTAAATCCCTTTGTTTATGAACCCTAGTCACACCTCCCTGCATGTGACTTGCACAGCCTTCCATAAACACTTCCTGTAAAGAGAGCCCTATTTAGGCTTTCTTTATTGCAAGTTCTGTTTAATTAATATTTTCTTATCCCCTGCTATGTTAATAGCTTGCTAGACCCTGCAATAGCCTCCTGTATGTGAGAAAATTTAGAGATTGAGATACAATTATTTAAGGTAAATTACATCTGTTTCAAAGTGAAACCAGTTTTTTTTTTTTTTTTTTTCATGCAGGCTCTGTCAATCATAGCCAGGGGAGGTGTGGCTAGGGCTGCATAAACAGAAACAAAGTGATTTGACTCCTAAATGACAGTGAATTGAGCAGTGAAATTGCAGGGGAATGATCTATACACTAAAACTGCTTTATTTAGCTAAAGTAATTCAGGTGACTATAGTGTTCCTTTAAGGTAAATGCACAAAATATACATCCCAGTCAGAATTTTTGCCCCTAAATAGCATGTGTGTTTCCTGTTTTCAGCTTATATCCACTTGTTTGGTGTTTAAACTACGTGGTTGTTTGTCAATTCTCCTCTGGTGTCTCGTTATACGTGTCATAGTCATCGTGCAGCCCAGGCCTTCTTGGACTATGCAACCACTGGTGTATAATGAGGGCAGTCCACTATCAAAAGTGACTTGGGGGGTGCTGGTTAGGGCAAGTCGGCCCATATCAACTTAGCATTGGGTCCGTACATGGTTTTTGTGGTCTTTGGGGTTAAAGGGTTTCCAGATACCATCTGCATCAGGCATTATTGGTATAACCGTTTTGGGTGGGAGAGTTTGCATGGATAATCTGGGTCTTGGTCCCAGATTGACACATTAGAGTCCATAGTTAGGTCGTCAGGGTCCGTCTCATAGGAGTGTATTTGGCCGTGCCAGTCCGTTATTATCGGCCATTATTCAAACATAGTTAGCGAATTACATCTATGACATCGACCTATTCCCAATAATCCAATAGACACATTGATTGGATTAGCACAGCTGTCACTCTGTCAATATATGGTGTGATGTTCAAGGGCGTATCGGCTGTATCTCAAGTGTCAGTGAGTGATTGTCTTAGAGCGAGATATGCTTGGAGTCCCAGAGACCTCAAGCGTCTTTCCAAAATTGTTTGGGTAGTTTGGCTTTCCTGGCAATAATTTTGTATGGCTTGGTGTTATTGACAATCTAGGTACATATTTTAATGCTGGGAGTATCATTGGTTAACTAGGCTTTGCTAATAGTGATTAGGGCTGCTATGAGAATGTGATACATCAAGTATTGTTTGTGTTTTGGTATATCCTGTGGGATGAACTGCAGTAAATATATTTCTGGGTCTCTTGGTCGGTTCACCTGTGTGGAATTCAAAATAAGTGTCTAAACCTTGTCCCAAAACGGTGTAAGATTAAGGCACGTCCACCATATATGGTACATTGTTCCAGGCTGTGTCTGGCATCTCCACCAGAGGCCAGATGATCCCGATTTCATATGTTTCAGTTTGGCGGGCACAAGATACCAGTGGTATAGGATTTTCCTGGATAATTTGATGTGTGATGTGCATAAAGTGAACATTTTATTTGGCAGAAAAAAATTGGACCATCGTTTGTCTTCTAATGTCTTCTTAAAGTCTCTCTTCCAGGCTTTAATGAAAGGGGGTCTCTCATGGTCTCAGCTATGTATAGTAGGGAGATGAGTTTGGTGGGGGCTTTCTGTTGCATGCAGAGGTACCCCAAGTCCGACAGCTGCTGCCCATTTACAAGGTTCATGTCGTGAGCGATGTATTTGTGAAACCAAGGCCTGATCTGCAAATATGTAACATTAGCGATATCTGGTAAGCTATATAAAGTCTGAAGATGTGCAAATGTGTGTAGACCTTGTGTGTGTATACCAGTTGGTGGAGGCATGTGATGCCATGTAAGGACATCCCTGCAGCAATGAGATACATCTGAAAATAGCAGGGATCCATTAAGCTCAATAAGATTAGCATTTGCTTATTAGTGAATACAATAAACCACAGAGGAATTTTAAACGCAAATATGGAATTGAGTGAATAGTCCCTATAGATAGCATAATGTTTGAAATGCATGAAAAGTATATCCTGATATTGTGTTTTGTTTTTCTACTTTTTCTTTACCTTATTTAGTAAAATTACAGTCCAGCAGTCCTTGAATAGTAAAAGAGTTTGATTTTGTAAATGTACACAGACGATATAACTGGACTGCCGAAGGATGACCTTTGTTCTTGCTGGACCACCTTTCTACCTTGGATTGCTTTGACAGTTGATGTGGAGCTGGATGTTCATACACCCTTGCTAGATAAAAAAAAATATAAAAAAAAATTAAAAGTTGGTGTGCAATATTTCGGTGTAGCTATGTCTGTTTAGAAATGTTCTTACTAAAATGGAAAGAAAAGGTCTGCAGTGAATTAGAAATTAGAAATGAGTCTGGTGCAGATTTTGGGACACGCTGTTTCAACACAGAATATTTTATATGTAGTTTTGCAAATCAGCCCTCACACAAATAAACAAACTATTCATTCTGAACATTATCAGAATAATAGGAACCCTAGTTCAAGATTGGTTTACTGAAGGAAAGAGAAAGGGGACAACGATAATATAGTGGAGTCAAGTTTTTTTTTTTTTTTTTAAACTTTATCTGGGTTATTTATAATGAAGGTTTCTCTACTTATGGACTTCTGGCAAGGCTAGCATTTTTTTTTCCTTTGTTACCTTTATTCTGTGTGCCCTGTCGTTTTCAGTGAGTTTGATACAATTAGTTTGTGGTGCAAGTTCAAAGTACGGAGACAGGTTGGCCTAGAGGTTTCCAGCCACCACTGTGATCTCTTACTTGGCCCCCATTTTTTCATGCAGGCCACATTTATTGTTGTTATAGTGTGTATATACAGTGTGCTTGCATCTGCAGCTTCAGAGGTTGCAGTATGCATACCCACAATGCAATAGATTTTACCCTTGTACTCTTGTGGTCAGGAATGTGCAAGTACCACATCACATGGTGCCACATAATTACATGTGTGCATTATCAGTGATATAAACCCAGGATGTATTAGTAACATAAACACAAATAGTTTCATGTGGCCATTGTATTTTCTTCCTTTCAACCTAGTCATATGCCTTTGCCAACAGAATTTCTGCAGTTTTTGGAATTTGTCTCACAGATGTTGCTGTTTTTCAGCCTTGGCTTCTCTTTTGGATGTGTGAATGATTCATTAGAGATTAGACCATCCCAAACTTTGCTTTCTCCTCTCCCTTTTGTTTTTGCTCCGAATCTGGGCTTCGTGTTGTAATCCCTAGCTGGACTGCCCTAGCTGGACTGCCCTATATACCACCAGTTTGTGATGATCGGTAACATATGTTAAGTGCCTATCTGCCGTGACCCTTACTGTAGCACTGAGTGTTGCTAGTGAAATGTCCCGTGGAGTCTGAGTATATTCTTCTTCTCCTGTTTCTAGATATATTCGATGTTTGATCATGGGAGACAAAATACTGTCTGGTTGTAGACAATTCTTCGTTCATCTGCAAAAATGGATGTGTCGAACTGTCATGGTCTGTGGAAGACTTTCCAAATTGTCGAAATATTGTATAGCATTTTTATTTTACACAGGAACACAATAATGATATTTTGTGAGAGATGAATTAGCTTGCTGACGCACAACATAATTTCCTTGAGAATCAGTAAATCAATTATTGTGATGTGTGTATGAGTCTGCTATTTCTGTGATGGGTTTTTGTGGATGCTATTGGGAAGATGTATAGTTCACAGGCTATTACGGATCCTTTATCACTTTATCAAATTTATTTTGTGCTGTACAACACTCAAAAGGTATATTACAGTAATATTTTTCCCACTTTTTGACATAATTGTAAGACTCCCTTTCCTGCCCTCTAATTTTCACATCACCTGATTGCAACTCTTCCACAAGGTGTTTTAAATAGCATCTCAATTCTTTATTGCATTCAGTAATGAGTGTAAAATACAGACTACTGTCCATACGTATTTACTACTAGTGATACCAGTGTTATCATGGATTAATTATGTGCGCTGCATTAATTTGACAGTATTAGTGAAATCATTTTTGCATTTTCTTATTACTATCACGGATGACTGATTAATTTACTTGAAAGTATACAGACACACTCTGTCTGGATTGTATACTGCCTGCCCCACTGTCCTTGGTCTAGTTCTTTAAAATGTGCAAGAAGCAAACTTAATTTTAAACTAAATGTATCCCTTTTATTCACTTCTGTCTGTATGTACTGAATGTATATGTGCAAGTAAAGATCTATGTGTACAGTCATGGGAAAAAGAAATACACTCTCTTTGCCGTCTACGGTTTTACATACCAGGACATAATACCAATAATCTGTTCCTTAGCAGGTCTTAAAATTAGGTAAATACAACCTCAGATGGACAACACATGACATATTACACTGTGTCGTTATTTATTAAACAAAAATAAAGTCAACATGGAAAAGCCATGTGTGAAAGCTAAGTACACCTAAGCAACAATACAATAAAGTAATCCTTTTCTGTATTACTTTATCACTCTCACATTGTTGTGGAATAATTGTGGCCCACTCTTCTTTACAATGTTGCTTCAGTTCTTTGAAGTTTGCTGGCATTTGTTTATGCACAGCTCTCTTAGGGTCCTGCCACATTTATTATATACATTTATAGTATTATTTTTTATTCCCTTCTTTATGTCATGTTATAAGTAGTGCATTTGAAGGTACTGTATCTTGTGACCTCTCTATTTACAGCCCTTAGGACTGGTCTGGCCCTAGATCTCCAGGAGAGGGGAAAAGCCTGTCCAAGATATGGTTCCAGGCTTTGAAAGAAATGCCTAACCTAGCCTTGATATCGTGATATCCATTTAAAACCTGTCTCGTCTGGGATTCTACCCTCTGTTGAAATCTGCTATACCTTCAACCACAGCTTGTTTAATCCAATATGCAATATCTTGTAGAAGAAAGCCTTCCTTTCCAGTCCATATTTCCATTAAAGACCTCATGCGATCAGTAAGGAATTAACCAGAAAATACCTTTTTGCTTCAAGGAGAGGTAGACAAAAAATTGTCAATCTTAAAGTGGATGCTCCAGTTAAAAAGGTCACCAGACGCTCTACTTTGCCCATTGATAACAATATTTCCCTCAGAAATCCGATTGATAAAAAAAGATTGATGCAGACTTAGCAACATCCTTTTTTGCAGCTTGCTTAGGCTGCCACTCTGCAGTATCTATTTCTGTATCCAGGGCCTTTAGATCCTCGATTCTTGAATTTGAGGATGAATTAGATAAGAGTGTTAGAAGAAGGCATTTAGCAGACTTTTTGCAAGATGTCAAGCTAGTCAGGGAATGGCTGTTAGAAGAATCCATAGATCTTATTAAGATATACTCTAAAGTTATGGGCTTTACCTTTGCAACCAGAAGGGCACTTTGGCTAAGATATTTCCTCCAAACATAATTTGTGTTCTCTTCACTTTTTGGGAGAAGTCCTGTTTGGTAAACCATTACATGAAGCTAATAAGAAGGCTGCAGATGTCAAACAGATCTTGCTTTCTCTAGGTAGGAGATCTAGAAGACAACAAGACCATAGTCCAAATAGAGATCAGCCTTTATACAGAGACCGCAATGCATACAGACCAGGACACTAGAACCTGGAGAAGCAATAGGGCCAATAATGCTCCTTCTTCTTCCTTTTGGGCTAAACCGTTCTGATGGTGTCTTCACCCAGGCTCCCTTCAAATGTATGATCTCTACAGAAGTGACAGTGACAGAGAACCATATATGAAGTTATGTATTAAAAGGATAAGACCAAATACAAATTCAAGGATGTTCCAAAGCAAAGATGGAATGAAAAAGGTCAGGAACTAATGTGACAAATTAGAAACAAGGGTAGGGGAGTTAGTGATCATTGCTGAACATAGTTTATTTGTGATAAATAATGGTTAATATTAGTATCTGATATTTAATGGTTAGGTGGAGAGCTACTAGATAACTAGCCCTGGGATGTGTGACCTTATTTGTAAGTTAGATATGTCTACCCTAGTTTGCTTAAAAACAAAAGTCACCTTGATCAAACTGTGTTGCCCAGTTTCATAGAGAAGCATTGCAGACCTATGGCAAGTGCTCAGCAGTCGCCCACGATTCACAATTTCAGTGCTTCTCATAGTGAAGCATTGATTGTAATACTTTCCTATGAAGCATTCATTGCATTTGGCAGCATTGTGCTGTGCATGATGATGACAAAGGTGAAGACCTTTGAAAATTGAAGGTCTTAACAGATTGCCACAAAAGGCACTACTTCCTTGGCAGCTACTAGGGGTGCATTTTTGTCCAAATTTTTTATATGGTAATTTCTCAGAAATTGCAGTGTTTTACTTTGTTAGATAAAAGGGACAGGATCTGTGCACTACATTAATATGCTGTGCTTAGAGTGTCCCTTTAATCAGAATTCACACCAAAATAACTGCCAATTCATTCCCAACAGTTCCATAGGTGAACCTCAAGCTAGAGGTGAGACCTGTGTATCTCCAAAACAATAGTCTAAAATGTCCCTGAGTGTATGGGATATTTTGCATACCCTGCTGTATGACGTACTAAAATTCTACCATCTCCCCATATTTTGATAGTAATAATTGCATTTTAGCAGACATGTAATGTTACCTTGGTCCTGGGTTCTCACTTTTATTTTCTTACCAACCATTTTAGAAACACAATATAAGTTTTCTTCTGTCTTTACCAACATATCCAAAAATGGTCTTCAAACAGCAAGTTGTTAATAAGGTAAATGAATAAATTAAAACTGTCAAACATACTTGAATATTTACTTAAAGGTATTCTTCCCTGTGTATAGCATTAATACATAATTAATGGTCTTTAATGTGATGTCTCATTTTTCATGAGCTGTTCAGACACAATTAGGTTAGGAAACTTCATGTTTATGTAAGAAGCTGTAATATTAAATTGTGCTTTATAAACTTTGCATTATAATTTCAACAACATTCTGTTCTTTGAGACACAAGACATATTGTTCTTTATGGTGGACCAGACAGTGTCACTCATTTTATTTGCTTTTATTGAATTTTGTTTAAATCCCTTGCACCTTGCATAACCGCATTTATATTAAGCAGTTTCATAATTTTACTTTCATTTTAAAAGGAAATATGCACGTTCAATTAAATAGCTTAAACCAAAACCAAGACATATGCTGTAGAACAGAACAAAAAAAAAACAAAAAACCTTTGTTATGTCTGGAGTTCTAGGAGACCTGATCTACTCATAAGTTATCTACAGCTCAAAACTGTGGAATTAAATCCCTTCCACTAGCAAGTGATTGATCTGAATCACAAGAGATGCTGTACCTCTACTCTGGGAACACTAACTCCATCCACAATAGGAAATCAATGATTTGTATTTTATTGAAGATATTTGGCAATCATAATAATGATCAGTAACTATATTTATATGTGAATTCAACAGTCTTGGTACATAGTAAAATAGAATATGATCATATAAATCATAAGTGCATTTCTGTTGCATTCTACTGAGGTCCTAATTCCTTTTTAACCTTGTGACTTTTTAAGGATAAATTAACTTTCTCCTGCTTAAAAAAGCAATGCCATTGGCTTCAATGGAAGACTAAAAAAATGGGATACAGGAAAAAGTACTAACCTTACCAGATGGCTGCATTAAACACTCGGCACATTCACTGTGCTTAGCTTTGGAACTCTTCCCTAATGAATGTTTGAGGCCTCAGATCATGACATCAGGTGACTTGCCAGAGGTGGGCAGGCAAAGGTGAGTTTTATTACCCTGAACCTATCCCTTGTGGGCGCCGCCATCCTCTTGCCTCTGTTCCTCTTTGCTATAGTCTCGCGCATGGCCCCCGGATTCTCCATTGAAAGTACTAATTTTCCAGCAGCTCTCACAGGTGAAGGCTTTAGCTCCACTCAGTGTTGATCTTTGTTAAGCGGAGGGAATTACAAAGCTTGACATTGGGCTCTTTTGACTGAGTTTGAATTTTAGTTAAACACAGTCAATATGAATAAATATTCTATGCTTTTTAATGAAATACTCATTTTGGACGGGGGTGGACAATACTGTTTTAAAGGGATGCTATAGGCACTAAACAAATTGCAGTCTAACTACTCCATTTGGCTTAAGAATCTGCCAGAGGAGATGTTGTAACTCTTGCCGTATCTTAAATATTGTCATATGTGCAGCCAAATTGATGGGAATCTCCTGAAAACAAAGAAAAAAAAAATAATTCATGAAATTCTAATAAGCTAACATTATTCTCTATAGCTTGATAAGCATGTTATAGCATATATGTTGCTTAATCCTCAGGTTTCTCTTCTTTTTTTTCTTTTTTCTTTGTCTTCAAAAGTGAATTGTGTGTGTGTGTGTGTTGTATATCGGTTTATCAGTGGTTTTTCCCCATTTCTATTTTATCACTAACATATTTGCTACACATTCATCAACATATATATGTTTTGTAAAAATATTTTATAGGAGTGATAAATAATGACTCATTCATCATACAGCAGCTTGTTTACTCTGTGGGTGAAATTCTATCATCACTATGAGACATGCAGAGTAATGTGCTGATTGTACTTATGTTATCTTCCCACACACGTTACCTGACCCACAGCACCTGGAAGCACCAATATTTGCATCTGGCATGAAGCAGTGATATGCTCATACTGGCTTTTGGCATAAACTGAGCAAGCAGGCATACTTCTTGCAATTAGATAATATAATTAGGCAGTGTGTTTAATGGCATTGGATTGTTGGCATATCTTCGCTTCCTTCATTATCCTTTGATATCAATGATCTGGAAAACCTTAACATAAATTTGCATGTTTTCAAAGTTATTATTGTGGATTATTTCAATTAACACAGTTTGGTTAATGGGATAGGCAACACTACTATTTAAAAGACCACTAAAGGCACCCAACCCATTTAATCTAAATTAAGTGGTCCGGGTGCAGTGGCCCTTTTAAATTTAACCCTGTAATCTAAGGCATTGCCATTTAGTAGTGTTGATTGCAAACTCAGTTATTCAATCAAATGCCTCTAATAGAGAACAATGGGTTTTCGCAGAGCAGAGATTATACGCGCGTGCTCAGTACCCTCCCCATGCTCCTATGATCTCTGCTAGGAAGGCAGGGTGTCTTTGGTAAGACCAGCATAATGAGGGAATAAACTTAAATGAATTTTTTTTTAGCTAAACTAGAAAATGGCTCATATAGAGAATCTTTCCAGCTTGGCTATTTTGGGCTAGAATTTGCAATCTGTTTACCTGTTTCCAGTTAGTGAATAACCCTGCCTATTTCTTAGACAGATATTCACTAAATCAGGAATTGTTGAGATTTAAGAGATCAAATAACTTGGAAATATGAAATAGTAGCAGGGGGTGTGTAGAACGTACGTGGGTGCACCACCAGCAATTTACGTCACTAGTGAAGCCTTGCATCTGGAAGTGATGGTAGGTTGACATACTGCCTTGCAGGAAAGCAGCAAAGGCTGCACATGTAAAGAGTGCTGCCAAGGCACTTATTATGCCCTCGCCCGGCACTTCAACTGCTTCCAGTGCTGCACCAAATGATGCAGAAGCCACACCTAATCATTCAGGCCCAAACCAATGATCCTGCACAATCATCTTGATCTTGTGTGTTCTTAAAGGGGAAGTACCCAGGAAGCAGGTGGGACACCTAAGATGATGTGACCTGCTATGCTTAGTCACTGCATTGTACCTGTCTTGATTATCTGGTATCTGACCTTTGGCTTGTCTTCTGTTTAACCTTTGCTGTCTGACCTGACCTATTGCCTGCCTGACTTCGCTTCTGTCATTTTCTTATCTTTACCTTGCTATGTACACTCTAATCCAATTACTGCATTTGGGACTCTATCTACTAAACCATGACCAAGAACCTGTGCTGTCTAACCTGATCTATTGCCTGCCTGACTACGCTTCTGCCCCATACCCTTATTTGTACCTTGCTACGTACACTTTTGAGGTTTGAGACCGAACGCCAGTTCTCACATAACGGGGGGCCTGACATTGAAACATTTCTATTGGTTGACTGTAGTGATGCAATTTCCTTTGAAGCCTTTGTGGCTTCCTGTGCTGTGCTCCACTTTGTAATACATGCTTTTGCCGCTGACCTCTCTAGAAGAGCTGTATTAGTATGAGGCAATTTCATTTTCCTTTGTAGGCCTCTTTGCTGGAGGAAAATCTGGAATTGGTGTTTACCACTTTAGAGGTCTTTTTTTGACAGATTAATACTTTTCAGTATCATCAATGTTTAAAGAAGGATCATCAGTTTCGGGGTTCACTTGACTGACCTGCAACCAGGTGCAGGGGTGTGCTTAGTTTGATGTGGTTTCTTGTGGACTGGTGTATGCTCTTGATTGCATTCACGTCTCCTGTTTAACTTTCTCCCGATATTTTTCCAGTGATATTTTACAGACAGCCACTGCAAGTGGAAGTACTTGGCCATGGTGTTTCAGTTGTTTGTTTCTCATGCTTTGTCTAAACAGAGTGCTGGTTCTTTTCCAGCACGGTATGACCAGCTGAAAAGCTTTATCATTTTTTTTCTTTTAAGTCTATGGCAAATAGAGGAATTTGCCATGTTGCCAGATGGACTTGGGTTTCCCTGTAGATAAGGCTTCCACTGGCTAAACCTTCTCAGTGCCCTTAGAGTTGTTTGCTAAATGTGCAGAAATCCATCAATACGCCAGGTGGATGCTCAGACATGCCAATACTATGGGTTTGTACTGATGGCAGAAAGAGGGTTGTCACATACAAGCAGTTGGTTGCCATAAGATAGCATAACTGTGCCAAGTTGTTGCAGACATTGCACTGACTGAATGCATTTCATGCATAGGAAGAAGTTACACAGTGACCTCACAGCACGAAGTCTGAATTGCATGCTTTTCAGACACACTAGCTATTTTTCCTGGTGCAGATTTGGCGGATGAGTCATCATCCCAGAAACAGAACCATAATGCTTTCCTAGCTGCTATAGATAAAGCCATTTGTTTGAGAGAATATCCTAGTTACATCTAGGGAAGCTTCTGTGAAGGAGTCAATTGTAACCTGAAGACTCCAGACTGCATCTTCAATCAAGGCTCTTAATATCTCTCTCCACAGTAGCAGTTTGATCTTTTATCACACTTTTCATGGTTCTAGAAACAGCAGTGAAAGCTACAACTGGATGACATCCTGCGTCGGCAGGTGTATAAATTTGGACAGGTCTGCGTCCACTTTTGATCCATAGGCTTGTGTAAAAAAGCCAAGTTGTTAAGCGGTAGCATCGTCCTACAGGTTACCCTGGAAATTGGGGGAATCCACCTTAGGTGTTGTAGTCCAGAGGGTGGAAGTACCTTCCTCCACAGGGTAAAGTTTTGCCTCTTTTTCTTACCTCTAAGGACTCTGAATTACCTTGGGACTTCCTTTGTAAGCCATGCCCGCATGTCATGTCGCTGCTCAGGTATAGGTGATGCTGAAGCGGCTACCTTTTGGAGACAGTCCGTGCATAACTATTTCCCTTCCACTGCTTTTCCATCAGGGCCATAACATGGTGTAGATTCAGACAATAACTTGCAACTTCCTTTGTAATCTATGCCAACATGTCCTGTGGCTGCGCAGATATAGGTGATGTGAAGAGGTTACCTTCTCAATTCTCTTTGTACCCTTTGCACTACGGATGCTTGTCTCTGTATTTTGAATTTGCATTAATTTACCAGGTTTCACTTTCTATCTGAAGCCTGTTTGTTTATTTTAAATTATTATCTTTTACATAGCACCAACATAACCACAGCGCTTTACAGTTGTAGAATGGGGATATCGAACGGCAAGTAATATAGATACAAAATATTGAGACAAGAGGTGAAGAAGATTTTGCTTGTTTTAAACACTATTTGTTTTAGCTTATTTTTTTATATATGTAACACTGAAAGTATACCTGTCACGAAAAGTTCACTTGAATTAAAATTCTCCTGTAAACAACAAATACATGATTGATCAGGGACAGTTATGTGGAAACCCTGTTGCACGATTCTGGAACATGCAATTCTGGGCACGGAGCTGTTTTTCCATTATTTTAGTCAGGGTTTACTTGGTAGAGTATTGTTATGGAAGAAGGCATGTAGTCTGTGTGGCATTACTTACCTCTGCAGCGCAGACCGACCGCTCCACGTGACCGCGCAGCACACCGAGGGAGAGCCACCTCCCTCGAGCCGTGCAGACCTCATCCTGCCACACGGTCAGGCCGAACCACGTGGCCGCGCAGCAGGATGTTTATAAATAGATGTTGACGTGATATCACGCCCACTCTTAAAGTGACCACGTCATCATTGCGATCCTAATCTGTTTTGTATTGCAGTGATGACGTGGACCTATCAGAACATAGTTAAGCCTATTTAAGGCATGTTTTAGCCCCCACTAAATCCACTTTTGGGAAAGCCTTTGGCGAAAAGCATTGAGTGATCCACTTTTGAGAGAGCCTTTGGCGAAACGCGTTAAGTGAGGACTTATTTTATCCACAGTTTGTTTATTTGGTTTTTTCTTATATAGCTGTTGTTTCCAGATTTTTATTTAATAAACCTACTATTTTTACTTCATCACCTGTGGAAAACATCCTTCATACAGCCCTCATCATCCTTCCAGTCCCAGCATATATCCTAAGGTGGGGGTTGTTCCACCTCAAGTTCTTCATACCAGAGAAGGACATTGCTCTGAGTGACGTAAGTAGGATATTTTCCTCTATCAAAACCAATTGTTTGTATATACCATACCATTGGATTTCCTATTTTGTCTTTTTTCACAAATACCTACTCCATCCTGAAAACAAGCTCCAAAGACCCTCCACTTATATCCATAGACGGGGATTATTCTGTCCAGGCCTTCATAATAGAGCTGAGACAGCTCTAAAAAGTGTGAGTGTGCACTTTTGCCCATTTGTACTCCCTTCACAAACATCTACTGTACTGCACCATAATCTGTTTCTTGCTTTGTACTTATAGATTCATATACTAAGAATATCATCTGTATCGTATGTATATACAATCTTAAGTGCTGATTGCCTCCATTCATTGCCCTATCGTGGTTTCTGTTAGATCGTTGTTTAGTGCTCCTAGAGATTTCATTGACCCTATTTCTTGTTGTATTAATATGTTAAGTCTGGCCAGTCTAAGACTCAGTAAGAAAATCTTTTGGATTCACCTTTTGTGGGTTTCCTCTTTCCTGCCTGTTGGGGTACGACTCCCGTGACAGTCTGCACCCCTGGTGGGTGTAGACCACAGTAAACGCTCCCTCATGGTCAGTTTATCACTAATGAGTTAGAGTGCAGTTGCTGTGATTCCTAGCTGCACTCTGACTTACTGATTGCTGGCAGTGCGATGGAGTGAGTACTGTGATCTGCACCTGCCAGAGGTGAAGACTTCATGCTCCTTCACTCTACTACCAGGCAGAGGTAATGCCCCCATCGGATCTAGAGGGATCTTAGTTCTCCTTGCAGAAAGCTAAGCAGAAGGAGGGCTAATCAGAACAACACCATTCACATCACACACCACACATGCACACCTTACAAACAGCCATCGCACACATACATTACAGACAGCACTCACCACACATATATTACATAAGCCAGCACCCACCACACACCGCACATACATTACATATGACATACATAACATACAGCCAGCATCATGCATTTCACACAGCCGGCACAAACCAAGCAGTCATGATACACAGTCAGTACACACAGTGAGCTCACACACTATGGTAAATGAAGGGCCTATGGGAGGACAGCGAGTGAGACATTCACTCTAAATATTTGCAAAATAAATCCACATCCATAGTATAGTAATCACACAAGCCAAGGCAAAAATAGCCATGTTGTGATTATAGAACTTTGGAAATAGATTTGTCAATGTCCAGGGCTCTAGGCAGGAGCCCACATTTTTGTAACTGGGATTACTTAGTGTCAGGATAAGTAGACTGGGCTACTGCAATTCCCTTGGACATGTAAAAAAATAACAATAAATACAATCCCACACCCCTGCATGGAGGTAATATGTTCAATGGAACATTTTTATATTTGTGCGCTTACTTACCTGTGCCATGATTGCTGCAGTGTTGATTTTACATAACACCTACCTCCTGCCCTGTCTGTGTCCTACCTGAAATAAAAAAAAAAAGAATCTAATAACCAAGAGGTGGTTCTCCTGAATTGAACTAATAGGTGGGAGAGGGACCTGTTTCCAAATGTTATCTCTCATTCTAAACACTCATCTAAATAAATAATTAAGTACCCTGTTATATTAAACACCCCTTAGCAAGATATAATCAGCTACCCAGAACATTATTGCATTACTGCAAGTGATAGATGCATAATATAATTTGTGTATGCAAACTTGTATTGCGTAATTACTGGTCACTGTGTGAATATAGTAGTCTAGAAAAGAAAAGAAACATTGGGCGTTTTAGCTTAATAGGGTAAAACACAGTTTTTTTCATGTGAAAAAAACAATTGAATGAATTCCTTGTATTTCAAATGTAATCTTTGCTCTTCCAACACGCTGTGTATGTGTTTATTGTTCTAGGACCTCTTACATGAGGGAAAAGGCATGTCTCATAGAAAGGCCCTTTACATGTTCCTTTATGGACATCCAGTGAGATTGTGTTATTGAAATGCAAGAAATAACATGTCTCCAGCGTTTGCTTGCCTTATTAAATTGAAGTAAAATCTCTGTCATATTTTAAGGAAAATTATGATGGCAAAGCAGCACGGAATCTTTGCAACCTGTATAAATAATGTTTAATGTTGTTGAAAGAGCATTTACAATTTAGAAATAATGATCCATAAAACAGGAAAAATAACAAGTAGTCAGTAATTCAATATCGTAAGTAACAATGGCTACATGACTACAGAAGCTGTACCATTGCGATAAATCCTTTCTCATTGCCAACCAAATATGCTAGAGGTGGGGAATTCATAAACCGTATGTTTTCCTTGACAGTCTCTGCGACCCTCCCATTTACTGAAAAAAAATCTTTTTGTTCATCAATAGACATTGTGTACCATTTTATATGTTTATCCTGTAAGTAAATCTGTATGTCTCTCTCTCTCCTTTACTAAAATATGTAGGTAATTGGAAATGACAGTGTCAATGTTTAATTCTATAACAAATGACTTGTACTAGTACTTGTTACGCTAGACATGATTTGATATTCCCCACCTGTTTGAATCTGACGGGACAGTCCTGATTTGGGAACCCTGTCCATTGTCCCAGAGCTATTCTATGACATCTCTGCTCATATGGATGCTCTTCACTAGAGCTCTGTTCATGGGCAGCAAGCAAACACCATCCCCAACTGCCGTGCGTTACCCATGATGTGCATCCTGTCATTGAGTCCTTGCTGAGGTGAGGTTTTATACGCAGGAGCACTAGACAATTGTTTCATTTGGAATCAAAGATGGAAGATCAGCATCTTCATGTTAGTTACATTACTTAGATATTCTGTTAGGGACATTACTTAAAGGACCCGTATAGTCAGCCAGACCACTTAAGCTCAATGAAGTGGTCTGGGTGCCAGGCCCCCGCAGGTTTTAACCCTGCAGCTGTAAACATAGCAGTTTCAGAGCAATTGCTATGTTTACACTGCAGGGTTAATCCAGCCTCTAGTGGCTGTGTTCCTGACAGCCGCTAGAGGCGCTTCCGCGATGCTCAATGCTAAAATTGCATTGAGCACGCAGAACGTCCATAAAATTGAGTAATGCTTTCCTATGGGCAGTTTGAATGTGTGTGCGGCTCTGGCCGCACATGCACATTCGGCTCCACTCGGGAGCTGACGTCGGAGGGGGAGGAGAGGTCACCAGCGCTGGATTAAAGTAAATTGCGGAAGGGATTTTAACCCTTTCAGCCCAGCGGGAGGGGGGGGGGCCCTGAGGGTGGGGGGGACCTAAGGATAATATAGTGCCAGGAAAACAAGTTTGTTTTCCTGGCACTATAGTGGCCCTTTAAGTTAGATAATTTTTTTCATATTGATCTTATGGATGGATCAGAGTGTGATTTCCAAGATATAAAGTACAAAAAGGTATGTGTGTACTATTTTCAATCTGATGTTATTTGGCTATACAAAACCTAGATGTAGTTACCATGGAAACAATACTGGTACTATTCCAACTCTGACTAAAGGATTTTCAAATTATTAGTAGCATCAAAACTACATGGTATACCAGGCAGATATACTTCAGTTATGCATTACTAATAACTATCAACTGATTACATTAAACATTCTAATTGATTAATAATTATACGTTTTTTTTTTCCTTTAGCATGAGATCCTCAAAGGAACACTAAAGTTTTAGAAAGGCAAACCTGTATTTCTAAAGCTTTAGTGTTGCTGTCCCTACTTATAGTGCCCTTGCACTCCCACACACACTCCCCCTGTGTGTGCCATAAAAGTAATACAGCATTTTGCCCACTTTTTTCCATTGCTGCAGCTCCAGTGCTACTTATCTCTCCCCCATCAGTGGTGTCATGGAGGAGGCGTAATCTCCTCTGGCAAAAGTCCAATCCAATGCTCCTTAGAAGTGCTGCATGCACTTCTAAGCTTCACAGTAGGAAAGTATTGAATCAGCGCTTCCCTATGGGGAATGCAATGTCATATGACCGAATTTTACTTGGTTGTAGCAGCGGAAGTGCCGACAGTGGCTGTAAATGTATCAGTCGCTAGAGGCATGTTTAACCCTTAAAGGGAAACCTAGCCTTGCATAGTTACATTAAATAGTTGATATTACAGGACCAAGTCCACTTAATTGATATAAAGTGGCCCGTGTGACTGTAATAGTTCTTTAAGACGAATTGATAGTTTTCTTAAATGTGTGTAGTTTATTTTTTATATCATGCTATAAATAAACAGAACAATGATATTTACTGCAAGTGTGTGTGTATTCCTTTCAGTACATTTGTGAGGTATTTTCTTAAAAATTATATGTTTCATGCACTTTTATTTCTGTATCACACCATTAGTGATCCCTATTAAAATTGCTGATCAGAATGCATAAGCCTCTTCAGTAGAATTATAGTTTGTGTTAACCACAGAGAGGGCAGTTGGCTAAATATACCATGTTAAATCCATGCTTAGCAAACTGTATTACTATTAAACTTGTAAAGTAATTTGAATTAATTTAGGCTGTATACACAGGGCATTGCAACGCAGGGCATTTTTTTTTTTTTTCTTTTTTATAAATGGTGCCATTTTGCCATGTGTATGTTTATATCATGCGGATAGACAATTTTCTGCATATGGTGGCTGTCCAAGAAGAGACTGCAGACAAGGCAAGCGCTTGTGGGTAGCACTAGATGCCAAAACTACTGATATATCTTGGCACAGACAGTTTATATTCCCAGTTGTAATATTACATCAAGCTGATGATCTGCATCGTAGCATTTCTGAATTACATTTTATAATCCAAATAGTCCTTGCTTTGTTAGATTAAAATAAAATTAAAAAAGAGAGTTGATGTGTATCTCCCACAAACCATACATGAAAAATAACAGAAAACTGTTTAGTAATAGGACATACATGTAGATGGAATCGTTGGACGCAGTACATTAATAAGGCCTTCAATGCTTGGTTAAAGTACAAGATACAATAAACTAGAAAGGTATTAGGCACCTGTTAAGTATAAATAAAAAGGAATGTGTTAAAATGAGCAATATAACACAAATGTTTTACTTGTTTTCGTGTCTCTTGATTTACTTTCTTTTTTTCTTCTTTAGTTCTTTCAGTCACTTATACCTATTTATACGTATTCACTAAACCTAGCCTTGTCTGGAATTCAAAATGTATTTCCAATGTTTCCAGTTCTTTTTTTTTTTTGAGGTGAATTCTGACTCTAGTCAATAAGTTTGTTACTATGCATCACTACCCTTTGGTGTGTATACTGTGTCATACAGACTTCCAGCTTGGAGTAATAACAATCAAGTGATCTTCCCAATTGTGACATAGTTTAGGATGCATGGGAACTGCTTGTATTTTTTCCGAACTGTTTTAAAAATGTTTAACAGGAGTAGGATACAATTAACCTTAAACGGACAATCTAAGCACCAGATCAACTTTATCCTAATAAAGTGATGTTAGTTTAGAACATGCCTACTACCAGTCACTACTACTCAGTTCTCTGGCATTTAGGAGTTAAAGGGTTACTCCAAGCTTTGTGAACACTTCCGTGATTTGAAGTAGTCATGGTGTTCAGAGTGTGTACGTGCAGAGAAGCAATATAAACATTCCTTCCCAGATAAATGCTCTCCGTCATGATTGTATCTGCCATCTAGTGGAAATGCTGAATATATTTTTTTCTGCTTAAAGGGACACAGCAAGCACCATAACCATTAAAGGGATATGCCAAGCACATAAACAGCTCTAGTTTAATAAAGTGGTTTTGGTGTATAAAATGTGCCCCTGTAATCCCACTGCTCAATTCTCAGCCATTTAGTAGTTAAATCACTTTGTGTGATTTACTGCCAGGGAAGGTGTTGGTAGGGGCTGCATAAACTTCTTTCATGAAAAGGGTTTCATTTTTCAATCAGACCTTACAGTACGGAGTGTTTCCTGTAGATGTTCTCCTACTCTGTTAATAGAACTTAATCACACACTGGAGGCTCATGTATGCAACAGGAATGAATTAATCGAGCAAGGAAATACAGTTTACCTGGAAGTAACTCCTGCCCAAATTCTCCATGCAGACAAGTCCTCCTCTGGTTATGTCACTCCCCCTCGCTGCATGTAGGGGGACACATACATCAAGGAGGATGGACGAATAGGAGTATCTGTGTGTGCCTCCTTTGTTCATCTGTCACAGTCATGTTATTCTTGCATTCTTGCAGATTTAACACTGTTCTGGACTGGCTAGTGTGCAATATCTCTGTTTACAGTGCTTCAGCTTGCACTGAGCTGCATACAAAGATATTGCACACTAGCCAGTCCAGAACAATGTTAAATCTGTGCACATCAGCAAGATGCATTTCCTTTATTTCTTTGTTTTTATTTTAAAACGGGGATAGCAAGGCGATTATCTTTTTTGCTTGTTTTATTGAAAAAATATGCCTAACTTAGAATTTATTTCTTGAAGCTCTTACCACACCTTCCCTTGCAGTGAGTCACACAAAGTGATTTCATTCCTAAATGGCTGAGAATTGAGCAGTGAGATTACAGGGGCACACTCTATACACCAAAACCACTTCATTAAAATAGTTTTTTTCTGTGCTTGGCATATCCCTTTAATGTTTATGGTGCTTGTTGTGTCCCTTTAAGCAGAGAACATATATACAATATTTCCACTAGATGGCAGATAAAATCATGACGGAGAGCATTTATCTGGGAAGGAATGTTTATATTGCATCTCATTTTAACACAAATGTTAAAACATTAAGTTAGCATTTAAGGTTCAGTAGGAGAGAATGCAAATAACTAAATGGATGTCATTTTTTTTTCTATTTGAGAAAAAAAAAAAAATCAATGAAATATAGAGATTTGACAGCTTTACACCTCCAGGCACAGTACTAACTTAATCAGAATGAGAATGGTACAAGGAGTTCCTGGGTGCTGGCTTACCTTCATTGGTTAAACCATTAAAGAACAGTTTAACCCCAGAGTCTTTAGCCAGATAGCCAGCAGCTCAGACCATCTACTTCTGTTTGAGTCAGAGGCTTCAATCAGGAAACATTTTTAACAGTTTAAATCATTAACAGAATAACCCCTGAAGGTAAGTTGGTGCTCAGGATCTCTTTGTACCATAACTACAGAATTATGATGAAGTTGTTATAATGCTCAGAGAGTTCTTTTAAAGGAGAACAGGAACATACATGGCCTGAGATTGTCGAGAGGTTTCAGTTGCCATTAATCCAACACCTCTCTCAATAGAGATGCCTCCGAGGATTCTACGGAGTCAGAATTATTTTCCTGCACACATTTCACTTTACTGGAGACGGCTAAAGAAACGTCACCATTATTGTGTATGGCCCATCACAGAAACTGTTAGAGACATTCTCTGCACCAAAACAACTTATTTAGAATAAAGTTGTTATGCTGCAAGGAGGTCTCTGGTCACCGGCATATCTCAAAAGTTTAAACCATAAACAACCAGTTTAACCACAAAGTCCAGAATCTGGTGACTGTCAGAGTGAGAAAAATATGTATGTTTCTCACTCTATTTTGTGAATGGGTTGCTGCTGAGAGCATCAGCAGCCTGTCTCACCCTATCATAGACTCCTAGTTCAAAGCTTCCTGACTGTAGCCTCGGACTGCAAAGGAAGTGTGAAGAACTGACAGCCGCCAAATTTAAGAGTTTGGAGTCAAACCATTTCTTAACAGTTTAACCTCTTAATAACAATAACGCCAATATTCTGACTAAGAATATACGGTGCACGGAGTGCTCATTTAAGAAATAAACCCCTCCCTCTAAATTGCATTGCACACCTTTTGCAAACTGAATAATTTAGTTATTTTTTTAATTCTATTTTTAAAAAAAAAAAATGTTTTTAATTTTCCACACCCAAAGTATGATATTAGAGGGCCGCACTGGTTGCCTTTATATTTATGAAAGTTCAAACGTGTATTGTATGGAGTGTCATTCGTAATGATATTGGTAAATGGTTTTGCGAAACAAGCAGCGTTGTTCACTAAATTGTGAGTTGTCAGAAATTAACCAGAGAATTAAAAATTTTAGGACACTGTTGGAGAAGTGAAAACATAGCTGAGCTGGAGAATATCTCCTGTTAGGCTATTTGGGCTTAAAATTTGCAATTCCCTTTTGTATCCCTCGCAATTCCCAGTTTTACGAACAACCCTAAGGATGTGACAGTTCCTCCTTAACATTTGCTGAGTTGTCTTTTTTTGTGTCATTAAGGGAGATTCTACCTCCTTTGGTAAATAGTTCTGTGTTTGCCTACAGCTGTTCTTACATAGTCTGCTGTTAAATGTGAAGAATAGTTAACATTCTGGGACGATAATCACTTGAATAATATTTTTTTAAAAGTTTCCATCTCTTTATAGCCAGTAGGCATGCGTGTCAGGCTTGATGTATGAAGCCCAGAATGCCATACTCACTGAGGAAAATTAGAATAAAGTCCAAATTAAACAATCCAGACGAGCTAGGCAAAGGCAGGGTCAAGGCAATCCAAAGGGTCAAAATCCAGGCAGCAAGGTTCAGGAGCGGTGTCACAGGCTAAAGAAAATCAGAGTAAAGCAGTCAATTGTTTATTGATAAACAGCACAGCACAACTGAGCAATGATATCTCAATGATATCCCTGTCTGACACCCCTTGATCATCGGGGCTATCTGGGTGCTGGGGATTGTCAATGGAACTAGGGACGATGCTCTGTCCTTAGCTGCACCCACAGAGCTGTCCTGTGGCTTAATATGAGCGCAGGTCTCCCTGGTGTCTTTTGTTGCCCGGGAGACGTGAATCAGATTGGAGGTGTCAGCCAGTCCCTTGTCTTCGTGCGTTGGGCCGCCGTGGCTTGGAGAGGCCGGCGGAGCAGGGAGAGAGCCGAGGTAAGTCGTGACAATGAGGCTTTTGTAATATCTGTATTAGGTGCTTCATATTTAAATTGTGTGGTTTATATGGCATGCCTAGCTCTCACACTACCTGGTTAATGAGTACTGAGTAAAGAACTGTCTAAGGTACAGATATATTTTATTTTGTTCCATCTTACCTAAAATGCTATTAATTGGTTTATTCATCCCATCCTGCCGGTCACAGAATGTAGCATGGCCGAGCAGGCAGACCGCAGGTAGAGGAGCTTCTGTTCCCCTACCCAGACTGACAGGAAGTGTTCACAGACAGCACAGAACTGCTTCCTGTCAGAACGGGTACAGTGAGCAGCAGCTCCTCCACCGCGGTATGCCTGCTTAGGCCACACTACACCAAGGTACAGGGAGAGCTGGGGGGGGACTAATGGGATACATGGGGGCTTGGTGGCTACAGGGGCACATGAAAGGCTGGGGGAGAGGGGGGCTACTGAGACACATACTGGGCTGGGAGGGGACTAATGGGACAAATTAGGGACGAATGAGACACATGGAGGACTGGGGGGGGGGCGCTAATGAGACACATGGAGGGCTGGGGGAGGGCAAATGAGACACATGGGCTGGGGAAGGGCACATGAGACACATGGAGGGCTGGTGGGGCTAATGAGACACATGGAGGGCTGGGAGGGGGCTATAGTGACACATTGAGGTCTGTGTGGGGGTTAGGAGGGGGCTATAGGGACCTATGGAGGGGCTGGGGAGCTAATAAGACACATGGAGGGCTGGGGGGATGGATTGGGACACATGGATGGCTAAGGGGGATGGATTGAGACACATGGATGGCTGGGGGGATAGATTGAGAAAAACATGGAGGGATGGGGATTAATGAGACACATGTAAGGCTGAGGGGGTGGAATAAGACACATGGAAGACTGGATTGGGGGTAATGAGACACATGGAAGGCTAGGAAGGGGGGGCTATTGAGCCTTATGGAGGGCTGGGGGTCTAATAAAACTGAGGGAGCTAATGAGACACATGGAGGTCTGGAGGGGGTAGTGAAACACATAGAGGGCTGGGGGTTAATGAAATACATGGGGGGCTTGGGGGCTGGATTGAGAAGTATGGAGTGTTGGGGGTAATGATACACATGTAAGGTTGAAGGGGGTGGAATGAGACACATGAAGGGCTGGGGGGTAATGAAACACATGGAAGACTGGAGAGGGTGGAATGAGACACACATGGACGGGCTGGGGATTAAAAAAATAAAAAGGAGAGGCTGGGGAGAAAAAAAACAGATGGGGTGTGGGGAGAAAGAGACAGTGTGGCTGAGAAAGGGGAACAGGAGACACACAGAGGAGCTGAGGAATACAAACAAGAGACACATAGTGAGGAAAGAGACACACAGAGGTCTGGGAAAGAGACCCACTGGAGGGCTGGAGAAGGGGAGAATAAGACACACAGAGGAGCTGTGGGGTATATAGCATATATTCACAATTTCAGTCCAATTACCAAACTTTCCTTAATATGTCAAGGTAGTTGGACTGAAACATTAATTATATGCAAAAATGCACATCTGCTTACAATAAATCCACTCTTTTGTTTATCTTGAAGCCCTATGAGTGCTTTCTTTCACGTTTGAGTGATAGTTTTCAGTTTTAAGGTTTTTTTCCGGCTTACATATCTGCACACTATGCTGACGTGATGCATTATGGGGCTGGTATAGAATTTTGTTCCGGGGCTGCTTTTCATTCCCAGTCCGGCCCTGACTAAAGGCACCCAGACCACTTGATCTCATTGAAGTAGTCTACATGAATGAGCTACTTAGCTTTAGCCTTTCAATTTCCAGCATTACCATTTTGTTGAACATTATCAACTTCAGCTAGCATGGAAGTGTTGAATTCAATGTTACCCTATAAGAAGTGTTTGATGGGACCTGCTTGCTTTGCATCTTGTCCGCAATGCTCTTCTATGAGGAGCATTTGATTGGACCATCATTCTGGAAGAGACATCTCCAAGATCAGGTCTCAGCACTGCAAAAAATATTTTCTACTTTTTTTTTTTTATTTTTTTTTTGCATAGGTCAAAACGGGGGGACTGAATCAAAACATGGACTAGGAAAGTATAGCATTATAGTGTTTCTTTAAAACAGTACACAGTTACCTATGGTTACATAGTGATCTAGATTGAAAAGGACTCAAATCCATCAAGTTCAGTCTTTAACCATTCAGTAGTATTTATTGTTAGGTTGCCTTTAGGTATGCACTTCAGTGTCAAGTTATCTGTTACCCATTGCCCACGTCCCTTCAATTCACACTGAGTCTCCTTCTTGTGTCAATTTCTAGGATGTTCCTCTCCACATTGACATTGCGTCTCACTCCAGTGTCAAATTTTACACATGACGCTGTGACTCTATATGTTATCTCTCCTATCACCAGAGTCAGGTTAATGTGGGTACACTGGGTGCATCTAGAGCTGGATTAACATATCAGGTGCATCTAGGCACAGAATTCCAAACTGCCTCACTCCCACCCAAAAAGACCCCACAAAAAGTAGATAAAGTGAGTTTAGTAGACTTGTTAACTGGATATTGCAGGCATAAAAATGTCTAAAAACATATATATATTTTTGACAAATGTGTATGTATATTTCTGCTTGTAATTTTTTTACATAGGTTTTCCTTAGCAGGTCTTAAAATTCGGTAAATACAACCTCAGATGAACAACAACACATGACTTATTACATGATTTATTTAACAAAAATAAAGCCAAAAAGGAGAAGCGTATGTGAAAAAACAAAGTATACCTTATGATTCAATAGCTTGTGGAACCACCTTTAGCACCAATAACTTGAAGTAATATTTTTTGTATTACTTCATAAGTTTCTCACATCGTTGTAGAGGAAGTTTGACCCACTTTTATTTACAACGTTGCTTCGGTTCATTTAGGTTTGCTGGCATTTGTTTAAGCGCAGCTCTCTTACTATCCCGTCACAGCATTTCAATTGGGTTGTGGTCTGAACTTTGACTGGGCCATTGCAACACCTTGATTTTTTTTCCTTTTTCAGCCATTCTGTTGTAGATTTGCTGGTGAGCTTGGGATCATAGTCTTGTTGCATGACCCATTTTCGGCCAAACTTTAGCTGTTGCACAGATGGTCTCACATTTTACTCTAGAATACTTTTGATATACAGAGAGTTCATGATCGAATCAATGACTGCAGGGTTCCCAGGTCCTGTGGCTGCAAAACAACCCCAAATCATCACCCCTCCTTGACAGTTGGTTTGAGATGTTTGTGCTGATATGCTGTGTTTGGTTTTCGCCAAATATTGTGCTGTGCATTACGGCCAAAGATCTCTACTTTGGTCTCATCTGTCCAAAGGACATTGTTTCAGAAGCCTTGTCATTTGTTCAGATGCAACTCTGCAATCCTAAGCCATGTTCTTTTCAGAGAGAAGAGGCTTTCTCCAGGCATCAATACGTATTCAGTCTTTTTCTAATTGTACTGTCATGAACTTTAAATTTAAACATTTTAACTGAGAACTGTAGAGTGTAACCCCTGTTTGTTTTGCAGTTTCTCTGAGCATTGCATGGTGTGACCTTGGGTAAAATTTACTGGGTCGTCCACTCCTGGAAAGATTAAAAACTGTCTTCAATGTTTTCCACTTTTGATTGATCTTTCTAACTATTGAAGGTGTGGCTTTGAATTGTTTGGACATGGTTTTATAACCCTTCCCAGTTGTATGTGCCAGAACATTTGATTCTCTAAGACCATTGGCATTGTGTCAACACATCTAAATTTCCAGACCTGCAAACCTTGGCTGTTATAGAGGCACTTGGTGTCACGGTGCACCCCAACCCCTGCAGACAGCAAGACATGGCCACCCCTTTAAGAGGCTTTGGTTTGAACTCACAGATCCAGCATCCCAGTCAGGTTCTCTACCTTGCTGTCTGCAAGGTGGGTTCAGTATCTGCTCTGATTCGTCTTCTACCTGATTCCATTACCTGTATTCGCTGCCACTCCGCAGCGGCGTACAGAAGTTTCCTCGACTATCACAAGGAGCCAATTTAGGGCTCATTTATGTTACTGAAAACCTATTTATATACATAATTTAAAGATATACTACAACACTATATTGCTTCTGTGAATTGTTTCATATTGTGCTAAGAATTTTACAAAAAACAAGAAGTGCTTCTTCATCCACGGCGGGGATTATAGTGCTAAAGCTAAATCTTAGCAATCTATAATAACATACTACACTACTAGTGTTCTCCCTGTCTAATTTGTTGTCATTCCACATACTCCCCTTCAATCAGGACACTGCCATCATACTCAAGTTATACAGTTGCAAGAAAAAGTATGTGAACCCTTTGGAATGATATGGATTTCTGCACAAATTGGTCATAAAATGTAATCTGATCATCATCAAGTCACAACAATAGACAATTACAGTCTGCTTAAACTAATAACACACAAAGAATGAAATGTTGCCATGTTTTTATTGAACACACCATGTAAACATTCACAGTGCAGGTGGAAAAAGTATGTGAAGCCTTGGATTTAATAACTGGTTGAACCTCCTTTGGCAGCAATAACTTCAACCAAACGTTTCCTGTAGTTGCAGATCAGACGTGCACAACGGTCAGGAGTAATTCTTGACCATTCCTCTTTACAGAACTGTTTCAGTTCAGCAATATTCTTGGGATGTCTGGTGTGAATCGCTTTCTTGAGCTCATGCCACAGCATCTCAATCGGGTTGAGGTCAGGACTCTGACTGGGCCACTTCAGAAGGCATATTTTCTTCTGTTTAAGCCATTCTGTTGTTGATTTACTTCTATGCTTTGGGTCATTGTCCTGTTGCAAAACCCATCTTCTGTTGAGCTTCCGCTGGTAGACAGATGGCCTTAAGTTCTCCTGCAAAATGTCTTGATAAATTTGGGAATTCATTTTTCCTTCGATGATAGCAATCCGTCCAGGCCCTGACGCCGCAAAGCAGCCCCAAACCATGATGCCCCCACCAGCATACTTCACAGTTGGGATGAGGTTTAGATGTTGGTGTGCTGTGCCTCTTTTTCCCCACACATAGTGTTGTGTGTTTCTTCCAAACAACTCAACTTTGGTTTCATCTGTCCACAGAATATTTTGCCAGTACTGCTGTGGAACATCCAGGTGTTCTTGTGCAAACTGTAAACGTGCAGCAATGTTTTGTTTGGACAGCAGTGGCTTCCTCTGTGGTATCCTCCCCTGAAATCCATTTTTTTTTTTTTTTTGTGTTTTACATATTGTAGATTCGCTAACAGGGATGTTAGCATTTGCCAGTGACTGTTGTAAGTCTTTAGCTGACACTCTAGGATTCTTCTTCACCTCATTGAGCAGTCTGCGCTGTGCTCTTGCAGTCCTCTTTACAGGACGGCCACTCCTAGGGAGAGTAGCAGCAGTGCTGAACTTTCTCCATTTATAGACAATTTGTCTTACCATGGACTGATGAACAGCAAGGCTTTTGGATATACTTTTATAACCCTTTCCAGCTTTATGCAAGTCAACAATTCTTAATCGTAGGTCTTCTGAGAGCTCTTTTGTGCGAGGCATCATTCACATCAGGCAATGCTTCTTGTGAAAACAAACCCAGAACTGGTGTATTTTTTATAGGGCAGGGCAGCTGTAACCAACACCTCCAATCTAATCTCATTGATTGGACTCCATTTGGTTGACATCTCACTCCAATTAGCTCTTGGATATGTCATTAGTCATGGGGTTCACATTCTTTTTCCACCTGCACTGTGAATGTTTACATGGTGTGCTCAATAAAAACATGGCAACATTTCATTATGTATGTGTGATTAGTTTAAGCAGACTGTGTTTGTCTATTGTTGTGACTTAGATGATGATCAGATCACATTTTATGACCAATTTGTGCAGAAATCCATATCATTCCAAAGGGTTCACATACTTTTTCTTGCAACTGTATATAACACTGCATATCTTTGATGACTACTGATAGTGAGGAATTTTCTCTGTCAGGAATTTCCCCTTGCCATGGTCTTTCTTATGAATTTGAAACTCTCTGTATTTTTCCTTGTCCCCAAACCAGCTGGTGAGGAGCCCCAATGAACTAGACAAGACAAGGTTCAAAGTGACTTCTAATGGGCAGTGTAACAGGTTATATTCAGTAGGAAACAGGGGTGGTCTTTACAAGCATTATCAAATCCTAATAAAATCATCCATCTTATCTTAACATCTTAACCTATAGCAAGCTTGCAGGTGTATCTTCATGTTCGGGCCTTGCTCAACAACTACCTTACATTGGAAGATGCAGTTCATATCAGAAACATCTTTAGGGTCACTATTACCCACTGTCTATTAGATTTTATTTTATATATATATATATATATATATATATATATATATATATATATACCGTATATACTCGAGTATAAGCTGAGTTTTTCAGCACATTTTTTGTGCTGAAAAACCCCAACTCGGCTTATACTCGATTTGCATTGCCATAATACAGACTGGGGCTGTGGGGGCTGCAGAGAGATGTTACTTACCTTTCCTGCAGCTCCTGTCAGCTCTCTCCTCCTCCGCCGGTCCGTTCAGCTCTTCTGTCAGCTCACAGTGTAAATCTCGCGAGAGCCGCGGCTCTCGCGAGATTTACACTGGGAGCTGACCGAGGTGCTGAACGGACCGGCGGAGGAGGAGAGAGCTGACAGGAGCTGCAGGAAAGGTAAGTAACATCTCTCTGCAGCCCCCACAGCCCCCTCTTACACAGTGCCCATCCACTGGACCACCAGGGAAGGAGAGCCCCCCTCCCTGGCCAGCTAGCAAGCAGGGAGGGGGGACGAAAAAATGTATATATATATATATATATATTAATAATAATAAAAAAATAAAAATAATAAAATAAAAAAATTAAATAATAATAAAATAAAAAATAATAATAAAATAATAATAATAAAAAAAATGTAATGAAACAAAAAAAATATTAAAATAATAATTAAAAAATAAAAATGCCCACCTCCCACCAAGGCTCTGCATCACACTCTGCATTACACATACACACACACTGCATTCTCATACACACACACTGCATTCTCATACACACACACTGCATTCTCATACACACACACTGCATTCATTATATACACACACTGTAAATAAATATTCAATTAATATAATTTTTTTAGGATCTAATTTTATTTAGAAATTTACCAGCAGCTGCTGCATTTCCCACCCTAGTCTTATACTCGAGTCAATAAGTTTTCCCAGTTTTTTTGGGTAAAATTAGGGGCCTCGGCTTATATTCGGGTCGGCTTATACTCGAGTATATACGGTATATATTTTTTTTTTCAAGTTTAACAATATAACATACTTGCCCTACATGTTTGTGGACTTAATACTTACCTTTAGTGTGAAAACTATAAGGAGGAGACATATAAAGCATAGGGAGGGGTGGGTGTAATTTAGCCTCACCAAAAAGAGTAACCAAAACTTCCTGGGTGGCACTGACTGGGTTCATTCTGTCCTGCAATCTCTGGCGGCAGGGGGGGAGGGGGTCTTTTCAGTGGTACCTAAGTAGAATGTTTATGTAAAAAATGTATAGCAATGCTAGTTATACATAGTTCTACTTTGATATAAAATCAGTACATCAGTGTATACAAGTGACACAAATAAAGCCCTGCAGTTGCAATGTTAGTGCACTGTGTAAACATGTGTCCCACCTGAAAACTGAGACTTGTCACACTTCTGTATTTAGTTCCAATCACATGATGGACGCAACACATTTTAATCTTCTTCTTCTTACTTACCTCCTCCTTTCCAACTTTCAGAAAACAGGAATTACCTGCTAATTAATACAGCTGTGACTCACGCGCCATCTGCCAGTGCCAGGGAATTTCTAAAGTCTGTATTGAGGGGAGCAGTCCCCTGCTGCCTTTTACTCTCACTAAGCAGGTGGTGTTATCGTATTAGTAACACTGTCTGACTGAAGGAGGACAATGCCACCTTATATGTGCTGTATTTTGTCATTTTAGAAAGCAGATACAGAGAGAATGCGTGATCTACATGATATTGTTTAAAGAAAAGAAAATATGTAATAACCAATACAGAGACGCTGGTGCCTGAAACCACCTCAAAGTGAATAACTAACATATTATCTTTGGTCTGCAATAAGCTGAAGGGAGTCCTTAAATATGTCACTGTCAACTTGACAGCCACTAGAGGAGGATTTAACCCTGCAATGTATGCTCTTAAAAATTGAATGTGTTACTTGCAGCGTTACAAGGAGAGGACCATTGCACCTTGGTCTCTTCATTGAAATGTTGTGGCCTTGGTGAGTTTAGTGGTGCTTTATGGATTATGATAATAATCACACTTTCCAATATGGGTTGGAAAACAAATTTAAGGGATTTAGTCTCAAAATTCCAAATTGTAGTGAATTGAAATTCAAATAGCTGTTATGAAAATATTTTCTAACTCCAATGTGGTCACATCTTGGCTATCATATACTCTGTATTACAATTAAGATCTAATTTCCCCTCTTTTTTAATTGTTCTATTTATAATTAAGCCCCTATATATCAGGTACATATATATAATGTGTGACATGGAAAAAGGAGACTAAACCCATCTCTAAAGTGTGTTTACAGTCTTTAAAGTCCAAATGATAATTACCCCCTCATGCTAGTGAAAAAAACTCTGTTGCATTGAGGCATGGACTCCACAAGACTTCTTAATATGTCCTGTATCTGCCACCAAGACTTCTTAATATGTCCTGTATCTGCCACCAAGACATTAGCAGCAGATTGCTTAAGTCCTGCAAGATGCGAGGTGTGACCACCATGGTTGTTGTTCCAGCACATCCCACTAATGCTCAATTGGATTGAGATCTGGGGAATTTGAAGGCCAAGGCAGCATCTTGAACTCTTTATCGTGTTCCTCAAGCCATTCCTGAACAGTTTTTGCCGTGTGGCAGGATGCATTATCCTGCTGAAAGAGGCCACTGGCATCAAGGAACACCATTGTCGTGAAGTAGTTTATATGGTGTGCAACAATCTCTAGGAAAGTAGTACGTGTCAAATTAACATCCACCTGAATGCCAGGACCCAAGGTTTATCAGCTGAAAACTGTTGAATGGGTTAGGCAGTGGCCAAATGACTGGCAACAGAGGGTTGTAGTCAACGTAGTATATTCAAAGCATGTTACCAGTGGTGTACCTCAGGGATCTGTACTTGGACCCATTCTCTTTAATATTTTTATTAGTGAAATTAATGCAGAAGGTCTTGACGGTAAGGTACTTATTTTTGCTGGTGATACTAAAATTTGCAACAGGGTTGATGTTCCAGGAGGGATAAGCCAAATGGCAAATGATTTAGAAAAATGTGAAAAATGGTCAGAGTTGTGGCAACTGACATTTAGTGTGGATAAGTGCATGATAATGCACCTTGGACTAAAAACCTGAGGGCATAGTATAGGATATTTGATACCCTACTAACCTCAACATTTGAGGAAAGGGATTTAGGAGTAATTATTTCAGATCACTTAAAGGTAGGAAGACAATTTAATAGAGCAGCTGGAAATGCTAGCAGAATGCTTGGTTGTATAGGGAGAGGTATTAGCAGTAGTGTTATGTATTGAGGTGCATAAACCTCAATACATAACAAGTAGAAAGAGGGAAGTGCTCATGCCATTGGACAGAACACTGGTGAGACCTCACTTGGAGTATTATACGCAGTACTGGAGACCATATTTTCAGAAGGATATTGATACTTTAGAGAGAGTTCAGAGAATGGCTACCAAACTGGTTTATGGATTGCAGGATAAAATTTACCAGGAAAGGTTAAATGGACACTATAGTCACCCAGACCACTTCAGCTCAATGAAGTGGTCTGGGTGTCAGGTCCCTCTAGGGTTAACCCTGCCTGATGTAAACATAGCAGTTTCTGAGTTTTTTACATCTGGGGTTAAGCCAGCCTCTAGTGGCTGTCTCCCGGACAGCCACTGGAGGCGCATCGGCAATGATTGAGGCATATTATGCCTCAATCACGCAGAGCGTCCATAGGAAAGCATTGAAAAATGCTTTCCTACGGACACTTTGAATGTGTGCGTGGCAGTGCCACGCATGTGCATTCGGCGCCGGTGACGTCAGACAAAGATGCTGACGTCAGCGGGGGAGGAGAGGTAAGGGAGCCCGGCAGGGGAAAAGGGTGAGTAGCTGAAGGGGTTTTAACCACTTACCAATACATACAGACACACTTACTGACAGACACACACACACTCACTGACAGACACAGACATACACTCACAGGCAGACAGACACAAACAGAGAGACACACAGACAGACCCACTTACTAACAGACACTCACTGACACACCCACACTCACATGCAGACAGACACAAACAGACACACACACACACATACTCACTGACAGGCACACACACTGACAGACACACACATTTACACATTCTTGCACACACATAATTTACTTTATTGCTCCCTACCTTTTGGAGCCGATGTGGGGCCTCTCCCTGGGATCCAGTGGGGATCTTCTATCTGCTCCTCACTGCTCCCTTGCGTGGTTTAGTGATGCCAGGTGCCGGAATATGAAGTCATATTCCGGCGCCCGGCTTCCCTACAGACTGCGCGCGAGGGAGCAGTGAGGAGCAGGAACACTGAGCTCCCTCGCTGGCACTCCTTCCCGGCCAGGTAAGCAATGTAGGTAACTCATATGCCTACTCTGCTATAACACTCGCGGCTCGCCGGGCCGCAATGATGCCCATTGTGGGCCACGAGTTTGACATGCTTGCTGTAGCTCATTGGCTCTGTTGCCTGTATATACAGTTTATCTTTGTTGACACCTAAATAATATCAGTAATTGTAATAATGTTTGTACAGTTTAGAAGATTTAGTATTCAGTAGCTCTCCTTTTTAGGACTTCCACATCATAGGAATCACATTGGCACCAGCATAGTTACATTTATTTAGAACCAACCCTGAACAACCTTGCAGATGGTGTTATCGTTATCACTTGATATGTCTGTAGGTGGCTTTGTTACTTGTTTCATGGAACAACACTTAAAATTGTAGTGTAAATTGTGAAATGACTCACATGTGCTACATGATGAATAAACACAGAGCAATTAAACGTATGAGTTACTGAACATTACTGATTTATTGCTTCGAGTGCTGGAGGGTTAAAGAAAACAACGGAGTGTGTGGCTTTATTTGGGTTTGATTTAGAACTGTGTAACTGATCTTCATTACTGTTCACATGAGTGGTAGCAATTAAGAATGTTTACAGAAACAGCATGATTGTCTTTCTGTCCAGTGTCGATAGGCAATGTTGACCATTATAGATGTATAAACTACATCTCCCATGATGCTTTAAAAGCCAGGTTAGTTATACAATGTTATAGTGAGTTTTGAGTTCTGTTTTTGTAAGGAGTCTTACCTGATGGGGAGTCCAGCTCGCAGAGTTATACGCTCACCCTTGCAAAGTAGACACAGACCAGGGTGACCAGGTAAGACACCACCTGACCTGTGAGTCTGTGCACGGGGGCTTTCCAGGAAAAGTGCCCCAAGTCGCAGTACAGCCGGGATTAGCAGAAGCGTAGTCAAGGAAAGCCAAAATCAGGTAAGCCAGAGATCAGAGGAATCCAGGAGGAAAGCCAAGGTCAGAAGCCAGAATCAGTCAGGAAATACTGGAACGCTGATACGACGAGACAGGAACCAAACAAGGGAACCAGAGTCAATGAACTGACACCCTTCCCAGGGTGAGGCAGGCTTTTATATACAGCCAATTAATATGGGATACAGGTGTGTTAGAGCAGCCACGGTAAGTTCAGATCCCAGTGTTGGAAACAAGGCAAGGACACCTATTAAAGCAATACTATGAATGGCTGGATAGCACAGTGGCAAAAGAGCAGGATTCACAAAGCCAAAGTCCAGGGGTGACCTCGTCTGGCAGACTGGATGTCACGGCGAGAACCGTGACAGTTTTACTCCAGATTAGTCTACACTTATTACAAGACAACAGGAATATTTGGGATACGGCTGAGAGATCTACAATTGAAAAACAAAAGTGTACATAGTGTAAATCTACATTTAATATTTAGTAAGTGATCATGAAATGCACTCACGAGATGTAGATGAAAAGATAGCGTTCTAGGGTGCCTCCCCCGATTATAATGGGGGGCTGGTGCCTTTCTCCACTTGCTCCAAACGATAAGTGAAAAAACAGGACTTCCAAGGTAGTGGAAAAAATAAAACAATTTATTAAGGATGAAAAATCACCCAGCAATAAAAGTAGAAATACAGGCTTAAAAATGAGGTCCTACGCGTTTCGTTCACAAACTGGAACTTCCTCAGGGACCAGAAAATTAAAATTACATGCAGAAGTGACAGAATGAAAAAATACAGCCTACTCCCACCCTCCCACCAGTCCTGTTTTATAGGGCTAACCCCTAAGTTGATTGGTGATGGTCTGGGCGTCCTCCTTTGTTTCCTCCCTCATTGGTGGAATAGTAGATCATATCCAGCTGATTTCTTTCAATATTAGTTGGAATTCCCGCGTTCCATAACGGCCGAAAACCGGAACCGGAAGTGAACCTTCACTTCCGCGTTCCACTGAATCATGCGTTCCAGCAGGGAAATTCGAAGAGGTTGGAATGTGTAATAATGTGGCCATCTAGTGGTCGCCAGGAGAACAGTCTCCTGGCGACCACTAGATGGCCACATTATTACACATTCCAACCTCTTCGAATTTCCCTGCTGGAACGCATGATTCCTTAATAAATTGTTTTATTTTTTCCACTACCTTGGAAGTCCTGTTTTTTCACTTATCGTTTGGAGCAAGTGGAGAAAGGCACCAGTCCCCCATTATAATCGGGGGAGGCACCCTAGAACGCTATCTTTTCATCTACACCTCGTGAGTGCATTTCATGATCACTTACTAAATATTTAATGTAGATTTACACTATGTACACTTTTGTTTTTCAATTGTAGATCTCTCAGCCGTATCCCAAATATTCCTGTTGTCTTGTATTTTGCTGTGTAAAGGTCATCTGATCTGGGTGATGACCTGGGAGGCTGTCTTACTTGAATGCTGAGATAAGTATATACTTTGTCACTTATACACATTATCTACTACGGTGATATTTTTACGTTTATATACTTTTCTGTAGTTTGCATTAGTCTACACTTATTACCTTAACCCCTTAAGGACGCAGCTTCAAAAACTGGACTTACCCTTAAGGACACAAGCATTTTTTGCTGTTTGTTTTCAACCTCTGTTTGCATTTTTCTTATTTATTACACCAACACATGTTATATATCGTTTTTTAAAGGACAAAAAGGGCTTTAATCTGATGTGACATATACAAATATAAATTCTTATTTATTATTAAAAAAAATCAAAAAAAATGAAATAAATTGTTTTTTTTTCACAGTTTAGGCAATAATGTGTGTATAATAAGTGCAGCTTAAGGAAAGTAATTTAAAAAATATTCCATTAGTTGTTCTGATTTTCAGAGTACATAATATGTCTAGGATTTCAGCTTATTTTGAAAGTTACAGGTCACAAAATACAAGGAGTAAAAACTTTTTTTTAATGTGGAGCAATTTTAGAATTTGGCATGTTTGTCTTGTAAGCTTAATAGCCATCAAAGAAAGCAAAATTGCTGCACAAAAGTATATATTTATATAAAGCACACATCACAGGCTATTTACCAAAGGGTATTCTGACACTTTTTACGTAGCCATTTCGCTGCCAATCTCTGCTAAATTGTGTAGTAAAATTGTGTTTTTTTCAGATTTCTAACATACACACATAAAACAAGGATTTTTAATGTGTATTTCATAAAGTTGATATATACTACTGCTGTAGAAAACCCCATATTGTTTTCAGCCATATCAACAGAGTAAAATGATACCCCCAATCTATGTCCTTGCCACTATCCTGTGAAGTTATAGTGCCATAAAAGAGACCTGACCATTTCAGTTTTCACAGTGATAATTTTGATAGATGAATTTGATGGAGCAAGTCTCATTTTGGGGCATTGTAGCAGTTTAACTGTTGAATTTATCCCTCAATGACCTACCATTGGTGAAAGAAGACACTACAGTGTATCTCATATGGTATATATTGTGCCTTAGCGTGATGCCATTTTTTCACCAGTTTATGTCAAACTGTGTGGTAAAATATTTTTTTTGCATTTTTTACATACACATTAAATTTTTTGGGGTCATTTTTCAAGTCTGGTATGTGCCACTGTGATCAAAACCCCATAATTATGCTCAGCAAACTCTTCTGAATAAAACAATACCCCCAATGTATGTCTTTGACACTATCCTGTGAAGCTACAGTGCCTTAAACGAGTCCTGACCATTACAGTTTTTACAATTAGAATTTTGATAAATTGATTTGGTGTGTCTATATCACATTTTAGGTCATTGTAGCAGTTTGACAGTTAAAATTACTCCATAAATGCATACTATTTGTGCAAGTAGACACCACGGGCTATGTCATATGGTATATTTTGAGCTTTATTATACAGTTATGTTAGCACCAATTACTTTCAAATGTTATCATATTGTTTTATTTTTGCATTTTTATACACACATGTTGTATTTTAGTAGTTAATTTCGGAAACTTGATATATGTTACTGTAAATTAAATCACAAAATTATTCTCAGCTATATTTCCTGAGTACAAAATTACCCCCTTTGTACACCTTAGCCAGGTTTTTGTGAAAAAATACAGGGCTAAAATCATACCCGACCCATTACAGGTTTTTATAAATGGCAAATTGACGAATGGTCATTGTTTCATTTTGGGGCATTTTAGTCGCTCATATATTTAAATAACGCCACCAATGCATACCATTTACAAAAGTGGACAACATGGGGACCCTCATATAAAATATTAGAAGCTTTATTGAAGTGACATTTTGTTACCATTTTGTTTCAAAGTTTGTGGTATTCATTTTTATTTTAACATTTTTACATACACATAGTATTTCTGATGATTATTTTTTAAATATCCTGTTTCCCACTGTCATAAAATTATCTTAGCTGTACTCAGTAACATCTTCTCAGTACAAATATACCCCATATGCATATCTTTGGAAAGTAGCGATCTTAATATTAATCTAAATCTCTAATCCCAAACCAAGCCCTAATTCTAAACCAAATCCTAATCCCAAATCTAACCCTCAATCTAATAATAAACCATTACCACAATCCTAACCCATAACGTAATCCCACGTGTTACCTTAATTATAACCTTAAACCTAATCTCAATCCTACCTTTAGCAATAGTGTTAACATGATTCCCCCTGCTGGTGTCAGCCGAGGAATTCCATTGCTATATTCAGCAAGGGATGCCCGTGCTGACCCTAATCCTAATCTGAACCATAATCTGAATCCTAATCTGAAACATAACCCCAATACTACAATTAATTATAAACCTAATCTCAAACATAAACTTAATAATAAACCCAGTAATAAACCTGATAATAAATCTAGTATTTATGCTAAACCGAATAATAATCCTTAATTGTAATCCTTAATTTAATCTTAATCCCAAAGGTTTCCTTCTACTAATATCAGTGCTGATATTAGTAAAGGGATTTTAAACTAAAACACAGTGGTATGTTGCTGCCATCTACTGGCTATTTTCAGTATTGCAGTCTCCCATCTCTTACATTGAAGACATTATTCCCAATGCAATGCGATCTGTGCTGGGCAACTAAAAATGCCCAGCACTGATCAGAATGGCATTTGGGCATAGAGGGTGATCCTCCAGGGTTTGTTCAGACCCTGGGGGTCTCCCAAGCACCAGATCACTTGAGAGAATGACTGTAGCTGAGCTTGATCGCTCAGCTGCAGTGTTCTTTGTGGATTTAAATGGCTACATGCAGTGCTAACTTTCAGCACTGCATGCAGCTCATCAAAAAGTCTGGGGCCACTAAAAATGGCCCCAACTGACAGAGGGGACCCCCAGGTTTCTAATGATACCTGTGTTTCCTAGTGTGAGCAGGGATTTAACCCTGCTCACACTACATTGCTGTCTATGGGGATTTAAATCCCCATTAAAAGAGCTGCTTGCCGACCTCACTTTGAGCTCTGCATGCAGCTCATCAAAAAGCCACTAAAAATGGCCCCAGCTGACAGAGGGGACACCCAGGTTTCTAATGATACCTGGGTTTCCTAGTGTGAGCAGGGATTTATCCCTGCTCACACTGCATTGTGCTCTATGGGGATTTAAATCCCCATTTAAACAGCTGCATGCCGATCTCACTTTGAGCTCTGCATGCAGCTCATCAAAAAAACCTGGGGCCACTAAAAATGGCCCCAACTGACAGAGGGAACCCCCAGGTTTCTAATGATACCTGGGTTTCCTAGTGTGAGCAGGGATTTAACCCTGCTCACACTACATTGCTGTCTATGGGGATTTAAATCCCCATTAAAAGAGCTGCTTGCTGACCTCACTTTGAGCTCTGCATGCAGCTCATCAAAAAACCTGGGGCCACTAAAAATGGCCCCAACTGACAGAGGGAACCCCCAGGTTTCTAATGATACCTGGGTTTCCTAGTGTGAGCAGGGATTTAACCCTGCTCACACTACATTGCTGTCTATGGGGATTTAAATCCCCATTAAAAGAGCTGCTTGCTGACCTCACTTTGAGCTCTGCATGCAGCTCATCAAAATACCTGGGGCCACTAAAAATGGCCCCAGCTGACAGAGGGGACCCCCAGGTTTCTAATGATACCTGTGTTTCCTAGTGTGAGCAGGGATTTAACCCTGCTCACACTACATTGCTGTCTATGGGGATTTAAATCCCCATTAAAAGAGCTGCTTGCCGACCTCACTTTGAGCTCTGCATGCAGCTCATCAAAAAGCCACTAAAAATGGCCCCAGCTGACAGAGGGGACACCCAGGTTTCTAATGATACCTGGGTTTCCTAGTGTGAGCAGGGATTTATCCCTGCTCACACTGCATTGTGCTCTATGGGGATTTAAATCCCCATTTAAACATCTGCATGCCGATCTCACTTTGAGCTCTGCATGCAGCTCATCAAAAAACCCAGGGCCACTAAAAATGGCCCCAACTGACAGAGGGAACCCCCAGGTTTCTAATGATACCTGGGTTTCCTAGTGTGAGCAGGGATTTAACCCTGCTCACACTACATTGCTGTCTATGGGGATTTAAATCCCCATTAAAAGAGCTGCTTGCTGACCTCACTTTGAGCTCTGCATGCAGCTCATCAAAAAACCTGGGGCCACTAAAAATGGCCCCAACTGACAGAGGGAACCCCCAGGTTTCTAATGATACCTGGGTTTCCTAGTGTGAGCAGGGATTTAACCCTGCTCACACTACATTGCTGTCTATGGGGATTTAAATCCCCATTAAAACAGCTGCATGCCGATCTCATTTTGAGCTCTGCATGCAGCTCATCAAAAAACCTGGGGCCACTAAAAATGGCCCCAACTGACAGAGGGGACCCCCAGGTTTCTAATGATACCTGGGTTTCCTGGTGTGAGCAGGGATTTAACCCTGCTTACACCACAATCTAGATATAGGCATTTAAATGCCTATTTAAGCAGATACATGCCACGCTGACTTCCAGCACTGCATGTAACTCATCAAAAAGGCTGGGGTCACTAAAAATGTCCCCAGCTGATAGAGGGGAGCCCCAGGTTTCCATTGATACCTGGAACTCCCTTGTGTTAGCAGGGATTTAACCCTGATCACACCAAATTGTAATAGTGGGGATTTAAATCCCATTTAAATGCTTGTTTGCAGCGCTCACTTTGAGCTCTGCAAACAGAGCATCAGTCAGTCTGGGGACACTAATTCTGGCCCCAGGGGAGAGAGGGGAGCCCCAGGAATCAAATGATACCTGGGGCTCATAGTTACCAGCAAGGCAATAGACCCTGCTGGAAAAATACTGCATGACGGAAATGTTCCGTCATGCGTCCTTAAGGGTAGGACCAGCATGACGGAAAATTTCCGTCATGCGTCCTTAAGAGGTTAAGACCTCCTAAGATATCAAAGTAGAATAGGTTCAGTCACACCATGTATAGTTGTTCAAAAATTATGTTGAAATGCAGTTATTTTAATTTTGCAATTGCACTATAGTAAGTGATCATATTTGAAAATAAATAGGATTTTATGGAAAAGCACTCTACTACCAAAGTAACTTTCTATTTCAGCTAAGTTTCACTATGCTCATTTCACATGAAATTAAAGGAACACTATAACATTAGGAAGTAAAATCCTACCTAAAGAAGTCTATCCCAATATAGGCATGTGTGTATAAATGTAAAAAACAGATCAAATTTGTATCTTGTAATACATTTTGTATTGGACTAACATAATCTTTTAATGACAAGCTTTCGGGAGAACCTCCATTTCTCAAGTCTGAAGCATTTTTGAGCAAGACGACACATGGAATTCAAAGTTGAGTTGTGATACAGGGGTTAAAGTGACATGAGTGCAGATAAGACACAGGTTTGATAGAAAATAGACAACAAACTTGCAGATGGCCATAAGTATATTTCTGAAGATCAGAGTGAGGGGGTAGAGGGAGAAAAAAACAACAACAAGCAGACAGTGCAGAATATGGTATACTTTAAACATACACACACACACACACATATATATATATATATATATATATATATATATATATATATATGTACATGCACATAAGCACATACAGTTGCAAGAAAAAGTATGTGAACTCTTTGGAATGATATGGATTTCTTCACAAATTGGTCATAAAATGTGATCTGATCATCATCTAAGTCACAACAATAGACAATCACAGTCTGCTTAAACTAATAACACACAAAGAATGAAATGTTGCCATGTTTTTATTGAACACACCATGTAAACATTCACAGTGCAGGTGGGATTTAATAACTGGTTGAACCTCCTTTGGCAGCAATAACTTCAACCAAACGTTTCCTGTAGTTGCAGATCAGACGTGCACAACGGTCAGGAGTGATTCTTGGCCATTCCTCTTTACATAACTGTTTCAGTTCAGCAATATTCTTGGTATGTCTGGTGTGAATCGCTTTCTTGAGGTCATGCCACAGCATCTCAATCGGGTTGAGGTCAGGACTCTGACTGGGCCACTTCAGAAGGCGTTTTTTCTTCTGTTTAAGCCATTCTGTTGTTGATTTACTTCTATGCTTTGGGTCATTGTCCTGTTGCAACATCCTGTTGCAGTTCTCCTGCAACATGTCTTGATAAACTTGGGAATTCATTTTTCCTTCAATGATAGCAATCCGTCCAGGCCCTGACGCCGCAAAGCAGCCCCAAACCATGATGCCCCCACCAGCATACTTCACAGTTGGGATGAGGTTTTGATGTTGGTGTGATGTGCCTCTTTTTCGCCACATATAGTGTTGTGTGTTTCTTCCAAACAACTCAACTTTGGTTTCATCTGTCCACAGAATATTTTTGCCAGTACTGCTGTGGAACATCCAGGTGCTCTTGTGCAAACTGTAAACATGCAGTAATGTTTTGTTTGGACAACAGTGGCTTCCTCTGTGGTATCCTCCCATGAAATCCATTCTTTTTTAGTGTTTTACGTATTGTAGATTCGCTAACAGGGATGTTAGCATTTGCCAGTGACTTTTGTAAGTCTTTAGATGACACTCTAGGATTCTTCTTCATCTCATTGAGCAGTCTGCGCTGTGCTCTTGCAGTCATCTTTACAGGATGGCCACTCCTAGGGAGAGTAGCAGCAGTGCTGAACTTTCTCCATTTATAAACAATTTGTCTTACCGTGGACTGATAAACAGCAAGGCTTTTGGAGATACTTTGATAACCCTTTCCAGCTTTATGCAAGTCAACAATTCTTAATTGTAGGTCTTCTGAGAGCTCCTTTGTGCGAGGCATCATTCACATCAGGCAATGCTTCTTGTGAAAAGCAAACCCAGAACTGGTGTGTGTTTTTCATAGGGCAGCTGTAACCAACACCTCCAATCTCATCTCATTGCTTGGACTCCAGTTGGCTGACATCTCACTCCAATTAGCTCTTGGAGATGTCAATTGTCTCGGGGTTCACATACTTTTTCCACATGCACTGTGAATGTTTACATGGTGTGTTCAATAAAAACATGACAACATTTCATTCTTTGTGTGTTATTAGTTTAAGCAGACTGTGATTGTCTATTGTTGTGACTTAGATGATGATCAGATCACATTTTATGACCAATTTGTGCAGAAATTCATATCATTCCAAAGGGTTCACATACTTTTTCTTGCAACTGTATGTACATACTATTTTTTTTTTTACTAAAAGCAACAACAGGACCTTTTTAAGAAGAAAAATAATAAACTCATCAGACTCCAGCAGGATTATCACAAACATCCAGCAGAGAAAGATAAATTGCAAGAGAAATCTGGTATTGTTAACATTTCAGATGATAAACTATCTGACTCTAAAGTATCAGTTCTCTCCAAAGGATTATCATTTTGTCCTAGCACAAAACTTGAAGACATTGGGCTCTACTCTGACATGGAAGAATTTTTCAGAAGGATGCGACTTAAGGAATACTTCCATGACAAAGAGCACTGAAACCACAATGGATTGCGACAGGAAAGAGAACACTAATTTCACTCCAGCACCAGGACGACATGCCAAACTGGACAGGAAGTTTTCATCTAAGAACAGTATCCTTGACAACCAAGCAAAACCAAAAGAAAATGTTTCATAATCTCTCAGTACAGGAACAAACGGCTATAAATGACTTGAAAAATAATCATGCTATCACCATCAAACCAGCAGACAAGGGAGGAGCATTAGTGATAATGAACACCCAGGACTACATAAAAGAGGGTGACAGGCAATTGTCAGATGACAAATACTATAGAAAACTAAATTAAGTCCCCACCAAGGAATATGCATTACAACTTAGGGAGCTCATTAAAGCTTTCCTGAGAATTTGCATCTAGAACTGCAATCACTCATACCAACTAGTCCCTATATGGGCACTTTATATATGCTTCCCAAAATCCACAAAGCAGGTAATCCTGGAAGACCCATAATTACATGAATGGGAAATCTCACAGAACAGAGTGGTAGAAAATACCCTAAATTCTCTGGTCACCAACACCAACAGCTTCATAAAAGACACACAAACAACTTCCTCAACAAACTCCAAATTCCACTTCCTCAGCCAAATCACCAATCTCCCTGCTAACAACATCCTTGTAACTATGGATATGGAATCTCTGCCCAGCAACATTCCACGTACAGATGGCACCAGTGCTTGCTTCCATTTCCTCTCTTATGCCGACAACCAAAAATACAGCCTCCAAATTATCACAGAACTGGCACTATTTACCCTCACACTTAATTATTTCAGTTATAACAATGAGGTTTACCTACAAACCATGGGCAATGCTATGAGCACTAAGATGGCACTCCAATATGCTAATCTGTTTATGGCAAATCTTGAACAGCGATGCCTAGAAATACAGCACACCAAACCATACAAATATTATCGCTATATTGATGATATCTTCATAATTTGGACTGAAAGCGAAGAAAAACAGGTCCATGACTCTTTTAACACATTCCATCCATCAATCAAACTAAAAATGGAATATTACACTAGATCTGTGAATTTTCTGGACACCACTGTTGACATGTAACAATGGCACAATCCACACCTCGGTTTACAGAAAAGACAGGTGCAGTTACCTTCACAGCTCAGCTTCCACCCCTCCCATACTAAACAGGGCATCATCTACAGCCAAACCACTATGTACCATCCATCGCATATGCTCTAATCCCAATGACCGTAATTCCCATCTAAATGTACTCTCCCAATCTATGAGACAGGCTACAAACCAAAGACTATTACCAAACAAATCAACTCTGCTGTAAAAACTCCACTCGCGTCTACAGTACAGAGAGAAACAACATCTACACAGAGGTCCACTTCTGGTCACCTACAACCCAATGTTAACAGAAGATGAGACTCTGAAAAACATTTTCTCTGAAACACCCATTTTGGCCTTCAGACAACCGCCAAACCTTCAACAAAAATGAATTAACAGGAAGCTGCCCATTGTTGGGAAGAATAAAGAAAACTGGACCAGTCAATGCAAAAAACTTGCTGCAAACTGTGTCAGCAAATATGCACAGACAACACAGCCACACAAAACAATAAAACCTGGAGCATTTAAGGTCAATTCTCCTGCACATCCAGCAATGTGGTATGCACCAAATGCCACCTAGGATGCTACATTGGGGAAACCACCCAGCAATTAAATGGCAGAATGAATATGCACAGACACTCCATTAAACACCACAAAGAAATATCGTACTGCACTCCTGTGGGACACCACTTTACCCAGCCTGGCCACTCAATGAAGGACCTAAAAGTCAAAGTACTGAAAGGGGGTTTTAAAAATAACCAAGAAATAAAAACTTTTGATACCAGAATGGTCAAATTGTTTAACAGCAAGAATAGAGGACTAAATATTTATTTGGGTTTCTTGTCCCAATACCAACAATATTACATGAACACTCCCCCAGCATTATCTTACTGTTCTGCCATATGTATCGACACTTTAAAATGCATTCCAATATGTTTATTTTATCTATATGCAAAGTGCTATGTGTAGACCTATGCTTTCCCATACTCTTATACATGTATGCTTATATATGTGACTGTGCATTTATATCTGTGTATATGAGTTCTTGTGCATGTATGTATATGTGTTTGTGTGTGAATATGTGTCCATGTGTTTGTGTTTGCATATATATATATATATATGTGTGTATATGTAGACTTGTGTGTATGTATAAAGTGTACCATCTTCTGCACTGTCTGCTTGTTTTTTTTTTTTTTGTTTTGTTTGTTTTTTCTCCCTCTCCCCCTTCACTCTGATCTTCAGAAATATATTTATGACCATCTGCAAGAATGTTGTCTATTTTCTATCAAACCTGTGTCTTATCTGCACTTCTGTCGCTTTAACCCCTCTATCACAACTCAACTTTGAATTCTATGTGTTGTCTTGCTCAGAAATGCTTCAGACTTGAGAAAGGGAGGTTCTCCCGAAAGCTTGTCATTAAAGGAATTCTGTTAGTCCATATGGATATATCTATATGGATATACATAGGCACACACTCTCCTTAAATAAATAAATATATATATATATATATATATATATATATATATATATAAGGCAAAGGCACACATAAATAAACCAAAAGGGGGGGGATTCCTTAGTGGAACAGTAAAGAACCTATTGGCTGCAGGTAACGTAGAAACCTGAACGTGGAAATATATATATATATATATATATATATATATATATATATATATATATATATATAAATAATGCAAATAGATGACTGCACTCACGGTCTTTCGATAAAAATTTGCTTTTATTCCAAAATATTCCATTTTATGATTTTAAGATTTCAGATTTCCACGTTACCTGCAGCCAATAGGTTCTTTACTGTTCCACTAAGGAATCCACCCTTTTTTGTGTGTTTATGTGTGCCTTTGCCTTAATATATATAATATATAAATATATATATATATATATATATATATATATATATATATATATATATGGAGAGAGTGTGCCTATATATATCCATATAGAGGTGAGAGAAAGTAATACAGGACAGAGCAGGACCTTTTTATTGCTTACCCATTATGAATAAAAATGAACAAAATAGGGATAAGCGTGACGCTTGTTTTGTTGTAAAATTACACTTTTGTCAGGGGAATCAGAAATTTAGAGCAGAATATATTGTTTTAGAGATAACTATCTTGTAGCCACATGCAATATTTGGTAACATATTTGAAAGTTCATTAATGTGTCTATGCCACAGTGCTTAAAACAGTGATGTTTTACTCTGTCATAGTAATCTGAATGTGTGAACCTTTGATAGACACACTGTATTTATAAACAGGGACCCTTTTTTCATAAAGCTTGTGGGAAACAAGGCCATTTTCAGCCATCACTTCAGATGTGTGCTTTATTTGGCATTCTCCGTTTACATTTCAGAATCATTACCACAGGAGTTCTTTTACAATAGGTCAGAAGCGTCTAATATATACAGTTAAAGTCTAAATACATTTCACACACCCTTGTCAATTTGCAAAATATATAATTTCATTGGACTTTCAGTCATTTTAACATTACCATTCCATATTAAACATCTCAATCAGAGGGAAAGATTGATCAAATAAACTATCAAATAAACATCTTAAACTTTTGGAAGACAAAACAAGAAACAAGCTAATTCTTTCACTAGCGACAGCATGAATTGTCTGAAAGATTTATTTATTTATTTTTTTATTATACTTCTTGCTTTAGACCTGCAAAGCAGCTGCTGGCCTATTTATTTCCTAGAACATATAAAAAAAAAAAAAAAGTAATTTTTTTATGTGATCTTATTCACTGGTAATATGAGGTGATTAGAGCAGGACTTCAATCAGTTAACGGATTCCCTCAGGCAAGGTCTTGTCCCACCAGCACATATACCATGACCTGTCTGACACGTAGATGACTCTAAAATTCAGCGGAGGGGACTGCAGTACGGTGCAGCAGATGAGATCCAGCAGTTGCCATGGAGATTTTAATACAGCTGAAATTCAAAGAAAGGCCACTTGCAGAACTACGGGAATACAGCAGAAATTTAATGAAAAACAAGCAGAATGCAGAAAAGCCCCTAATATAAATATCCCAGATGGGGTTCTGGCGAATTTGTGAGCTCTTTTGTGTGTGCATTCATTTTAATTAATAATCAAGTAAAAAAAAATATTTTGGAAGACTAAAAATGTTAAAAAAAAAAAAAACAACACAAAAAACAACACAAAAAACCCGCAAATGTATATTAATGAAGACATCAAAGGGAACGTTCCAGTGTTAAAGGGCCAGGAGGCTTTATGGTGGTCTTTTATTGAATCAGGCTTACTCCGTGCCTCTAGGGTTTTATTGAGTGTCATGGGATTTCTTGGGAGCATATGTGCTGCTGTTAATGATTGAAAAATTACCACCACAATTAGTCATGGATGGCTGCAGGCAAGACCCCAAACACAGTGGACAATGTGATTAAACCCATGTATGTGACAATTAACTCTCCTGCAGGTTTATTCACAGAGGATGTTTTATGAAAAGGGGAGGGGTAGGCGAGTTTGAAAGGACAGAGTAGTGCAGCAGAATGGATATGATACAGCTGGCTCAATCAATTTCTAGCTGACAGTGAATTAATCACACTCAGATTAAACCCAGCCTAATAGTTCCAGCTTCCCAGCCTGTTTATTTAGATTTTAATTTCTCTAGTGAGGACATGAAAGCGTAACAGATTAAATTCATGTCCAAGCTACGGTTTGAAAAGTAGAAACAAAATCCCATTTCCGAGGCTGTTTTTTTAAGGTGGTCTTAGAATCAATTATTCAGTAAAGAAGAAGCAGATATTCCCCACTCCTTTTTGTTAAGAAATCCCTATTGTATCATAGTTGAGTGACCCAGAATATATATTTGACTTTTTTCTGGGAAAAAGGCTTGTGCTGTGTTCCTAGATGTGTGTCTGTAATATACGGTAGACACCCTGGTGTATACATAAGTATAAAGACCAATATGTCACTGTTACATTATTTATAAAACACTGAGTCTTACTTGGGTATTCCCTTTAAACAATGTATGTGCTTTTTTTTTTTTGCTTTTTTCTAATTTCCTTAAATAGTTAACGATCTGTAAAATATTATAATGCTTTGGGAGTTAGAGTAAATTATGTTACTCGTCTTAATATTCCGTCATTAAATTGTCGCACTCCACATAATGCTACAATGTTTGTTTTTCTTATTTTTAAAGGGGTTGTCTAATGACATTTTGAACCAGTATTTCTAAATACATTATATAGACAAACATTAAAATTATTTGCATTGAGGAGACTCATACTGATATTGTTAGGTGTTCTTTCCCCTTTTGTCCAGATAATTTCTTTCTCCTTTGTACCCCAGTATCTGTGTCAATATGCAAAAACTTGATTTTGCATCATCTTATAAATGCAACAAAAAAATGGATACCTGCCCTTTGGAGGTGTTCAATCACACCTATAATATAACAATGGTTATCAAAAGTTGAAGAAATCAAGGAATCTGATGACATAGAGGCTTCAGTGAGTATCAATATAGAGAAACTTACTGTGACGGACCACTATCACAAAGTACCATGCCCACTGCTTATTTGCGTGTTTCCCATTGTATTTTGTATTGTGACTTGTTACCCCGTTCGGGAGTGTCCATCCGAAAGAAACTCGGTCGTCTCCCGAACGGGGACCACCCCGGCTTCACAGCCACAGAGGTCCCGCTGGCCGCCTGGAAGTCTGTGCCGACCAATAGTAGAAAGAGCGCCCATTCAAATGGGGTTTTGCGTCCTTTCTCATGATTGGGAGGCGAAACACCTCTCCCCCCCGAGCGCTGATTGGTGCAAACTGGTTTTGCGCCCTTTCCTCTGATTGGGTGGCGAAACTCCTCTCCGCCCTGCGCGCAGATTGTTGCGAATTGGTTTTGCGCCTTCCTCCCTGATTGGTTGTAGCTTGGTTTAGGCTCAAAGTTTGAATTGACCGGCCTAAATCATGCAAACCCAAGGAAATACATTTGGGGATGTACAGAGCCTCGAGCCCAGACTTTGTACAATGGTTTCTCGGGTTCTATACATCAGATAGCCCCACTATTTGCAGGGATCTTAGCTGGGCCCCCGGGCTATCCAGCGATGTATGTATCCTAGGTGCAATCCCTTCCCTTCCCGGGGCTTGGAGCCCTTAAGTTCCCCAATGCATGTGTTTTTACTATCTGTAACTGTTTGTGCTGTTGGTCTCAGGGAGGGAGATGGCTATCGGTAAACCAGCCCCCTCCCGTCTGGGACTAAGGGAAGTGTATTGAAAATAGTGGAGACCCCCTGTGTGTGTTTGTGTGTGTATATATATATATATATATATATATATATATATATATATATATATATATATATATATATATAGTTTTGTTTGTTTGTTTGTTTTTTGACTGGAACATCTTTCTAAAAAAGTGACACACCAGCTTGGCAGATAAGAATATTAGGTAGTTTTATTCATGCTATCCACTTTGCCACTTATGCTACCTGACAATTCGGGTTCATATCTGGCTTAGTTGTTTTTGCAAGAACATCTTCTCTTTTCCATTTCCCCCCTTACCTTTCCCCTGTAATCAGAACTCACCTTCCACATGATTTGTGCATTGTCAATATGGATAATACAATAATCTGACAAAAAGGTATGTTAAATCTACCTCGGAACTGTCTTTGTTTAGCTTTATTATAATGCCGGCAATGTGCAAATTTGTTTTTCTACATTGTGAGATAATACTTTTTTTTTTGATTTGGACTTCTTGTCAGTGCAAACCTATTCTTTAAACCGAGTACGCCTACACAGGTTCCATTTAATAGTAGTCACTTCTATTTAATACAACTCTTACATACAATTCTTAAAAATGTTTAAATATAAAGATTGCCAACAATGTCAATAAATATTTAAATGACACTCACCTAGCTGATTTAGTATTAAGTAATGAGCCGGTCATGTAGATCTGTAGGCGGAAGCCTTCAACGCCAAGATTAGATGTTCCAATTTGGGACATGTCACGTTGGAATATAGTTACATATCTCATCCCATAGTCCGCTGTCCAGCAAACCCAAAGAGCATCTGAAATCATCACATAAGTTTATCTTTATACTAGTAGTAGCACACTACACATACAAATAGGCACACAATTCATATCAGCAACCCAGAACCAAGGTTTTCAGGCTGTTTGGTTGAAGCCGTGAAGGGCTATTTTTAATGATAGTGATAGTGATTATTACAAACTAAGGCATACTCAGAAATGAAAGTGGATTTAAGGTGCTCTAAGACCCATGTACTTTTCAATAATACAAACTGCTTATTATGTTTAGACTGACCCTTTAGGAATAGATGCCTGTATTCTATGTCAGCAACTTTTGTACCTGGGCACCTGGGTCCAGTTTTAAAGCAGCACTGTCATTTCGGGGGTCTTAGCAATTTTTTGCAGAGTTCCAAAGTATCATCAAGGGAATAAAGATTCAAACTCTCACCCCTCAGTGAATCCTTCTGCTGGCCTCCATTTAATAAGGTACCCATGAGTGGAGAGGTGGAGTGCTCAACCCAAAGAAATGTAAGCCACCTCATATATATTTTTTTATGTTTATTTGGGGGTTTGAGTACTCTATCCCTGTACTCTGTATTGACTGCTTAGATAGGGGGTGCTTGATGAATGAGGACTCGAATACCGTAAGCTCGTATGGCATGTCTAAGTCCCGATATTTGTGTTCAAGATGTTTTCTTGTGTGTGTGAAAAAAACCCCGTAATAAGTGTTTTCTATAATTTCAAATTGTTCCATCAGGCGCACGCACAACTGTTAAGAAATCCAGAAGGAAAACATTAAAACAGATATGTACCAAAGTATGGGTAAAGAGAAAATGGATGGAAACTAACATATATGGTGTATATCTGTAATGTCAGATACAGGCAGCAAATTATTTAACAACTCACAATTTAATTAAATTTATATTTTATAATGTGCCAGGGACAGGATTATTACAAGGTAGAAATTAGAAAAAAACCTTGGAAGACGTATCCTTGTTAATTTTTAGACACCATATTTATTGAGTGTTGTGCAATAAAATAATGATAAAATTGTATGTTTGTATCCTGCTAGATTGTGTGCAATAATGTTCATTCCATTGTGTGTTGATCGGAAGACAAAAGGCTCCTTTTTTCATTATTTCTTAATTCCTTCTCTAGATATGACTCTTAAACAGTGACAGCTGCTTGTGTGGAATCACTAAACAATTGTCATACATCAACTTGTCTTAATAATTCCCTAACTAAGCCTATACATCTAATCATGTTAGATTTATATCACATTTACATGTATACTACCAATACCATCTTAAAGCTGGATCCACAGATGAGGCTCAGTCCCCCCTGGGAGAGTAGGTTGACATTAATTGTCGAAGCAGTGATAGTGATAGCATAGAGTGGTCGACAATTATTTTCATCTTATTGACATACCAATGTTGACATTAGGACCATTTGTTGGGGTGGTCTGTGTGCAGCCAGCCCTGTATGTGAAACTGTTGAAAATCCTTCAAATAATTTTGCTTAGAGAGGGAGGGAGACATAAAACAGTACAATGTGTTAAGTAGCAGGCCCTGATTTATTAGACCGACAAGTATGTCCAGGGAATTGTCAGAAGGAAACCCTGGCATATTGTACTTGCTAAATGAACTGAGCTTACATCATCGGATTTGAATCATCTTTCTTTGCAATGCTCCTGTGTGCTATCTGCATATGATATCAAAATGGTCCTACAAAATTTCCCTGCTTGACTACTTATTTCCTTTGTTCCACCAATATTTTCTGGTTTTAATTGTTTTCTAAAAACTTCCTTCAAATATTGTGCAATTTAATAGTAATAATCTGCAAATTTTTCACCTTTCATCACTGTCTCAAGTTTGCAATTGTTACAAAGTGAGGCACCTCAACATTACATCATTTTCAGACCCCATTCCTTATGCTGTCCATACTTTAGGAGTACTGTTTAAACAAACTTGGTTATTTTGTGGATATTTATTTTTCCTGTTTTATTAATCATTCTTGGTATTGTTTTATTATGATTTTTTTTTTTATTGTTTTACATTTGTTTTTAACTGCATAATTTACTGCATAAATACACCAATTTTGCTTCACAATGAGGGCACCAGTACATGGCACTACAATCACTACTGTACATTGTAGTGGTTATGGTACTTGGAGTGTTGTTTTAATTATACTGGGACTTGGGCTGGGATGTGCTCACTACAGTGTGGGGTTATGATTCTCTCCCTATAACAGATTTTGCAGCAGTGGTACAGATTTAAGACCTTATGTTCTGGGCAGTCAAAATCTCGGCCCAATACATTGTTTAACCTATTCTGTTCTGTATTCCTTTTTTTTCCGCAGGATTTACTAAACAAGTCAAAAGAATCAGGACACCTTTCCCTCTCGTACTTCTACTATAATTATTATAAGACCTTAGAATTCACTATTGCAATTCAATCTATTTTGCCCCTGCTTTGGAATATATCCAATTGCATACCAATACCCAGTGGGTTTTTATGTATGTGTGTTTTTTATTTTATTTATTGAGGGGAGAGGGGGGTTATTTATTTTTCTCTGGTTAATAGATATTTTCCTGATTCACTCCCAAATCATTATTTTAAATACTGTTATTTTGAACAGACTATGACTTTATACTGTCCTTTAAGAGATTAAAGAGATATTGTAGTGCCAGGAATACAAAGCTGTATTCCTGGCACTGTCTCTCCCTCTCTCGAGTCCCCCTCTCCCCAGTAAATAAAAACATCAGTGCTGGGTCGACGCTCCGCCCCTTCCTCCGTCCTGTGACTAGCGGGGTTTAGTGTGCATGTGCGGCAAATTAATCAATGCTTTCCTATGGGGAAAAGAAAATCTGACGCTGGAGGTCCCCAAGCAAAGCGTCAGGACGTCCAGTGTCAGATACTGGACCCAAAGGTCTGTTTCAATTGAGGAAGCCCTCTAGCGGCTATCTGGGACACAGCCACTGTGGGCAGACTTAGAGCTGCAATGTAAACATGTTCCTATGGAACTACAATGTTTTACATTGCAGCACTAAGTGCAAAAGGGGCAATGAGCTGAAGTGCTCTTGTTGCCTACAATGTCCCTTTAACCCCTTAAGGACACATGACGTGTGTGACATGTCATGATTCCCTTTTATTCCAGAAGTTTGGTCCTTAAGGGGTTAAAGGAACATTACAAGCACCATAACTACTGCAGCAAGTTGGAGCCTCCAAATTACTCTCAGCCTGCACTGCTGGGCTTAACTCTGACATAGAGCTTCTGGCACTCTGTTGGAAATGGATGTCCGGAGCAGCAGAAATCACACTTTTAAACATGTTGTATTGCTTGAAGGGATGGGGGAGATAGGGGGGATTGGCGGCAAGCACACTCCTGGAACCTTAACCATTTCAGTGCGCTGTAGTGGTTATGGAGCTTGTATTGTTCCTTTAATAAAATATATACTTTAATACAAAACACCACAGCTGCTAGAGAATGAAAAATTTAATAATAATGTGATGTTTTATTGTCCCATGCTCTTTACTATTTGCGCCGGTGCTTGCTAGTTAAACAATATTATACTTATTGTCTGCATTGCCATGCTGTGCTTCTGTGTGGGATATACAGTATGTTTTGTATTACTTAATAAAACAATAAAACAGTTTTCTTTCACTAGGTTATACCTCAGCATGTGACCCAATGAAAAAGCAGAATGTGTTATTCACTTGTTAAAAATAGAATCAATAGTGCTATATTGGATTGTATGTAGGATTCGGTGTAATGGATTGTCCACCTTTGTTTGTGACATGGTACATCAAATCAGGCTATATTTTAATTATTATATTAATATGTGTGAAGTTCCAAAGTGTCTACATGCAGTTTAATGGTTAATATAATAGTTGAACTATGATAGATTTACAGTATTGCATTGTAAGAAATCATTACTGTTTCTAGAATATCTATAGCAAAGGTTTGTATTCAGAGCTGTATTGATTTTCCTTCCTTGTGTGCCCTTGGTTGCTATGCAACAGGACAACCATTTGGTTTTTGGTGGGCAGAAACCTTGCAGCAGGAAACATTCAGGACATATGGATTTTCATGCCAGCTGGACATTACTTAAAAAGCATGTCCCATGCGCCATAAATCATGTTTAATTATTTTGCAGCTAACAGACACTTCAATCTTTGATGACTGTTTTCTTTTTTTCTTCATCTCATGCGTGGCTTTTCAGACGTCTTGAATGTGTATATAGAGGAACATCAAACTCTGTTAGAAAGAAATCAAGAAGCATACGCTATATGAAAGGCCAATACACACCCATGCTAATTTGGATTGTTGCCTGCTGTTTTCTTTCGTAATCCAAAATATAGCTAGATTCGCCATAGACTATCTCTGTATCATTCTATCATATACTATGCATGGTGCAATTACATCATATCTAGCACAAGCAGCACTAGTATTTTCCAATCACCTGCCTCCAAGGTAATCCTCTGCCAGGTATGTGCTGAATTAAACTTTGTACCGGCTAGATGGATCAATATTGGAGGTTACCCACCAATTTATGCCAGTTCTGATGACCTCAGCCAATTCAGTGTTTCCACATATGGAGGCATTGACTGACTAGTGTGCATGCCTGGTGAATTGCCACACTGCTCTTATCAGCAACTCCTCATAGAAATGCATTGAGTTAGTGCATCTCTGCAGGGAGATTTTAGCAACTAAAAGTGTGGAGAAGCCCCACTAGTGGCTGAGGCTGCAGGGGATAGTCTCTAAGATCCAGAACTGTCCCTGCTGTCATGGACCTGGTGTCTATAGTGTCTCTTCGAGGTTGCCCATCCATTTGCAGGTCACCATCACTACTGTATTGCAAGCTATTTTTAACGCTATCTTTAGTGCATTATGAGTTGTTTTTTTTTTGTTTTTTTTTAAAGTTATAGAGCTAAAGTATTAAAAGTAATATGATAAATTCCTACGAATAACAATGCCAATATGTGTGTGTGTTTGTGTGCACATGCTCAGAAAAAAAGTGATACACATTATACTTATACTGAATTGGAGATCTAAGGTGTAAAAAAATTATTTTAAAAAAGCCAAACATTCCACCATTAACCCGTTAGTACCTTGGTACTATATACCTATGTATGTGTGTGTATATATATATATATTTGTGTAAGGGGCAAATAGCCGTATATGGAGTAAGGTTCCAGCATAAGCGTAGGATAGTATAAAGGGAGCAAGTAGGTTGTGGTGTGCCGAGACCGACGATACGGTAGGCCTGTAAATAAAGAGGGCCTACCAAGGAGTAAGAAAGTAAAGTAAATGGAAAGAAAAGAGAAAGTGTTGAAATGAGGAGTGGGTGGGAGGGTCATTCTGATGCTGACCTCAAGCGATATGAGTCAGGTAAGGGGTATCCCTTATATAGGGGAGTGAATTAATTTAAGCCCCTCCCACAAATACAGGCCAAACGGCCTTAATACATATGTGTATATAGTTTTAGGGTCAGCGTCAGCAATTTTACATTTTCTAACCTCTTCTCTGCAACCTTATCACTGTACTGTACAGTATTTGTGCTGCATGGTAATTTATGAGTGTGATCAGAGAGATCTCTGAATAAACTGATTAAAAAAAAATAAAAATAAAATAAAATTCTCATTTCAACAACAACAAAGAAAACCTTTTAGTGCAGGTCGCAGCTGTTTGATCTGTGACCAGTATTATTTTTCTTTTACATTTCTGGTTGGGTATTGGGTATTCTGTGGATAGAAGTGGGAATTGAGGGATTGGTGTGGTAGTGTGTATTAGGCAGGTAGTCAAATTAAATTATTTGTATACAAAATTATAGTAAGCGATCAAACTCAATATGGGTAATTGTATAGTAAAGAAATGCCGGGTGCTTTAAGGGAAAATCTGGTCCCCCACCAGAGCTTAGGGTTATTTTCTACTGAGTCAAACTAAATTAACCCCTTAGTAACATAGCTTAAATGAATCTCCCTAAAATGGCACCCTATTATACCGCAGAGGAGACATACGCCATTCTGGCAGGCTTGGACAATAATGACACTTTTGCAATCAGGGACACTATGACAGTGTGACGAGACCAATCTCGCCACTGTGCATTTGCATTGGAGGAGCCTGGTTGCCTGCCTGCTGCCTTTTGACTATGGACCGGCATTTAAATACTTTATTTTCCTATGCAGAAAGGTCTATTTATGTATTTCTGCTCTGGCGTTCAGTAGATTCTCGGATTTACTGAAGGAACTCATTTAACCCAGATAGCTATGCCATGGAGCCCATTCATTTAATAAAATAATTTGGCTCCATGGCAATTAAACTGTATGTGTGTGGTCTGAGAGCCATTCAGTAATAATGTGCGCTCAGACCTAAGCTATCTGGGGATATGTTGCATGTCTGTATTTTATGTAATAAATGTAACTTTGTGTATTTTATTGTATTTTACTGTCTTTTTACTGCCATGTGCTTAATGGAGTTTTGCCTCTGTCCTTGGAGATAATTGGATTACTTCCCAATTATCTCCAGGATAGAAGACTCTGAACTGGTTTTGGGCAGAAAAGCCATGCTTCCTTTGGTCACAAAGGACTTCGATCTATCTTTTGAACAAATGGACCAATGGGGATGATTTTGACATATGTTCGTATTTGGAGTATGTTGATTCTGGAAATGTAAGTTTTTATGTGAATGTGATGCATACTTTTAAAGTTATGAATAATGTGGAAAAACTGTATTTCTCTGTCTGTGATAATTACATTACCCATTGTGTAAGGTAATTGTATCACAGGCAGAGGGGAGGATTTTGTGTGGGAGTGTCTGAGTGTATTGTACGTGTTCATTGGTTGTTTTCCAAAACCCTGTGGGTGGTACTAATGTACTAATAAGGTACTAATAAGAAAAATAAACCCACAGCTCTGTCTGTTCCTGCTTGACCCTCAAAACGGAGCCTTGTCTCGTTATTGGGGGGATTTATTGTATGCTGTTCCAGTTCGACTGCTAGGAGTGTAAACCTATTCGTATGTTTTTTCCTATTCAGCTGTTTACAGCATTCATATGTTTGAGAGCATTCATATGCTTCTCCGGTTCGGTGTATTGGTGTCTACAGTAGCTGTGCCTGTGTCTCTGGAAGGGGAGAACTACTAAACGGCTGTTAACCCCTTTTATGCCTGGGGGTGCTGTTACAGACAGTATCTGACATTGAGTTCTTTACTGAGTCCCCCAGTGATGGTGCACCACTACCATCTAGAACAGCGGTAGGCAACCTTCGGCACTCCAGATGTTGTGGACTACATCCCCCATAATGCTCTGACACCCATAAGGATGTCAAAGCATCATGGGAGGTGTAGTCCAAAACATCTGGAGTGCCAAAGGTTGCGTGTGCCTGATCTAGAAGAAGGTGCTTAGGATGCCCTGCAGTACCAGAGGAAAACTGGTTATCTCAAAATTTGACTGCCCCATAAATACACCTGGCATCACAACAACGGTAAAGGTTTGTGAGTCTTTTTTAGCTTTGTTACATCGGACAACGTATTTGAGCTGATGGTTGAGTAAACCAACTGTCTGTGAATCCGTGCGTCACATTACGGTATAGAAACATGTGGCACTCCACTGATGTCGCAGAAATGAAAAAAAAAACGGGGTACTAACTAAAGTAATGGGTATTGTGAAAGGTTCAAGTATCAGGGCCTACTGGCACAAGCACCCTATCCTAACTACCCCTCTTTTCCCAGGGGTTATGAAGAGGGATCGCTATGATCAAATGCTGTGATTTCTGCATTTTAGCTTTTGCACACTGTATCCCTCTAGAAATTAACCATTGTTTGATAGGCTGTACAAAATTCAGCCCATAATCCAGTCTGTCTGACAAATTTTCCCAGAATTATATCCCAGACCAAAACATTTGTATTGAAGAATCCCTTTGAATGAAATGTAAAGGTTGACTGCTTTTCAAACAATATATCCCATCTAAACAATCATAATACAGCATAAAATTATATAAATTATGAAAATCCACTACTGGCTGTAACTGGGCATTTAGTATTTTTTAAGGGAAATATAGTCATTTTGACCCACTAAGGTGACCTGATTATGTGGGCATAAATAGCAAGATTGTGTAGGATCTGATCCTTCCCTTTTTAGGTAAGGGTTATCATCTATAGGTTCATAATTATTATACCAGTGTTGATTTAACAATGTATTTTGTTTTGAAACCCTAGCATGTGGCATAATACATAAAACCTGCAGAGGTTTCCCCCAAATACTGAGAAGTGGCTCCTCTTAAGCCTTACACCAGGATGAGGTGCTGGCCCTACACAGATAATAACAATGTGTACATGCTGTCTTAAATGAACAATGAAAGTACAAGTGCCACTGTCTGTCAAATGAAGAACTGAGCAGCTGGAAAAACGGAAGTGCATTAAAGACTACAGCAAGTATATGGGAAGAGTAGACTTGACTGATCAATTTATACAGCGTTATCTGGTGAACCGAAAAAGTAGGTCCTGGTACAAGAAAACTGCAAGCTATTTAAACTACCGTATATACTCGAGTATAAGTCGAGTTTTTCAGCAAATTTTTTGTGCTGAAAAACCCCAACTCGACTTATACTCGAGTTAATGTCTGTATTATGGCAACTTACATTGCCATAATACAGACCAGGACCGCCGGGCTCATTACAAGCCCGGCGGTCCTGCTGGGGGCTGGCAGAGAGCTCTTACTTACCTCTCCTGCAGCTCCTGTCAGCTCCCTTCTCTCATCTCCGGTCCGGTCAGCTCCTCTGTCAGCTCCCACTGTAAGTCTCGCGAGAGCCGCGAGAGACCGCGAGACTTACAGTGGAAGCTGACAGAGGAGCTGACCGAACCGGAGGTGAGAGAAGGGAGCTGACAGGAGCTGCAGGAGAGGTAAGTAAGAGCTCTCTGCCAGCCCCCTCCTACACAGCCCATTCACTGGACCACCAGGGAATGAGAGCCCCCCTCCCTGGCCAGCTAACAAGCAGGGAGGGGGGGACGTAGATATAATTAAATAATAAAAAAATAATAATAATTAATTATAAAAAAAAAAAAAAAAAAATTCACCCTGTCCTTTAACCCCTTAAGGACCAAACTTTTGAAATAAAAGGGAATAATGACATGTCACACATGACATGTGTCCTTAAGGGGTTAAACTATCTGAATGTATTGCATTAGAGTTACACTCCAGATACCATAACCACCACACTCAGCAGTGGCTATGGTGCCAGGAGTGCTATGTACTCTCCTAGGGTAAGCAATCAAACTGCCTAAAAGTGTTTGAGAGCTAACTTGGGATTCTCTGGGCGCTGTATAGACCTACACACACACACACAAACACACAGTCATACAAACACACACTCTACATTATATACACACACTCATACAAACACACACAGTGCATTATACACACACACACACACACTCATACAAACAGACACTGCATTATATACACACACACACACTCATACAAACAGACACTGCATTATATACACACACACACACTCATACAAACAGACACTGCATTATATACACACACACTCACACTCATACAAACACACACACTGCATTATATAAACACACAATCTGCATTATATACCCCCCGCGCGCGCCACCCCCACCCAACCCTTCCCCCCTGCCCCGCCTTCTAAATACACACACATTTACTGACAGATACGCATACACTAGCTAACAGAAACACACACTTGCTAACATACACACACACAGTCAGACACACACACTAACATACACACAGTCAGACACACACACACACTAACAGACACACACACACACACTAACAGACAGACACACACACTAACAGACACACACAGTCAGACACACACACTAACAGACACACACAGTCAGACACACACACTAACAGACACACACAGTCAGACACACACACACACAGTCAGACACACACACTAACAGACAGACACACAGTCGGACACACACACACGAACAGACACACACACTAACAGACACACACACACACACACACACACACACTAAAAGAGACACAGTCAGACACAGTCACACACACACACACTCACTCACATTAATACTCACTTCTCTTTTTTTTAATTTAACCCCCCCAGCCTCCTTACCTTTGGGAATGCTGGGGGGTGGTTCTCCCATTCCCTGGGGGTCCAGTGGCTGCTGTGCGCTGTCGGGCGGCACTGGTGGGCGGCTGGCGAGGGAGCTCTTCCCCTGAGCTCTCTGCTCAGCTCCCTCGCGCGCTGCCCGCAGAGTGAGGCTGGGAGCTGGAATATGACGTCATATTCCGGCTCCGGCTCCACCTCCCAGCCTCACTGTGCGGGCAGCGCGCGAGAGAGCTGAGCAGAGAGCTCAGGGGAAGAGCTCCCTCGCCAGCCGCCCGCCAGTGCCGCCCGACAGCGAACAGCAGCCAGCCCATCCGGCATGTCTGTTAGCCGAAAGGCATTTGCCCTGGGCGTTTGGGGGCGGCTTTTTTTGCCGCCCCCTGGAAAATGCCGCGCAAGGCAAATGCCTTGTTTGCCTCGCGGCTAATACGTCCCTGAGTGTGTGTGTGTATAATGCAGAGTGTGTGTTTGTATAATTATAAAAATCACAGAATTTCATAGCCCCAAGTTTTACCCTCGACTTATCCACAAGGCATAGCATATTTCACAATTGTTGGTCACAAAACTGCACCCGACTTATACACGAGTATATACGGTAGGTTTAAATTTTCAATTCCTATATGCTGTCTAAAAAAGCAGCCATAGGGAAGCCATTTTCTATTGAAACGTTAACCCAATATTTTATTTACCCACCCCCCCCATTTGGAATCAGAAGATTTACGAAGACGTTGTGGCAACCACATTCCTTCCCGAATACCCCTTACACCTGGTAAAAAGTCACCCCAGAGAAAGTAGTCTTGTGTTTGCTAGGACTTATTACTTCCTGCCCATCTCTGTCTTCCCTCTGCATAACAGACTGTTTCAGAATGTACTATACAGAAATGAAATATTGAATCACTCTCTGTGTGACTTTGTCAGTTTGTTTGATTATTCTGGATTTCTGACCTCAGCTTGCCCTGATTACTCTTTGTTAGCTACCTGTACCGACCTATTGACTTGTCATTCTGACTTCTGGATCCCCCTGACGGTGGCCTGTCCCTGTTTGGGTTAAGCCCGGCCATTATAAAGTGACTACACCAAGCAACTTCATATGTTACATTTAGAATACCGTATTTATTCGAGTATAACGCGCAAAATTTTGTACCGATTTTTAATAGAAAATTAGGGGTGCGCGTTATACTCGAATAAATAGCAGAAGAGGGAGGGAGTGGGTGCTCCGATAATACCTCCCAGGACCGCCGGGCTCATTACAAGCCCGGCGGTCCTGGGGGTGCGGGCAGCAAGCGTTTACTCACCTCCCTGCAGCCGCGGGTCTCGCAAGATTTACACTGGGGAGCTGGAGGAGCTGCTGGGAGGTGAGTAAACGCTTGCTGCCCGCCCGCCCCCCCAGGACCGCTAGTTAGTTTGATTCACTTAAAAAAAGTCACTGGTTAGTTAATAAGCCCCATGGCTTTTTATTTGCTGTAGATCCACCTATGAATTATAACAGGTTACTTGACATTCTGCAGGAGAGTGCTCAGAACTCCACAATAAGCGAATTTGTTGGATGAGAAAGTTACTTGAAGTGAGTCAGTGTGTGCTGTGTAAGAATTCAGGCATTTTCATGGGTGCTGTAACATCAGAGGTGGTTTCAAGCCACACACTGCCATCGGAGCACCCACTCCCTCCCTCTTCTGCTGGGCTAATATTTATTCGAGTATAACGAGCACCCCTAATTTTCAATTAAAAATCGATAAAAAAATGTATACCGATTTTTAATCGAAAATTAGGGGTGCGCGCTATACACGTGTGCGCGTTATACTCGAATAAATACGGTAGTTGTGGTATGTCCTCATGGGGGCGATTTTCTTTGTTGGGGTGCCATGTTCTCTCAAAGGTGATATAGCTTCAGACCTCTGTGTCAAGTTGAAAAGTTGAAAAAAAAACTGCAGAACTGGAACAGGGGAGAGGGGGGCGGGGAGCTGTTTGTGAGACAGTGCTTAGTACTATTGCACTAATACACATCAGGATTATGAAATGTTCTGTGACAATTAAATATGTGTGTGAAAAAACAGAGTATAATTGTGGTGGAATCTCGGTAAAAATAAATTTAGTAGGCCGAGATTACCACGTGGCATGTGTACGTGCATATGCTGACGTATCGATCAGTTGGTTGCACGAGGCAAGATACGATCAGTAGTGTACGGAGCATGTGCAAGAATACAGGATGTAGTATTCCCCTCCTCCATTGTGCTGGACAAGCCATGCGGTCAAGCAGGAAGTTAATTCTTATTTGTATTGATTGGTCAAGAGAATGTGCGGGTGGAGCTTAATATGGGAGGAGTTATGTGCCTATATAAGGAGCCTGCACTATTGTCCGGGGCTCAGAACTTGTGGTATTTTGGTGACGCTAGTCCCTCTGAGTCCCGATCGGTGATCCAATAAAGAATCTCTTCCTTCCTGAAGAAACCTGTGTCCATCTCTCTGTGCTTTGCTTCCGTCAGTTTCTCCGGTATCATTTGGTGCATTGGCCGGGAAACTCATCGTTCAACGGTAGCTGAGAGGCAGAGGCGTGAGACGGTCTATCTTTGCCTACGTTCTCTACGGCTGCACCCCTGAACTTCTGCGTGGACCTCCCTTCGTCTCGGCGCCACTGGTCTGTTGTCCAGGAGATCATCGGCCTCTACGTAAGAAGTGCTGGGGTGTCCCCGTCGATGAGTGTGAACTCAGGTTCAGGAACGAGGAGGTAAGACAACTGCTGTTTTAGACGGCAGAACCCACTAGGGGTATACCGATTGTGCGGTAGGCCCAAAGGGGTTTAAATCTGTGTATCTGCCCCCTCTGTCGGAGGGAAGGAGCGAAGGCGCACCGCTCAATCGAACGCTCTTTAGTCAGACCGTTTGATTTGGTTAGTCAGGCGGGGTTCTGGTGTAAATAGCCCTAGCCGGACACCGGTGTCTTGTCTAGACTAGCGTTCTAGGGTGTATATTTTGTTCGCTAGGTCGGAGGGACCGGGAGACTAAGCGGCGTCTGTGTAAATTCGGTTCGCTAGCTCTCATCCTATCTGGGCTAAGTGGGAAGGCGTGTAAATTTGGAACCAACTAGACTTTTGATAGTTATCGACTAAGAGGCGTCTGTGTAAATTCGGTCCTCTAGCTCGCTATATGTGGTGCTTGGGCAGTGTGGCTAACCAAAACGTATGTAGATTGTTTTTAGGTAGTCCATCAAGGTACTGGCCAATAGTTTAGTTGGGAATTGTAAATGTGATAAAGATTGTTTAGTAAAGTGTATATCTTGTTAGATAGCGCGAGCTCAGCCGTCTAGCGAGAGTGTTAATAGTGTGTTGCTGTATTATAGTGCACGGTACCATAACCCTGTATATTTACTGACACTGTATATAAGTACTAATCATTGTCGTCCATTGCATGTTTAACACCATAACCACTAATAATTGTATTGTGACCTTAACTTGTGCTTTGACCTATGCTAACCGTACTGTAACCGCTATTTGTAAAAGACGATGTTACTAGGGTGTGTTATAGACGGGTAATTCATATATAGAGAATTATAGCGTGGGTGACTGTATAGTTTCGCCAAAGGGCATAATATTGATTATTTAGTGACTGGTGTAACAGCTGTGTGTGTACGGGAATTCCCTGAGTGTTTATTGTGTTATTGTATACGTTTCACTTGGTAACTGTACCACGTGGTGCTGTTGCCAGAGGAAACAGGTGTGACTGTTGAATAGTACGCGTGTATAGTATTCGTTGTCAACGACGTTCCATTGATAAGTATGGGCGCGTCGCAGTCAACGATTCCGGATCCCTTAGGTTGTATGGTGAAGAATTTTAAAAAGGGATTCAAGATATGTGATTTTGGGGTTAAAATGTCTCCTGTACGTTTGGTCACTTTGTGTAATAGGGAGTGGCCTACTTTGGTTGCGGCATGGCCGCCACGTGGCAGTTTGGATCCAACTCTGGTACAGCGCTTACACGTGGCTGTATCGGGTAGGCCTGAACTTTACGGCCAGTTTCCTTATATTGATTGTTGGAGACAGGCCGTAAATGACTCGCCAAAATGGCTCCAGACATGCCACGAGGAGCAGTGTCGCCTCATGGTAGCTAGGACTTGTTTGTCCACTAGGACTGGTGTTAGGCCCATTTTGGACACACCCCCTGAGTCCGAGATCCCTTTGCCGCCCCCTTACTTTCCGTTAAGAGGAAGTGACGCAAATGCAGGAAGTCCTGCAACCCTCCCCTCATTACCTCCATCCACTTCCGCTTCCTCCTCCAGTACAGAATCCACCCCCTCTCGTACTAAATCTCCCCTTCCGGAATCAGAACCAACCCCCATTAAATCCGAATATCCTGATTTGGCGCCACTTCAGACTTCGAAGTGTTTTATTTACAACCTTTTCCCAAAACCAAGCTCCCACATCCCCATACCCTATTTCTCCCCGACTGGAACCTATGACTGACGCCCCTCCACGTAGCCCCATACAGACCCGACAACTGACCGGTGCCCAACAATTAAAACACTATCAGATGCCTCTTCGTCTGAATCCTGGGTCAGCCTATATCGATGCCGCAGGCCAAATGGCACATGCTGACCCGGTCTTTGTATATGTCCCGTTCACGACAACCGATCTCTTAAATTGGAAGACCCACAATTCCTCGTATACTGAGAAACCACAAGCTATGACTGATCTGTTCACCTCAATAGTACAGACACATAACCCGACATGGGCTGATTGCCAGCAGTTATTAATGACTTTGTTCAACAATGAGGAAAGGACAAGGATTAACCAAGCGGCCATTAAAGCACTAGAGGATAAAGCCCGTACTTTAAACCAAGCCAATCCATCAGCATGGGCCGCAACACATTATCCCAACACCGATCCCGATTGGAATGTAAATGGTGCTGATATGGTTCAACTCAGAGCCTATAGAGACGCTATAATTGCTGGCATGAAAGCCGGAGGAAAGAAAGCTATTAATATGTCGAAGACAGTTGAGGTGATTCAGAAAAGTGATGAAGCGCCCAGTGTCTTTTATGACCGATTATTGGAGGCGTACCGCTTGTATACCCCCTTTAATCCGGAAGACGCAGATAATTCCCGAATGGTGAACTCCGCCTTTGTCAGCCAAGCTTACGGAGATATTAAGCGCAAGCTACAAAAGTTAGAAGGGTTTGCAGGTATGTCTATCACCCAACTAATGGAGGTAGCGAATAAGGTATACATGAATAGGGAAACAGAAAGTAAGAAAGAGGAAGAGCGCAAGATGCGTAGAAAGGCAGACATGCTAGCGGTAGCGATCACAGGCGTAGATAGACGGGGCCCAGATAGAGGCGATAGTAAGTGGAATGAGGAACCTCTAAGTAGAAATCAGTGTGCATACTGTAGGGAAGAAGGGCATTGGAGAAATGAGTGTCCTCGAAGAGAACAGTGTGAGAGAGACAGACCTAGGACAGGTTATGGAAACTTTAGAGGCAGAGCGAGAGGTAGAGGAGGCCCCGGAGGGAGTAATGGTAATAGAGGGAGTAATGGGAACAGAGGAAGTGTTAGGGAAGATAGGTATATCCCAGCAGCGCAAAGGTCCCGCGATAGAGAAGGCAGGGACTTTGTAGGATTGGCTGACACGGTCATGGAGGACTATTGATACCGACCGGGCTCCATCCCCCTTGGTCGAGCGGAGCCTATGGTCGATGTATCAATAGGGGGAAAAAGGAGTGCGTTCATGATCGACACTGGTGCTGAACATTCAGTGGTGACTAATCTAGTTGCTCCTCCATCTGGAAGGACTATTACTGTAATAGGAGCAACTGGAAGAAGTGCTGAAAAACCGGTTCTTAAAAGTCGACTCTGTACATTGGGAGGCCACGTAGTAAAACATCAATTCCTTTATATGCCTGAATGTCCAGTCCAATTGCTGGGACGTGATATGCTATCAAAATTACAAGCGCAGATTACGTTCCTACCAAATGGAACAACATCCTTAAAGTTTAATGGACCTTCAGGTATTATGACACTATCCGTACCAAAGGAAGAAGAGTGGCAACTTTATACAGTGTTGACTAGCCAAAACCCTAGGAGTGATGAGTCCTTATTCAACATACCAGGAGTTTGGGCAGAGAACAACCCACCAGGACTGGCCCGCAATATTCCACCTATTAAAATTGAACTAAAACTTGGGGTTTATCCAGTGAGCCTAAGACAATACCACATCCCGCAGAAGGCTAAGAAGAACATCCAATCTTATCTGGATAAGTTCATACGGTATGGTATCCTAAAATTCTGTACTTCCCCCTGGAACACCCCATTGCTGCCTGTTCAAAAGCCCGGTACAGATGAGTATCGACCTGTGCAGGACTTGAGAGCAGTCAATGATGCGGTTGTTAGTATACATCCAGTTGTACCCAATCCATATAACCTGCTTGCTTTAATTCCGGGCGGGGCTACTTACTTTACAGTCTTAGACCTCAAAGACGCCTTCTTTTGCCTCCGAATTGCCGCAGAAAGTCAATGTATTTTCGCTTTCCAATGGGAGAACGCTGTAACGGGCTCAAAACGCCAAATGACCTGGACAAGACTGCCCCAAGGGTTTAAAAATTCACCTACCCTATTTGGTTCAGCTCTAAGTCAAGATCTACTGGATTTCGAGTCCATCCCAGGAGAGTGTGTATTGTTACAGTATGTAGATGACTTGTTGATAGCAGCAGTTACAAAAGAAATCTGTCAGCAAGCAACGCACGATCTACTACACATTCTCTGGAAGGCAGGATACAAGGTGTCTAGAAAGAAGGCTCAGTTGTGTTTGCCAACTGTCAAATATCTGGGATTCCATATCTCTGAAGGTCAAAGAATTATGGGGCCAGAGAGAAAAGAAGCTGTCTGCCAAATACCGATACCCAAGAATAGAAGACAAGTGCGAGAATTCTTGGGGGCAGCAGGCTTCTGTAGGATATGGATTCCCAGCTACGCGATACTGGCAAAACCTCTGTATGCAGCTATCAAAGGTACAGAGCACGACCCCTTCTTATGGACTCAAGAACAGCAAACGGCATTTGAAGATGTGAAGAAGGCTTTGATGAGTGCCCCAGCATTAGGTCTACCTGATCACACACGACCATTCTACCTGTATGTACATGAGCAAAGAAGAATGGCTGTGGGAGTATTGACACAGTACTTGGGATCATGGCAAAGACCTGTTGCCTACATGTCTAAGCAACTGGATGCAGTGGCCAGCGGACTTCCACCTTGTCTAAGAGCTGTAGCTGCAGCCGCCCTGCTAGTAGCTGAAGCCGATAAACTCACTCTAGGTCAAGAACTTTATGTACGAGTCCCACATGCAGTACAGACGTTGTTGGATTACAAAGGAAATCATTGGTTTAGTAACAGCCGTATGACCAAGTATCAAGCAATGTTGTGTGAAAACCCAAGAGTGCATTTAGAGACTGTAAATACCTTAAATCTAGCTACCCTTTTGCCACAACCTACTGAAAGTCAACATGATTGTTTGGAAGTAATGGGTGAAGTATTCTCAAGTAGACCAGATCTTCGTGATTTTCCCATCCAGAACCCCGATGTTCAATATTATACCGACGGCAGTAGTTATGTGAAAGAAGGGATCCGCTATGCAGGATATGCAGTAACAACAATAGACAAGGTGATAGAAGCTCGGCCACTGGCGAAAGGAACATCAGCACAAAAGGCAGAATTGATAGCACTGACACGAGCGTTACAATTGGCTGAAGGTTTAAGAGTGAACATCTACACGGACTCCAAATATGCGTTTTTAACCACTTATGCCCACGGAGCTCTGTATAAAGAAAGAGGACTACTGAATTCAGAAGGAAAAGAAATCAAGTACGCAGCTGAAATCCTACAACTATTGGAAGCAGTGTGGGAGCCGAAAGAAGTCGGTATCATACATTGTCGAGCGCATCTGAGAGGAGATGGTGATGTAACCAAGGGAAATCGGATGGCAGATAGTGCAGCTAAGCGTGCTGCTGAATCAGGAAGACCGGAATATGTGGGGCATATAGCTGCTCTTATACCAACTCCACTGTCCCAATGGACTCCAGTTTATACAGCTCAAGAAGAGGAGTGGTTAAAGACTGAACCAGGAAAGTATTTGGAGAACAAGTGGTATCAGCTAGAAGATGGAAGAATAGTTATACCAGCATCACTAGCGGTAGAAATTGTCCAAAATTATCACAACGGGACACATTCTGGGAGAGACAGCACAGAAGAATCTCTCAGAAAACATTTCTACATACCAAGATTGTCCAACTTGACTCAGGCCATTGTACGAAGATGTGTAACGTGTGCTAAAAATAATGCAAGACAAGGACCAGTAAAGCCACCAGGAGTCCAGTTTATGGGGGGACTCCCCATGTCCGATTTACAAATTGACTTTACAGTGATGCCTAAATCGGGTGGACATCGTTACCTGTTGGTAATTGTGTGCACCTATTCAGGCTGGGTAGAAGCATGTCCTACTCGTACAGAGAAAGCAGGAGAAGTTGTGAGATTCCTGCTACGAGAAATAATACCCCGATATGGACTACCCTGCTCTATAGGATCGGACAATGGTCCAGCTTTTGTTCATCAGTGCCTACAACAACTGACTCATATGCTAGGTATAAAGTGGAGGCTTCATACAGCATATAGACCCCAGAGTTCTGGTAAGGTAGAGAGAATGAATAGAACTATTAAGAATCAGTTGGCTAAAATGTGTCAGGAAACCCAACTTAAGTGGAACGTTCTCTTACCCATAGCTCTACTGCGAATCCGCAGTACCCCTACCAGAAGGATGGGCCTCTCTCCTTTTGAAATCATGTATGGGCGACCACCTCCCGTACTTGGTAACTTAAGGGGGGACTTGAGTCAGTTGGGAGAAGGAATTACCCGGCAGCAGGTTGTAGAGTTGGGTAAGACTATGGAGGAGGTACAGAAATGGGTACAAGATAGATTACCTGTGAATATTTATCCCCCAGTTCATAGTTATCATCCAGGAGATCAAGTGTGGATTAAAGAGTGGAATAATGTACCGTTAGGGCCCAAGTGGAGAGGTCCTTATGTTGTTCTTTTGTCTACCCCTACAGCGATAAAAGTAGCCGAAGTGACTCCGTGGATACATCACTCCAGGGTTAAACCAGCAGCAGTCGATTCTTGGCAAGTTACAGCAGATCCAGAGAATCCCTGCAAGATCCGGTTAAAACGCACGACTCAGTCGGAGTAACGAGGAACTATTGTGGATTACAAATTTTATTATTTTTGGGATTTGGTGCGTGAGTGAGAAGGCCATAATAAAGCCTGTCCGCCCACCGACGTATAGTTTATAAGCCAGGGAAAGTCTCGAAGGGACTCCTGTGAAGACGAGCAGAACTCCATTCCCTGCAGCCCTTACATCCTGGAAGCTGAGGTGCCTTCGCACGGACGAAGACTGAGGATGACGGCAAAAGATGTGTTGATGATAATGTTTATTTATGTGTATTTTTATATTCAGGAAGGTAGAGGTACCGACACTCCTAGCTGTGAGGTATGCATTAAGACTACAAGAACAGGTAACCATATTTCCCAAACGCTAATTTGGCATTCACAATACGAGTGTAAAGGAGATGTATCGAGATGTAGATACCTAAATATAGACTATAGTGTGTGCCATTTAGGAGTAGGAGAATCTAAGTGCTTTAGTCCAGAGTATCAACCCCGTACAATTTGGTTGACTCTCAGGAATGGAGATCCTCAGGGGACCCTAATTAATAAGACAGTATTAGAATCCGTACATTCTTCGGGTGTTCTGCTATTTGATGCGTGTAAGGCGATATCAAGTGGTAGAAAGCCGTGGAATGTATGTGGGGATCTTAGATGGGAGAGGACGTATGGGTCTAATGATAAATATGATAAATATATTTGTCCCAGTAGTAAAAATAAATATGTGAGTCCTAGATGCCCAAATAAAGACTATAACTTTTGCCCATATTGGTCTTGTGTGGGGTGGGCAACTTGGGGACAGACAGTAGACAAAGACATGATAGTGACTAAGTTGCCTACCAGCCCATATTGTAGGTCTATGGAATGCAATCCCATTCATATACTTATAAATAACCCCGATAAGTTCTTAGACAAATATGGCAATTTATTTGGGTTTAAAATATACGGGACGGGTTTAGATCCTGGGACAGTATTATTTATAGGGATAGAGACTGATACGGTATCCTCCCAAACTCATCAAGTATATCATTCCTTTTATGAAGAGATGAGTATAGATAATAAGATCCCCCATAATGCTAAAAACCTGTTCATCGATTTAGCTGAAAGTATTGCCGGTAGTCTTAATGTTACCAACTGCTATGTGTGTGGAGGTACTAACATGGGAGACCAATGGCCTTGGGAAGCAAAGGAGGTAATGTCCGGTTCTGAGGCAGTTGACCAACTAATATCTACACAAGCCAATTATCATATGAGTGGAGATTAAAGACCTCCATCATAGGTTATGTTTGCATAGCAAGGAAAGGAATAATGTATAATACTTCTGTAGGAGAATTAACTTGTCTAGGGCAAAAAGCTTATGATGATGATACAAAGAATACAACTTGGTGGTCGGCTTCAAATGTCTCAGAACCATCTAACCCGTTTGCTAGATACGCCAATTTAAAGGATGTGTGGTTTGATTTATCCATCACATCTACCTGGAGAGCCCCAGCAAATTTGTACTGAATCTGTGGTAAGAAAGCCTATTCGGAGTTGCCACAGGACTGGGAAGGGGCATGTGTGTTGGGTATGCTCAAACCATCCTTCTTCTTGTTACCTATTGAAACAGGTGAGACTTTAGGTGTTAAAGTGTATGATGTGAATCACAGGAAGAAAAGGGGACCCATAGAGATAGGCGCCTGGGAAGATGATGAATGGCCTCCCCAGCGTATCATAGATTATTATGGGCCAGCCACGTGGGCAGAAGATGGTACCTTTGGTTATAGAACCCCTATTTATATGCTCAACCGAATTATAAGATTACAGGCGGTGGTTGAGATTATTACTAACGAAACATCACAAGCGCTCAATCTTCTAGCGAAGCATAATACCAGGATGAGGACAGCAGTCTACCAAAATAGATTAGCCTTGGATTACCTTTTGGCAGTAGAGGGAGGTGTATGTGGGAAGTTTAACCTGAGCAATTGCTGTCTTCAAATAGATGACGAAGGGCAAGCAATAGCTGAGCTTACTAGCCATATGGTTAAACTAGCGCATGTGCCTACTCAGGTATGGAAAGGGTATAATCCAAGTAGTTGGTTTGGTAGCTGGTATGAGTGGTTTGGAGGGCTTAAGGCAGTGGTAGGTGGAGTCCTACTGATTTTAATGTTGTGTCTACTCCTGCCGTGTCTTATACCCTTAGTAGTTAGGTCTGTGCAAAGCCTGATAGAAAATATAGCAGAGAGGAAGGCTGCTGCACAGATAATGGCAATTTATAAATATAAGGCTCTAGATCAGGGAGAACCAATGCAGGAAGATGAATGTTGAAGATTCACATCATAAGTTAAGTCTGGTCTGGTTCAAGGTAACTTGCGGTGTATGCAAACTAAGGTTAAGTGATGCCTCAAGTAATTGTAAAATATCAAGAGGCATCAAAGGGGGGAATGTGGTGGAATCTCGGTAAAAATAAATTTAGTAGGCCGAGATTACCACGTGGCATGTGTACGTGCATATGCTGACGTATCGATCAGTTGGTTGCACGAGGCAAGATACGATCAGTAGTGTACGGAGCATGTGCAAGAATACAGGATGTAGTATTCCCCTCCTCCATTGTGCTGGACAAGCCATGCGGTCAAGCAGGAAGTTAATTCTTATTTGTATTGATTGGTCAAGAGAATGTGCGGGTGGAGCTTAATATGGGAGGAGTTATGTGCCTATATAAGGAGCCTGCACTATTGTCCGGGGCTCAGAACTTGTGGTATTTTGGTGACGCTAGTCCCTCTGAGTCCCGATCGGTGATCCAATAAAGAATCTCTTCCTTCCTGAAGAAACCTGTGTCCATCTCTCTGTGCTTTGCTTCCGTCAGTTTCTCCGGTATCATAATCACTAAATGGAGCCTGCATTTGTGATAAAGTAGCTAGACCAAACATATCCAAATACTCCTTTTGGAATACTCTGGGTTGCCTACTTTTGAAAACGGTATGCCATAATAGTGGAAATGTTATTACCCAGGCTGCCATGCTCTCTCAAAGGCGACATATGCCCAGAAAATCACTTTCCAGGTATTAAAGGAACACTATAGTCACCCAGACCACTTCAGCTCAATGAAGTGGTCTGGGTGCAATGTCCCTCAGGTTTTAACCCTGCAGATGCAAACATTGCAGGGTTAAGCCAGCCTTCCGGACAGCCTCTAGAGGCGCATCTGTGAGGCATATTATGCCTCCATCGCGCAGAGCGTCCATAGGAAAGCATTGAGAAATCTATTGACAGCTTGAATGTAGTCAGACGAGATCCTGCTTTGCACCCCATCCTGTCCCTATTCAGCCCAGCGGGAGGGTCACCCTGAGGGTGAGGGTCCCCCAAGGATGCTATAGTGTCAGGAAAACGGGTTTGTTTTCCTGACACTATAGTGATCCTTTAAGACTGAAATGGGCAAGCCCTATATTCGATCCTGTAGCTTTTTAAACCCCTTTAAAACCTGTACATGGGGGGTACTGTTGTACTCGTGAGACATCGCTGAACACAAATATGAATGATGATGATATCATCAGTGAAAGTGCAGTTGTTTGTGTGAAAACCCCCCACATATGAACACCAAATTTGGGCAGGGTTTGTGGCTAGTAAAAAAGACTGTTTATACCTTATTTGGAATACTCTGGCCTGTCTTCTTTTGCAAATGGTATGAGTAACATATGCCCAGCAAACCAATCTGGCAAATTTCAATGTGTAAAAAGCTGGAATGGGCAAGCCCTATATTTGACCATGTAACTTTCCAAAACGTCATGAATCCTGTACATGGGGTGCATCGTTGTACTTGGAGGACATCACAGCAAACAAATATGTGTATTTTACTGCAGTAAAAGCTAACAGAATTATGACATTCACCATTAAAATGTCATGCAAAGCTTTGAAAATAACATTTCTTACTTTCTTACACTTTTTTTGATTTTATGCATAGTAAATTGTTTCATATATAAATATTTGATGTGAAATGAAAGCCTTGTTTCTCCTGAACAAAATAACATATAATACGTTTGGGTGCACTTAATATGAAAGAGACATATAGCTCAAATATCGCTCAAGTTTTGGTCAGAACTTGTGCAAATGCCTCCGTTCTTAAAGAAATTCTATAGTGTAAAAAATACAAACTTGTATTAGTTCCCTCTGCCACCCCCACCCCCCAGCATGGAACCCTTTGTTTACTCACCCAATTCCAGCATGCAAGGCAAGCACAATAGGCCCTCCCCATAGGAAAGCATTGCTTCAATGCTTTCCTATGAGGATTTAACGGACGCTGGATTCCCTCATGCAGATCGTGAGGATGCCCAGCGTCAGTTAGGCGACCAAAAATCAGTTAGCCACCTGGGAGTGCCTCTAGTGACTGTCTGATTGATAGCCACTAGAGACAGTGTGAGCCCTGCAGTGTAATTATTGTAAAAAACTGCAATGATTTACATTGCAGGACTAAGGGGGACAGAAACACTGCACCAAGACCACTTCAATGCAAGCTATATCTAGATATTGTTCTGTAAGTAGGTAATTAGCTTGTAGAAACATTTTCTCTCATGTGAGCATGTATATTTTATGAGTGTTATCTTTCTTTTCTAGATATATTTAATGTAGTCAGACTAGATCCTGCTTTGCACCCCATCCTGTCTAAGGTGCCACTTTACAGTGCCCTTATATAATATTTCACTACAGAAAGCCCCGGGTGGCTATCCCTCGTAAATCGGTTAATCTTAGAAAGGCAGGCAATAACATTTTGGCAGGTTTACACAATGTGTGCGCATATACTGTAATTGAATCCCCATTATGTCTGAATCAGGTGTTTTTAAATATACTGTGGTATTTCAAACCAGTCAGAAGTGGAGTTTGCTGTGTTCTCTATGTTATATTTATGTGTCCATCAGTCTCTGATCTCTCTCCGTCTTTATTTAGATTTGTTTTTTATTGGACATGTATTGACTCATGTTCATTGTTATTATATAATGTTCACTCACTTCTGTTCCTGTATTACTAGTTCACTGTATGTTCAGTGCTTGTTAATTAACTTGAAACTGCTGTGGTGGGAACTCTCGCCTGGGCTTATAAATATAGGATCTGCAGCCTTTTTATTTTTAGTTTCTCTTAAGTGTTGTTTTCAGTTACAACATAAACAGAATCAAGTAAAGTCCTTTTTATGGTAGTATGTGGCCTGTCCAAAGCAATTTCTAACTATGGCTATATACCCCTAGAGCTGTGCCTCAGGCATTCTTGTCTCCCTAGTCATTCCTAACAACTAGAAGGGTTTATTTTGTCATGTTCTATTGTTTAAACTATTTTGATATTGAGGCTGTTGGAAAGTGGTTTGGCACAAATTTCTTTTGATAACATTTATATTTGAACCTTGTAAAGTATGTTTCTGTATTATATATGGTTGGGAATAAGTTTGGATACGGGTTACAGGTAATGTATCTGTTGCTTTTAGACTTGGATGTTCCATAGTTGATTGAAATTAATTCTTAACACATATAAATGGCTGGTCTCTAGCATTTCTTGCAATCCATACATGTGCAATTGTTGCTGTCTGCTTCAAGCAATTTTGGCAATAATGGAGTGTCACCTGTGTATATAAATGGTGTTCTGTCATAGGACAACATTTTACTGCCCTTGCTTTTTCTAACAATCCGGCCCCCATTCACAATATATTAATATGACATAGCTTTCTGATACTCAGCCCAAGTTGGCTCTTCTCACCTTAATTACTGTTGCTGGCTGGCTACTGTGTCCTGCTGGCAGCCAGCTAGCTGCTGTGGCAGGATGGTGTGACTGGCAGATTGGGATGGCTGGCTGGAAGGCCCCATTCTTCCCCCAGCCCCTTTGTGCATCAGTTTCTCCTCCAACAACTTTGTGTGTCTCTTTTTCCTCTTCCCACCCCCCGTGTGTCTATTCTCTCCAGCCCTTCTGTGTGTCTGTTTGACATTCCCCATAGCTCTTCTGTTGGCCTCTTTGTCCGTCCGTCCGTCCCCCCAGCTTCTTGGTTTGTCTCTTTCTTTACCCAGTCCTTTTGTGCAGCTGTTTCGCCCTCAACCTCTTTGTCAGCCCCAGCCCTTCCATGTGCCTCTTTGTCCCCAGCCCCCTGTGTGCCTCTTTGTCCCCCCATTCCCTCCATTTGCCTCTTTGTCCCTCTAGCCCTTCCGTGTGCCTTGTTGTCTTCCTCCAGACCCTCTATGTGTATTTGTAAGTCCAGATCTCCAGTGTATCTCTTTGTCCCTGTCAGCCTTTCTGTATATCTCTTAGTGCCCACCAGCCCCTCTGTGAGTCTCTGTGTGTCCTGGCTCCGCTGTGTGTCTTTGTTCCCCCAGACCCTCTGTGTGTCTTTTTGTGCCCCCTCCTCCTGTGCCCTTCTTTTGTCATTCATCGAGTACCAGGATTACCATACTGACATCCACTAGAGGTGCTTTTGCTGCACACCTTTAAATATTTCATTTACCCATAGGTGTGAGCACTGAGTGTGCCGGGTGTGCCTGGGCACACCCTAATCACGCCTCCCTGCTGCACTGCTGGTGATTTAGGCGGCCTTGCAGACTAACATGTCAGGTCCTCAGTCTAAGACTGAGGACCCAACACAGGAGGGGTCCCGACGGCTGTCACTGTCCCCCACCCCCCAACCCCTGTCACTGTCCCTCTACCCCCTGTTACTGTCTTTCCACCCCTCCTACCCCCTGTCACTGCTTCTCCATCCCCCTGCCACTGCTCCTCCACCCTCTTAACCCCTGTCACTGCCCCTCCACACCCACACCCCCTGCCACTGCCCCTCTACCCCCTGTCATTGCCCCTGCACCCCATGCCACTGCTCCCCTACCCTCTGTCACTGCCACTCCACCCCCTGTCACTGCTCCTCCACCCCCTGTCACTGCTCCTCCACCCCCTGTCACTGCCCCTCCACCCCATGTCACTGCCCCTCCTCCCCATGTCACTGCTTCTCCATCCCCCTACCCCCTGTCACTGCCTCTCCACCCCTCTACCCTCTGTCACTGCTCCTCCACCCCCCCCCCACCCCATGTCATTGCTCCTCCCCCATACCCCATGTCACTGCTTTTCTTCTTTTATTCAAGGCACAGCCAGGGGCTTTTGAGAAGGAGAAATAAAAACATTGTTTAATTTCTCTTCTTTCCTGTATGCTTTCTCTATCCAGGTGGATAGGACAGAGCTTATGACAATGATTGGCGGCACGTTTAAAAATAAATATATATATATATATATATATATATATATATATATATATATAAACGTCTTACTTTAACTGCATCATGTTACCTTTCACTAGTTTATGATCTCTCCCAGTTCCTTTTTCAATTTATGTAATGTTTCTATGTAACGTGTCCCTTGGTTTCCACTTAGCAATTGTAATTGTTTTGGGGAATAATTTATTCCTTTATCGGTTGTTACCAACACATTTTATGCATGTAGAGTTAAAGAAAATGTCTCTTTAGAAACAGGTTAACGCTTAAGGTGATGAAGAAAGATTTTTCAGTCGCCAGATTACTGTATTAGACGTATTTGGAAACCAACAGAGGTACAAGTGGAGAGGTCATAAGGGAAGTCTTTGTACTCTTGTGTCAAAGTTGTTTATATTCATTATTGCAGAATATGCAATCTTTTGCTGACTTCAGTTTTCAAACAGTGTGCCCGGAGGGGAGAGCTCTGACTGTGCACTGTAATTTATATGTACATAGATATTTTCTCTATAAGCATGTATTCTTTTACTCTAAATGTATAATATATTAATATAAAATCCATTTCAACCTTGTGTTTCATGGTGGGTGTACTTGTCAAATCTTAGACTTACAGATATGATTTAAAACTGATATGAATTTACTGCAGCACAGTTGACCGTTTAAAGTTTATAAATGCTACCTGTTTAACTTCAGTTAGGAACACATTTGATATTGCATAAGACAAATGTAGTAGCTAAGGAAATGCTCTGCTCTTTGATAAGTTTACAGTAAGATCTATATATCATTTTCTAGACAAGTGTTTATAAACTCTTGAATCGGGACCCAAAAGAGGCTACCCATTGGTTGGAACTGACACATCCTATTTTTCAGGCTCCGAACAACTGCCCACAGTAAATAGTTTATTGTAGAGGCGTTACACTGCATACTGCAACGGAGACATCTATAACAGTTGGCAGAAATGAATGAAGGTGTGTTACAGTTTTTCTGTTCACTAAGCATCAAATCATGTTCATTTGTCCAAACGTAACATTTTCAGATAAAACACATTGCGTCTATTCACATAAGCCAAATTCAAGTATTTCAGCCGTTTTTGAAGTTCCATTTGGCTGACAATTGGTTAGCAGTCAAAATCATGCTAACTACTATGTAGATTTGCTAACTGCTATTCTTAATATAGGGGTTTTGGTGCTTGACCTTGCCAAAACCATGTCTCGAGAGCCTGTTGGACTGACGGCCACTAGAGGCATTTCCTCATGATGGTCTTCGAAAGACCTTCTGTCACGCACAGCATGATGACACCTGCATCTGTTTATGGGCCTCATACAAGGAGCTTTAATAGTTGTGGTGCATGAAATGTTTTCCCAAATTTCCCATGCAGCTATACTGTCTCACTACTCACTTTATGTCTCTGCGCTCCTTAAATTGCTTGTTTAGTTGTGCTTTAATCCAAATCTCTACCCAACCCTTTCTAGTCTTGTTTCCAGTCTCAGCAGTCTACTGAAACGGCTCTAGCCATAGTATCAAGTGTTTGATTGCCCCTAAATCCTAAACTTTAACACTGTGGACTGCGAACTGCTTATTTCAAATTGTTACCCTTTGTCTACCTCATTAATCTGCCTAATTATTGTTCCTATTTTACCTTTTCTTCTCTGACATTTAATTCACACTGCTAACTTTTTGTTTTGTCAGGGACATTGCTAGGTACCAAAGGTATCTATGGTGTTAACATAGATTGTCATGCACTGCAGGGCCGGACTGGGACAAAAATTCAGCCCGGGCATTTAAAGGCAGAGCAACCCTCGGAGGGGTGTGGACCATGAGGGTGCATGTTGTGTCATCACCAATGACATTCATGCAGTGGTGTACACACAACCCATGGGGCCCCGGTGCGAAAACTGATCTGTGGGTCCCCCCCCCCCCCCCGCGCTTACGCTGCGTGGGTCGGGGCCGCAACACATGGCGGCGGGCACTGGTCGCAGGGGTCTCAGGGCTGCGACCCCTGTGACCGCGGTATGTACGCCAGTGCATGCAGATACACATACACTTAAAGGACCACTACAGGAAGGGGGGGGAAATAATATACTTGTGTTCTGGTGACTTTACCGGTGGTCATATATTTGTGTTCTGGTGACTTTACCGGTTATCAAATGGGCTGCAAGTGCAGCTGCGGGCCTTCCAGCCCGGAACTTTAGGAGTAAGTCAGACTACAGGCTTGGAAGCCGGGTGCCTGCACTCTGACTGCCTCACAGACACACAGCTCACATCAGCTCAATGAAGTGGTCTGGGTGCCAGGTCCCTCTAGTTTTAACCCTGCAGCTGAAAACATAGCAGTTTCAGAGAATTATAATAATTTTGTCAAGTAACAAGAAGTAAATCCAAGAGAGGGTGGGAAACCAAATGCTGCCATGAATAATAGCCAGGAAAATAAAATTACAGTAAGTATGAATACATTTTCCCTATTCCTGGCTAATCATGGCAGCATTTAACATATGGGATTCCCCAAGCAATAATAACACAGGGAGGGAAAAGCATGCTACAAAAATAGTTTAATATAGAAATCAGCTATGCGGATAAAAGGAGTTCAGGACCGACAGGCCAAACTCTGAATCCGAGCGAGAAGCAATATCCACTTTGTAGTGATTCACAAAGGTCTTTAGAGATGACCAATTGGCAGCCTTACAGATGCTCTCTGCAGGAATTCCTGACTCTGCAGCTCATGAAGTAGAGATGGATCTTGTGGAATGAGCCCTGATGTTTTTCGGAACAGGAACATTACACGCTCCATAAGCCCTAGAAATAGCAGAAACTGTCCAGGAACGAAGAGTGGAGACTGAGGCTTCACCTTTGCGAGAACTCCAAGGTATAATGAACAATTGAGAGGATTTCCTCCAAGCAGCAGAACGCTCTATATACATTAGTAAACATCTACGAAGATCCAGCATATGACACCTTGACTCTTCAGGTGTAGAAGGATGCTGAAAATAGGCAGGGAAGACAATTTCTTGATTGAGATGGAAAGATGTAACAACCTTGGGAAGAAATTCAGGTCTCGGTCGGAGATCGACCCTATCATCGAAGAATGAAGTGTAAGGTTCCTCGGCTGATAAAGCCCTGATGTCAGACATTCTTCTGGCAGAGACTAGAGCCAGTAATAATAGTGTCTTCTGAGAAAGGATCTGCATATGTATGTTCCCAATAGGTTAGAAGGGAGGCTCCATTAGAGCCTGCAGCACCAGAAGCAAATACCAAGGAGACGCCAGTTGTCTGATAGGAGGTCTAATACGTAAAATGGCCTTGAAAAAACGAACCACCATAGGGTGAAGTGCCCATCAAATGCAAGAAAGAGCAGAGATATCTGAGCAGTGAACTTTCAGGGTGTTAAGTCTAAGACCCTTCTCCAGGCCTGCTTGTAGGAAACCTAAGACTTGAGAGACAGTAGGAGGACTCATGTTCTGTACAGAAGAGTTGAACCACACCGCAAAGGCTTCCCATATTCTGTGGTAAGTAGAAGAAGTGGAGATCTTCCTGGAACTTAAAAGGGTAGAGACCACCTGTTCTGATAAGCCTTGTTTCATCAGGGATTGCCTTTCAGAAGCCATGCATGAAGCCTGAGCTTGTAAGGTTCTGGATGAACCACCGGGCCTTGTGTCAGTAGATCCTCCGAGACCGGAATCTCCCAAGGATCCTCCATTGCCAACCTCCTCAGAAGAGGAAACCAAGGACTTCTTGGCCAGAAGGGGATCACTGCAATCACTTTGCAACGCTCTCTGAAAATCTTCCTCAGAACAGCCTGAATGAGAGGAACGGGGGGAAAGACATATTCAAGGTGAAAGTGCCATTTGATTGACAGAGCATCTTGATCCAGCGCCTTCAGATGGAATCTCCTTGAAACAAAACAAGGAACTTGAGTGTTCTGAGCCGTAGCCATGAGATCCACTTTGGGAAGACCCCACCTCTGGACCAATTGCTGAAACACAGTTCTCGAAAGGTGCCATTCTGTGGCTTCTACCTGGTGTCTGCTGAGGAAGTCTGCCAAGACCTTCTCCTTTCCTGGAAGATACACCGCACGTAGACCTTCCACATGTATTTGTGTCCAGGTCATGATTGCTGTCACTTCTTTCATCAGTGTGACACTCCTGGTGCCTCCTTGATGGTTGATATAGGCGGTAGCCGCTTTGTTGTCCACTCTCAACTTCACCCAGGCTCCTTTGATCAGGTGCTGAAAATTAAGAAGAGCCAGAAATGTTGCTCTCAATTCTCTTATATTTGAAGGCAGGTACTGAGTTTATTCTGCTTGAACGAAGGAATTTCCCAGATGTGCACCCCAACCTAATCGACTGGCATCTGTCGTGATGACTACCCAGTCAACTTCCTTCAAAGGAAAACCTCTGGAAATGTTTTCTTCTTTCATCCACCAATGAAGCTTCCTTTTCAGGGTGAGAGGAATGTGGATCTGTTTTTCCCAGTCATCTGAGCCAGTTTTGAAGTTCCTCAGGAGATACTATTGAAGCGGACGAAGATTCCAATGTGCCCATCTGACCAGATCTATAGTAGAGGTCAGGGTACCCAGGAGTTTCATAAACTCCCATGCGGAAGCAGAAGCCTTTTGAAGAAAAACCTGAATACGATTCTGCAGTTTCAACTTTCTTTCTTGGGCGAGAGATACCATCGTCATGAGGGTATTGAAGTTTACCCCCTAAGAACACCAGCTCCCTTGATGGTTGAAGATGACTCTTCTCGTGGTTGATGAGCCACCCAAACTGAGAGAGAGTCTCGAGTACTAGATGTCTGTGTTGGAGTAAGATCTCGAAGTCTGAGGCCACTACCAGAATATCGTCGAGGTAGTGGTAAATGGCTACATCCATCTTCCTCAGGAAAGCAATCACCATGACCAGTATCTTCGAGAAGGTCCTCGGGGCCGTACTTATCCCAAAGGGAAGAGCCTGAAACTGGAAGTGATCCTTTTTTTACACAGAATCGAAGAAACTTCTGATGTCTTTCTGTGACAGGAACATGGAAGTAGGCATCTTTTAGGTCTATCTTTTTAGGTCTTGAGATTAACCAGTCTCTGTGGTGTATCACTGGAATGATGGAACGGATGGATTCCATGCGAAACTTTCTATCCTTAAGAAGAGATTGAGATGGTGTAGATCTAGAATAGGTCTCCACTTTCCTCCTGTTTTCTTTACCAAGAACAGGGGAGAATAGAACCCTTGGAACCTCTCTCTCACAGGTACCGGAACAATGACCCTTTCTAGAAATAGATTGGAAACATAATGGGTCAAGACTTCTCTTTTTTGTCTGTCGACAGGGAGTCTTGTTCTGATGAATCTTGGTGGAGGGGAAAATTCTTCGAACTCCAGAGAATATCCTGCGGTGATTACGGAATTCACCCAAGCATCTGGAATCACACTCCAGGTCCTCCAGAAGAACAAAAGGCGGGCTCCTACATGGGGGACCTGGCGTAAGCCACCTTCAGAATTGTCTGGTGGGGCGAAAGGAGGAATTTTGAGCCTTTGGTCTGGAAGATTTTCCGGTTTGACCACTCTTCCAATTGGAGAGCTGAGTATATTCTCTGCCTGGTCGATAGGGTTTACTATCTCTATAGTCTCCCTGTGCCCTATAAGGACGATGGTCCTGTTGTGGTCTCTTCGGATGCCTGTCTTGTGGAAGCAAGATTTGCTTGACCTCAGCCGCTTTTTTAATAGCATCCTCAAGTGGTCTGCCAAAAAGCACCTCTCCCAGAAATGGTAAGGTACATACATTATTCTTGCAAGAGAGGTCAGCTCCCCAGGATCTCAACCAAAGAGCCCTTCTGGCAGTAACAGAGTGTGCCATGACTTTAGAAAAAATCCTGATGAGGTCTGTGGAGGATTCCAACAGCCAATCACTGGCGAGTTTGCTCTCCTTCAAGGAGTCTGTCATGCGACATCTACTCACGCCTCTCTCAATATCCTCTTCTAAATCAAGGATCCATGAACGTAATGCTCTGGACAAAGGAGAGATAGAGACTGCTGGATGACAACCCAAGCCTGCTGTCGTGATGACTTTAGAAAGATCTGCATCAATTCTCTTATCCATGGGTTCCTTGAGAGAAGCATTACTATCAACCGGCAGAGTTGATCTTTTTGCCACTTTAATAATCGGAGCATCAACCTTTGGGACCGCCGTCCACATTCTTGAATCCTCCTCCTTAATAGGGTACAATTTAGATAATCTACCCTGACTTGTAGTCCTTTTTCCAGGAGTATTCCACTCTTAGCGAATCAGTTCTTTAATGGATCTGTGCACTGGAAAGGAAGGTTTCCTCTTATGGAGATCTCCGAAATGTCTATCAGAAGTAGAAACTTCCTTGACTTCTTCTGGCAAATCTAGAGTCTTTCTCACTGCCTTGATCAGATGCTCCATAGCCTTTGTGTCCAATGAACACGGTTGTTCCGTTGACTCTTCCTCACTAGAAGAGATAAGCTCCAAATCCAAGGAACCAGCAGGGTGTCTGAAGTCTTCTTCAGATAGGTTGGATTCTTGGCCAAAGCTCTCACGTCTGGGTCTTTTACCTCTATTGGATTCTGAAATCCCTTCCGCCACTGCTTGCTTAATCCAATAAGCTATGTCCTGAGTTGAGGACGTAGAGGCTTGAGGAGACCTGCGATGTTCCGACTCTCCTGCGATCATGGATAAACATTTGCGGCATAACCTGCAGTTATCCAAAGGCCTTGCGCCACATCCAGGGCAGGCCGCCGGTTTATCCCTCCTCTTAGATGGAGATCTAGGGCCAGACCGGTCTTGAGGGCTGTAAAACACAGAAGTCATATGACTGTACCCTCCATGCACTCTTTTTAAACGTAATAAATAGTAATACAAATTAATGCTCACCTATGACCTGTTGTAGATCTTGTTGACTTAGCAGATGGAGATGCTGGATCCATCCTAGTAGAAGGGCTGTATAACAAAGGTGTCACAATGAACTTCATCCAGCCAAACTTGAACAGCCTTATGTATTATAGAAGAAAACATAAAACATACCTGCAGAGACAGAATATGGCACTAGAGAGCACTGTACAACAGAGGGAAATGAAAACGCTAGCTTATTTGCAGAAATACCGCCATTTTCAAATTTCCCGCTCTGTGCATTTAACCCCTTAAGGACCAAACATCTGGAATAAAAGGGAATCATGACATGTCACACATGTCATGTGTCCTTAAGGGGTTAAGGAGGCGCGCATGCGCCGATTGGCCGCAAGTCCGCGGGTCCGTTATTTTGGATGAGGGCAAATATGGTGAAAATCTGGCCATGGACATTGCGCATGCGCGGGCGTCTTACCAGACGGATGATCGTCTGATCGAGGTCTAGAGGCTTTAATCCTGGCGAACTCAGGCTCCAGATGCCAGGGGAACTACCCTCCCTGCTCGTGGAGAGAAAGGGCTACATGTGCCTGGGCTTCCTGTGGAGGGAGGCTGACCTCCACAGGGTGAAGATCATAGCAGCATGATCAGGTGAGACTAAAGAAAAACTTTACCCATTAGAAAATCAAGGAGGAAAAAGGTAACAACTGTCCTAGGGCTATGAGGACAGGAAAAAAGACTGAGTTGTGATGGCTGTAGGGGTTCCTATTATACCAGGGGAAGGTATGCTTAATTGTTTAATTGTTTGTGTTTCCTGTCCTGAGGGTTAGAGGGAGGAGCTAAACCCATATGTTAAATGCTGCCATGATTAGCCAGGAAAGTAAGATTTTGCTGTATGTATGGAGGCATGAGGGGCCCAGGGGGGCTAGATGGTGGTTTTAAGACTATAGGGTCAGGAATACATGTTTGTGTTAATGACCCTATAGTGATCCTTTAACGTCTTCTATTTATGGTAGAATTGGATAATGAAATGTTGACCTCCTGGAGAGTGTTCTTCACTTGGATGGATGTTGTGAAGGGATTTTTCTTTACCATGGAAATTATTCTGCGATCATCCACCATTGTTGTTTTCCGTGGATGTCGAGGCCTTTTTGTGTTGCAGAGCTCACACAAGTATTGTTTTTTTTTTTTGTTTGTTTGTTTGTTTTTTATATTGTACCAAACTGTTCATTTGGCCACTCCTAATGTTTTTGATGTTTTTTTTTTTTTTTTTTTGCAGCCTAAAGATGGCCTTTTATACTTGTATTGAGAGTTATTTTCACTGCATGTGGTTTTACAGCAACAGCTTCCAAATGTGAATGCCACACCTGGGATCAACTCCAGATCTTTCACCTGCTTAAATGATGAGAGATTAATGAAGGAATAGCCCGCTTACACCTGTCCATGGAACAGCTTTTGAGTCAATTGTCCAATTAGTTTTGGTCCTTTGAAAAAGAGGGGGCTACATATCAAAGATCTGTAATTCCTAAACCTTTCCTCCAATTTGGATGTGAATGACCTCACATTAAAGCTGGGAGATTGCACTTTAAGCCCATATTCATTCTTTAACTGTAACTTAAATTAATTTTGGTAAATTCCCCTCTGTTAATTTATCTCTCGGGCAATTGCGATCCCCTCCACATATTATTTCCCCCTCCTCCAACTTGTGTTCCTCTCCATGCCTTGCTTTGTCCTACTGGTGCCCTATCCTTATATTCTCCCTTCACCCATTTGTGTTCCTCTCTATGTCCCAAATTTGTGTCCTCTTGCCCCTCTTGTTTACAGCTCCCATATTCTTCTTGTATTCTCTTCCACATATTTTTGCAAATTCTCAAATTATATTAACCCCTTAAGACCGGAGGGCGTACTATTACGTCCTTTTAAAAGCGGCTCTAAACGCCGCCGGACGTAATAGTACGCCCTCCGGTTTTTAGTAACTTACCCGGTCGCTGGCGGTCCCACGCCGGCGATCGCGGTTCGGGGGACTCCCAGGGAGCCCCCCGCGGCACATCCGCCCTCCAGGAGCCCTCCCGGCCATGTGAGAGTGAGGTCCTTGCGAGGACCTCACAATCACATGGCCGGTATAGCTGCCTGCTGCATTGCCAGCAGGGGGACCAACTGTAATGACAGTTGGTCCCCCTGCTGGCTGAAAATCAAATAAAAAAATGTTAAAACAGTGTAAAAATAAATAAATTATATACTTAGATCATATATATATATTATATATATATATGATCTAAGTATATATATATACACATATACACACATACACATACACCGTCTAGATGTATTTTAATATTAATATATATAATTATATATATATATTAATATCAAATTACACGTAGACTGATACTGATTAAATATATATATAATTATTGTTATATATATATATATATATATATTTATAAATAATATAAAATAAATAAATATGTAAATACGTAAAAAAATAAAATAAAAAAAATAATTAAAAATAAAATATTAAAAAATATATAGATGTGTTTTATTTCATTCTAACTGTATTCTGATATTAATATATATATATTTATATCAAAATACACTTATAACGAAATAATATATATATCTATATACATAAATATATACGTATATATCACTATATATATATATACCTATATATAAATTAAAATATTAAAAAAAATATATATATATATACGTATATATACACATATGTATATATATATACATATATTAATTCTACACATATATTTATGTAATAATTTTACATAATTAGGTATCCTAATTAATTACAATTAGCGGGACCTGCCTGACCACCCATGCCGAAAGTATAGGGAATTTAATTTGCTAGCACTATATTTAACCCTATAACTTTCCAAGACACCATAAAACCTGTACATGGGGGGTACTGTTTTACTCGGGAGACTTCGCTGAACACAAATATTAGTGTTTCAAAACAGTAAAATGTATTACAACCATGATATCGCCATCGTTTTTTGCATTTTTCACGCACAAACAGCACTTACAGGGACGATATTATTGCTGCAATACTTTTTACTGTTTTGAAACACAAATATTTGTGTTCAGCGAAGTCTCCTGAGTACAACAGTACCCCTCATGTACAGGTTTTATGGTGTTTTCAAAAATTACAGCGTCAAATATAAGGCTTGTGTTTAATTTTTTTCACATTAAAATTCGCCAGATTGCTTACGTTGCCTTTATGACCCTATGGTAGCCCAAGAATGAAAATTACCCCTATGATGGCATACCATTTGCAATAGTAGACAACCAAAGGTATTGCAAATGGGGTATGTCCAGTCTTTTTTAGTAGCCACTTAGTCACAAACACTGGCCAAAATTGGCGTTTTTTGCATTTTTCACACACAAACAAATACAAACGCTAACTTTGGCCAGTGTTTGTGACCAAATGGCTACTAAAAAAGACTGGACATCGCTTATTTGCAATACCTTGGGTCGTCTACTATTGCAAATGGTATGCCATTATGGGTGTAAATTTATTTCCTGGGCTACTATACAGTCTCAAAGGCAACGTAACCAATCTGGCAAATTTCAATTTCAAATGTAACACGCTATATTTGACCCTGTAACTTCCCAAAACACCATAAAACCTGTACATAGGGGGTACTGTTTTACACGTGAGACTTTGCTGAATACAAATATGTGTATTTTATTGCAGTAAAAGCAAACAGTATTATGACATTGACAGTTAAAATGTCATGAAGAACGAAAAAAATAAAAAAAATCTTATTTTCTCCCATTTTTTTCATATTAAATTATGTTTCATAGCTAAATATTTGATATTAAATGAAAGCCCTGTTTCCCCTGAATAAAATGATATATAATAAGGGGGGGTGCATTTAATATGAAAGAGGTGAATTACGGTTGGACAGACATATAGCGCAAATGCCAGGTTTTGTTTACGTTTTGTTTCGTTCACAACTTGTACATTTGGCTGCGGTGTTAAGGGGTTAAATATATTATAAATACAATAATCATTTACATAGATACTAGTGATGTCGCAAACACCAAATTTTCCGTTCGCGAATGCGAACTTCCGCAAATGTTCGCGAACCCGGCGAACCGCCATAGACTTCAATAGGCAGGCGAATTTTAAAACCCACAGGGACTCTTTCTGGCCACAATAGTGATGGAAAAGTTGTTTCAAGAGGACTAACACCTGGACTGTGGCATGCCGGAGGGGGATCCATGGCAAAACTCCCATGGAAAATTACATAGTTGATGCAGAGTCTGGTTTTAATCCATAAAGGGCATAAATCACCTAACATTCCTAAATTGTTTGGAATAATGTGCTTTAAAACATCAGGTATGATGTTGTATCAATCAGGTAGTGTAAGGGTTACGCCCGCTTCACAGTGACAGACCAAACTCCCCGTTTAACACACCGCAAACAACCGCAAACAGTCCATTTGCACATCCACAAACTCCCCATTTGCACAAGGTTGGATACCAAGCTAGCCATGTCCCGTTCCTTGTCCTCACTGATGTCATTGAAGGTTTCTTCCTCCACCCAGCCACGTACAACACCAAGGGTCCCCGAAAGGTGACAACAAGCCCCCTGTATTTTTTTTTTTTAAATGTACACTACTGTTACACCAGATATGAGTTGCACTGGTGTGACACTGTGCCCTTGCAGGCCCTGAAACGCACACGTGTGCAGGAAACTGACTGCTATTATATTACAGCCCAAAAAGTTGTTTTTTTTTTTTTTTTTTTTTTTAAATGCAAGCTATTGTGACACCAGATATGAGTTGTGGCACTGGGACCACCTTAAAAATATTGGATATCGCTAAAAATCATGATCACTATATACTTTCTCTACAAACCTCTAAAACGAACCAAACTATTCATCCATTCGCTATACCACTTTATCCCACCTAGAACTAGTGCCCAGTTAAAATACTTGACTCTTACTTACCCACACTCAGTCATGCCACACACATTTCACCACTACTCTCACTGAATCCCTTTGACTACGGCTAAATTCAATTTCTACATCAGAACACTACTCCTAAGATTGGGTTGTATCCATGTCGCGGGTCTTTCATTTAGAATAGGGGAAGCTTCGGTCTCCTTCAACACTGACACTCCAGTGCATATTATTAAAAGATTGGGCAGATGGAAATCCTCAGTCTACAACCGATATATTCCTCATCCCGAGAAAGAAATGAGGAAAGCTTTTAAAAGTTTGGCTTTGTAAATTTGATGCAATAAGTGTGTTTTTCTTTAATACCTTTTCACCCTCTTTGCATGAACCCGATTTACATATATTATTAATATGTTTCTGAACATATATATTATATTATTCACTCACTCTCTGGGCCGGCCTAAGACATCATGCTGCCTAGGTCCAACAATAAATGACTATGGGGGATAATGTATAATAAACACAGGTTACTGGCTATGGGGGGATAATGTATAATAAACACAGGTTACTGGCTATGGGGGGATAATGTATAATAAACACAGGTTACTGGCTATGGGGGGATAATGTATAATAAACACAGGTTACTGGTTATGGGGGATAATGTATAATAAACACAGGTTACTGGTTATAGGAGGATAATGTATAATAAACACAGGTTACTGGCTATGGAGGGATAATGTATAATAAACACAGGTTACATGCTATGAGGGGGGATAATGTATAATAAACACAGGTTACTGGCTATGGGGGGATAATGTATAATAAACACAGGTTACTGACTGTGGAGGGATAATGTATAATACACACAGGTTACTGGCTATGGGAGGATAATGTGTAATAAACACAGGTTACTGGCTATAGGGAGGATAATGTATAATACACACAGGTTACTGGCTATGGGGAGGATAATGTATAATAAACACAGGTTACTGGCTATGGAGGGATAATGTATAATAAACACAGGTTACTGGCTATGGGGGGATAATGTATAATAAACACAGGTTACTGGCTATGGGGAGGATAATGTATAATAAACACAGGTTACTGGCTATGGAGGGATAATGTATAATAAACACAGGTTACTGGCTATGGGAGGGATAATGTATAATAAACACAGGTTACTGGCTATGGGGGGATAATGTACAATAAACACAGGTTACTGGCGATGGGGGGATAATGTATAATAAACACAGGTTACTGGCTATGGGGGATAATGTATAATAAATGCAAGGTTACTGGCTATGGAGGATAATGTATAATACACACACAAAAAAAAAGAATGAAGCTTCGGAATTAATCTAAATTGTATGTTGTCTAGGAGGAGGGAGGGTCTGCTGCTGATTGGCTGGAATGTGTCTGCTGACTGTGAGGTACAGGGTCAAAGTTTACTCAATGATGACGAATAGGGGGCGGACCGAACATCGCATATGTTTGCCGTCTGTGGCGAACGCGAACATGTGATGTTCGCCAGGAACTATTCGCCAGCGAACCGTTCGGGACATCACTAATAGATACCAATAAATTTCACACTGTTTCCTGAGCCATATAGCAATATACTTCTAAGTTCTATGATGCTGCGACTTCACCAGGCAGAACTGTAGTCCACAAACATTCTGTCATTGTATAAACCAGGAATCTAAAACTTGATGCACAGAACTCATGGAGTGGGCAGAATACAGGGAGTGCAGAATTATTAGGCAAGTTGTATTTTTGAGGATTAATTTTATTATTGAACAACAACCATGTTCTCAATGAACCCAAAAAACTCATTAATATCAAAGCTGAATATTTTTGGAAGTAGTTTTTAGTTTGTTTTTAGTTTTAGCTATTTTAGGGGGATATCTGTGTGTGCAGGTGACTATTACTGTGCATAATTATTAGGCAACTTAACAAAAAACAAATATATACCCATTTCAATTATTTATTTTTACCAGTGAAACCAATATAACATCTCAACATTCACAAATATACATTTCTGACATTCAAAAACAAAACAAAAACAAATCAGTGACCAATATAGCCACCTTTCTTTGCAAGGACACTCAAAAGCCTGCCATCCATGGATTCTGTCAGTGTTTTGATCTGTTCACCATCAACATTGCGTGCAGCAGCAACCACAGCCTCCCAGACACTGTTCAGAGAGGTGTACTGTTTTCCCTCCTTGTAAATCTCACATTTGATGATGGACCACAGGTTCTCAATGGGGTTCAGATCAGCTGAACAAGGAGGCCATGTCATTAGATTTTCTTCTTTTATACCCTTTCTTGCCAGCCACGCTGTGGAGTACTTGGACGCGTGTGATGGAGCATTGTCCTGTATAAAAATCACGTTTTTCTTGAAGGATGCAGACTTCTTCCTGTACCACTGCTTGAAGAAGGTGTCTTCCAGAAACTGGCAGTAGGACTGGGAGTTGAGCTTGATTCCATCCTCAACCCGAAAAGGCCCCACAAGCTCATCTTTGATGATACCAGCCCAAACCAGTACTCCACCTCCACCTTGCTGGCGTCTGAGTCGGACTGGAGCTCTCTGCCCTTTACCAATCCAGCCACGGGCCCATCCATCTGGCCCATCAAGACTCACTCTCATTTCATCAGTCCATAAAACCTTAGAAAAATCAGTCTTGAGATATTTCTTGGCCCAGTCTTGACGTTTCAGCTTGTGTGTCTTGTTCAGTGGTGGTCGTCTTTCAGCCTCTTACCTTGGCCATGTCTCTGAGTATTGCACACCTTGTGCTTTTGGGCACTCCAGTGATGTTGCAGCTCTGAAATATGGCCAAACTGCTGGCAAGTGGCATCTTGGCAGCTGCACGCTTGACTTTTCTCAGTTCATGGGCAGTTATTTTGCGCCTTGGTTTTTCCACACGCTTCTTGCGACCCTGTTGACTATTTTGAATGAAACGCTTGATTGTTCGATGATCACGCTTCAGAAGCTTTGCAATTTTAAGAGTGCTGCATCCCTCTGCAAGATATCTCACTATTTTTGACTTTTCTGAGCCTGTCAAGTCCTTCTTTTGACCCATTTTGCCAAAGGAAAGGAAGTTGCCTAATAATTATGCACACCTGATATAGGGTGTTGATGTCATTAGACCACACCCCTTCTCATTACAGAGATGCACATCACCTAATATGCTTAATTGGTAGTAGGCTTCCGAGCCTATACAGCTTGGAGACAGACAACATGCATAAAGAGGATGATGTGGTCAAAATACTAATTTGCCTAATAATTCTGCACTCCCTGTATGTATACTTTGAATGTATGTCCCCACTGTCTCATATAAGAGTCCATACTCACTGCTAGGACTTGACTCTGGCTGTCCCAGTAGATGCTGCAAGAAGAAATGTGATTGTTGCAACCATGGCAGACAGGGTTCCTGGCCAGTGAACCTTTTTAATGTTTATTTGGAGGGGCATGAGAGTCCATGGCGTTCCTTGTGTTCTTCCTTCAGGAACAAAGTGACCTAAACCTTATAATAATTAAATATATTGTGTAAGATAACAGTCTTGCAAAGCATCACCGGAGCTGTAATTGTACCAAAGCTAAAGTCTATAATTTGGCCACCCCTTTTTTCAAACGATGCCAAGTTTCCAAAACAAATCACAAAGTGGTACCCTCACTGCATATTACATAAAATCTGTGCTAAGGGGATATCAACTAGTAGTCTGTGAGCAGCATTGTTTAACATGAGCTGAAGGTTGATGTTACCAAGTAGCATCACAAATCACGAATTCTATACACTTGTGTCTCTGGGTTAAGCTCCTGTGTGTTGTCTTTGGTCTTTTCTTTCAGTTCTGCATGTGCTTTTATCACACTGTACATTTCATGTAATTTACAGCAATTTAACAGACAAGTGCCTGCGCATTTTACTGAAAGGGTTTTTTTTCTCTTCTTGGTATACTATGAAGATTCCAATTAATGAAAGAAAAATTCCAGCTATGACACATCCTTGCCTTCAGTATTCTGACTTCTTCTTATGCTCTTTACAAAATATGTCATGAAGAACAAATGGTGTTTTTTTTTTTTTTTTTCATCCTTTGAAAAGTTTTTGAGCAGTTCCCTTTATTAGCGCTGAAATACTTGGGTACTTATTAAAAGTCCAATAACAATAAATACAAATATAGCTAAAACATTTTACTACTCTTACTTATGTTTTACGAACCTTTAGGAGATATGCATATAAATGCAGTTTCTAAAAATTATTTTATTCAGTTTGTTGCATAATTCACTTGTAACTCCCTCTGATGTCAGTAGAAAATCCAGAATAAGACGTGCTGGTTGTCTTGTTTCTTCTCACACTCTCTCTCTGCACTCTCTTTTATTTTCGATCATCTTTGCTCCTGTAACACATCTTTTGTAATGCGGCAATTGTTTCAGGATGTGGACCCCTTTTTCAGGGTTCGCACCATGCCAAGCAGACTGCCAGGTGTGGTCATCACTTCTCAGGGCCTGGCTGGGATTGAACCTGGGTCCTCTGCGTCCCAGTTGGTGACCTTACCTTGTCGCCACATCTTATTTCTGGTTATTTCTGGTTCTATTCTCATCTTTTGATGTCAGGGCCTGGACTGCTTCAAACCTGCTCATGGTTTCTGATTGAGTGGTTAATTATCTGCCTTTATAAGCCCTGGCTTGCCGCTGCCTCCTTGTCAGATCGTTTTGTTCCCCCTTCGTGGATCTACTCTGTTCGTCTGACTCCTTCGTTGATTCCTCAGCCCATCTACTGTATTTGCCTGATTGCCGCCTGTCCTGACCATTGATAACGTACCCGACTTCTCTCTTATATTTTACTTGTCTGCTCTACATATCTGGAAGCACTGTTCCTGTAAAGCCCCAGTGCACTGTCTCACAACCTTGGAGATTTCTACCTTGAGTCTCCTCGGTTAGTGATAAACTGCAAGGGTGTGCCTTAACTCTGCACTACGGATTCCACCTCAAGGTAAAATCCTGACACCCTGCAGATAACATAAGTGGTCTAGAAGGATAAGGCAATGGTATTGCTGCCAGACCCCTAGATGTTCAACAGAGCCATGACTGTGCACTGCTTGAAGTGGATAAACTAATCAAATTAGAGGCTGATAACTAGTTCACTCAGTTTTAGGACCAATTTGAAAGTGTAAGACCTGTACATATCAGAAACATGTCTTACAGACAGAAGAACAATGACAAAACATGTAAGACTTGCAACTAGAAGTTGTTGACTGGAAAAAAAGATCATGTTGGTGTTCGTTTCTGTGTTATCTAATTGTTTTCACATTTCAAGTTAGGCAGTTATTTCCAGAAAACTTTCCCAGATCTCAATGTCTTTTTTTGCATAGCAGCAAATGTGCCAGTGTTAATGAATTATATGCTCACACTGTTTTCTCTTCAATTTGATTTACATAAACATTTTTTTTTCTTCAAGAGAGGTATGTAAAATGAGCAGATTTTATTTTCATAGAAAAGCCAACTATTTAGAGTTAAACATGATTTTGGTTGGATGTTATGATACATAATAATCCGAATTAATAAGTAGGTGCAACATTCATCTTTTACACCATGCATCACTCCCAGGGGTGTATTTTAGATTTGTGCTACCCTAGGCATGACAAAACTCAAACACCCCCTAATTTAAATTTACCCCACCCCTTCCTGTCAAGACTGCACCTCTCCCTGTAAAAGATCAACACACACTTTGACTGACACACACTCACTGACAGATACAGTCATTGGCACACACCCACTGTTTAACCAACACTCACTTTTACCGACAGACACACACTGAAACACCCGCTCACTGACTCTCAGATACACTGACACACACTCACTGATTTGACACAATCTGACAGATGCACACAATCACTCAGACATACACTCATTGACAGACACACTCTGACAGAAACACACTTTCTGATTTGACACAATCTGACGGACACACAATCACTGACACACACTGACATACATACTCGCTCACAGACGCACACTGACAGACATACACACATTCACAGACAAACAGATTCACTCAGACACACATTGGCAGACACATACATTCACCGACAGACACACACATTCACCAACAGACACACTCGCTCACAGATTCTGACAGACACACACTCACTCACAGACACACTGATAGACATACACACATACACATTCAATGACAGATACACAAATTGATACTCACACACACACACACATTTTCCCCCAACAATAATTATTATAATTGTTTTTTAATTTTAACTTAAATCCACCCAGCCCCCTACCTTTTGGAGAGCTGGGTGGATTATTTACCTGGGGTCCAGTGAGACTTCTGGACTGGCTGTTTGTCGTGCGGTTGGGCAGGCGGATAGACAGGAAGGCAGGGGGGCGGATGCGCAGAGTAGGCAGCAAGAGAGCTGTGATATTCTTGTTCAGCTCCCTCACTTAGTGATGCTGGAATCCGGAGTGACATCATATTCTGGCTCCCGGCATCACAGTGGGCCGTGTGAGGGAGCTGAGCAGAAAGAGGTCGGCACTGGTGATCCAGTGGGGAATCCCTGGTGGTCCTTGTGGAAAGTAAACTCTAGCCTGCAGCTGCTGGGCTAGAGTTCAATCTTGTGAGATCGGAACGTTGCCATGGTAACTGCAGCATTGATCCGTCCTCACGGGGGGTGGCTCATTATTAAATGTACTTGCACCTTGCATAGCACTAGGTCCCTGCACAATGAGTACTTCAGCAAGGTACTGCAGGCTGTTGGTGAGGAGGGGGGATAGCCAGACAAGCTTCTTCATTAGGCAGGTTGGGCCATTATGGGTATAGCCAGTAATGTTTGTCCTGTCACTGAAGTTGCCCCCTCTCAGGTCCACCAAGCATTGCCAGAGTTGGAGAGAGGAGCTGCCAGATGCAGAAGATAGTGTGTGCTCCCCCTCTTCAATATACAAGCTTCTGGCAGCCTGCATAAAGCCACCAGACCATCAGGGAGTGTAATGTCCCCTCTTTCTGGACACAGGTAAAAATAAATTGGGAGGGGGGGGGGGGGGGGGGGGAATTATTAAGGAAAATTGTTTCATACTTACCGTAATTTTCTTTTCCTGATCATTATTCATGGCAGCATTTACTCATGGGTTAGCTCCTCCCCTCACAGCAGAAAGGACAGGAAACAGAACTCTGAAACTGGTATAAATAGATCCTCCCCCTTCCCATCAGGCAGTCTTTGTAACTAGCTTCACAACTCTTATAGTATATGGGTGGGAACGTAATGCTGCCATGAATAATGATCAGGAAAAGAAAATTACGGTAAGTATGAAACAATTTTCCTTATTCCTGATCAATCATGGCAGCATTTACTCATGGGGGTTACCCAAGCAGTATATATATCGAGGGAGGGACAGAGTTCAAAACAGCTAATAGCTATAAAAACCATTATTGAGCTGCATAAACCTTAGAAGATTTTTTTTTTAAAAAAAGCCAAACAAGCAATCAATAGGATATTGCCAAAAAATCTGCTCAGAAAAGTCAATTTACCCTAGAGGCTGCAAGGTCAGCAACCTCCTGGCATTCAAATGTCTGAAATATCCTGAATAAACATAAAGCCAAATAGGTTTTAAGGCCATGATAGCCTAGTCTAGAGAACCTCCATGAAACCCAGACACGGTCTAGAAATTATAGATCTATTATGTCAACAAGAAAGGATGGCATCATCAAATCAGAACCTTGACAAACTGTTAACTTCCAGAAATCATACTGGAACAATCAGACACTGTTGGATGAGAACAGTCACACCATGATATTTAACGTGGGAGAATTACACTACTTTCTGGATGTTTTTATCAAAGGCAATTCACATTGCGTCCTCTTGCCTAGTGAACTACTTACCTGTAGATACAGGAAACAAATCAATATCTGCCTGTCAGAAAGAGGCAGAGAGTAGAGAAATAAGGTTATGAAAAACACTGCAACAATGAATATAAATTGCAAAATCAGACTCACAACAATACTACACACCGTGGATGAATTGATACAGTAATGATCAGTTACAGGAGAGGTATAAACCAATAACATTACTAGGCAAAGGCAAAAAGAATCATATACAGAGTAGTTGAGGAAAAAAGGAATATCGGTATGAACCGTAGAATTTGTGGTAACTACTAAATTATAAGTAGGCAATGTAGGCCAACCACATCAGTACCTACATTCAAAGATAAACATATTGTTGTAAATAGTAGAGATTATGCCAAAGAGCATAATCAAATTTATTAGAGACTGTTGTGCAACCTGAGTAGGAGATATGCAATAGGCACATGATACATTGTGGCAACAGACATAATAAGCAGGATAGTAGAAGATATTCAGTTATCCTTATGAGAACCAACAATCGCACACTTACTCTTACCTTATCTTCAGATAGTGATGAAGTACTTATGGCAGAGCCTGTGGTGATAATAAGCAGTTGGTTTTATCTGCAAGATATCAACACCAAACCAAGCATATAATCCACAAGTATTAAATCAATGCAATGTTAGAAGTGACCATAACTTATACCGATCTAGGTACAGAGACCATGTAAAAATCAGTCAAATGTTTGTCATCAGCAAGCTGCATTACCTTATAATATGCAGGATGAATCAACCACTTAAAGTCACACATTGGTTGCAAATTCCAGATATAAAGGACACCTAGAAGAATCCCCATGGATATCAGAAGAGAGGTCCATAATGGAACTACGTGTTCAGGGATTTCCTCTATTGTTCTGGTAGCAGGTGAATTTTATCTGAAATAGTAAGCCTGGTAGAATGGTCTAGGAACTGGAAAGACCTTCCAATGTCAATTAAAATACTTGCAATACTCAGTATCAAAGTCCCCTGGAGCATATGAGCCTAAAAGAATACATTCTATTGCAGAAAGGAAATTATAATGTTCCCCTTCACAACAGGGGAATCTGAGAGAAAATTCTGAACATTAACTCCTTAAGAATCAAAAGCATGCCACCCTTGACATATACTTAAGGGATTGCCAAACATTCAGGTCCCCAAGTAATAAAGGAGAATACTGAATAAAATGTATAAACCAGACCAGGAGAATTTTTCAGAGTAGGTGAAAGAAAAGGCCAATATTAACAGCTTTTAAATAAGATTTAAGAAAGAAAAGAAATATACCAGAGAAAACAGTCAGGTAATTGTTTCAGAGTTACCTACTTATGAGATCAATTAATAGCCCAATTTGTGCTCCTGCAACCAGCATGATCTACTAAGCTGTGCAACAGTAATCAGCATATATCTAAAGGTTAACCCTGCCACCAAACTTAACAAAAAAAATTCCTATCTTGATCAGAGAGGAGATGATACCTGGCAATAGAAACACTTTTGTAGAATGGTCTCATGTATACATAGGTGTGTACACAAAAAAAAAAACCAAACCACATTAATAATGTTAAACATTACCATGCTCCATTTTGGAAATCAGATCTCCTTCTCTCCTGGAAGAGACACTCAGACAGGTTCAGAAACACCTGCAATCTATCTGAAGTGGTAAACTGTGTTAATTGCATATCCTGAAACACCTGTGGGAGAGGGAATCTAATACAAAACCAAAAGCAGTATGTTCCCTTATTTACTTCATTTAAAAACTGAAATGGAAAATCCACAGTAGGCAATAGTTACTTACCCAGTACAATTGTTTTTGCTAGAATTGGGCTGTATTATATCTCCGCTCAAAACAGACCTTAGATCATTTGTATTGTTAGATCTACCAAGGCTGTGTATAAATTGGTTATATATTAATACCAACCTGCATACAGAATATAGGAATCACATACATTGTGGATGTTTCTAACAGCACCTTATGCACAGAGATTTCGTCACATATACTGAGTCTGAATAAACAGTAATCATACATAGCCTACCTCTGCTATATACAGTGACACTATGCCTGCACACATAGTAAGATTATATGAGTGAGCTAAATTGAGGCTGTGTATAAAAGAGCTTCATGCACATAATATACCACTCACATATACTGAGTCTGTTTAAACAGTAATCATACATAGCCTACCTCTGCTATATACAGTGACACTATGCCTGCACACATAGTAAGATTATATGAGTGAGCTAAATTGCGGCTGTGTTTTAACAGAGCTTCATGCACATATTATTCCTCACACATATACTGAGGTTGTGATTGTGACTAACAAGCACACATAGAACTTGTATTAGATTGGATTCATATAGAGGATGTGTCTCATTCACCTATATTGTGTTTCCACTAATACATCAAGCATATAGTGAACAGATACACTGAAGCAATGTCTCTAACTTACACATAAAGCACGTAGAGTACATATACTGAGGCTGTGTATTCACAGCAACACAGAGCATATAGAGAACACAAACTGAGGCAGAGTCTTCAGATCAACTCATACATACACAACATAGTGGATACATATACTGAGGCTGTGTCCTCATAGAATTCATACATAAAGCATATATTGCATACATATACTGAGGTAGCGACCTCATTGCAACTCATACATAGAGCCTATAGTGGATACCTATACTGAGGTGATGTCCTCTTAACTCATACATACAGCATATAGTGGATACTTATACTGAGGCAGTGTTCACACAGTAACTCTTACATAGAGCATATAGCGGACACATATACTGAGGCCGTGTCCTCATAGTAACTCATACATAGAGCATATACTGGACACACACTGAGGCAGAGTCTTCAGACCAATTCATACATAAAGCATAGATTGGAAACATAATGATGCTGTAACAGAAACCAGTTTGTGTACAGATACTGAGACCGAGTGGTCTCCTGTGCAGTATATTCTTCCACTGTCTGCAAAAGCCTGCTTCTTTGCAATAATGCACAGATAACAGCAATCAATGCCACATGCCTTGATAGAAACAAGTGTGTGTATGGACTTAGATTTTTAAAACCGGTCATATATATGTGTGTACTTCAATCAGTTATCCAGGAAAGTTCTTACCTTGGATATTTCTCTGTCTTCAGGACTGTGGAATTCCAGCAGACTTTATACAGCCAGGATATCCATTATCAGCACTCTTTTTTCACAATGCCTCATTGCATTATCAGCACTCTTTTGCACAATGCCTCCTTGCATTATCAGCACTCTTTTGCACCAAGCATTCTTTCATGTATAAACTTACCTAAATGCTCACCACACAAACCTCCTAAATGTGACCTATTTGTTAGAAGGAAGCCTAATGTAAGCAGCTGGGAGGGACTGAAAGAACAGAGACCCAGGTGCCTATACTAGTTTTAATCTAAATTGCTAATGCACTTACCTGAACAGTTGCAGGCCTGTGTTTCAGTGGCAAAATGGGGATTTGAACAACTGACAGCCTAAACCGTTTAAACTATAGGCTTCCATCTGTACCCCATAAGCCTTTCATCATCACCAGTGGAAGAAGGTTTAACCAAACCCCAGTCAAGGTGGAATACATAGAATATGTATACCCAGGTAGTCACCTTATGGAAGTGCTGTATATTGGGTCTTCAGGGATAAAGGCTTAGACTCGGCTGGCCTTATGTATGCAGTGGACCGCTGTCATCCTCTCAGGGAGAGAGATAGGTTAGACTCCTGATACTCAAGGAGGTACCCAGGCTGGCAACTCTTACCGATGTGCTGTTTGCTGGGTCTTCAGGGACAAAGGCTTAGACTCGGCTGGGCCTCATGTATGCAGTGGACTACTGTCATCACTTCAGAGAGAGATAGGACAGACCCCTGGTTGCTGAAGTAGGAACCCAGGCTGGCAACCTTTACAGATGTGCTGTTTGCTGGGTCCTCAGGGATAAGAGGCTGAACCCTGGCCTGGCTTCATGTAGGCAGTATATCACATTCATCCCCTGAGGGGGTACCCAAGCTGGCCTGTTGCTGGGTCTTCAGGGATAAGAGGCTGAACCCTGGCATGCAGTGGACCATTTTCATCCCCTGAGGGAGAGGTTGGGTCCGACCCCCGGTCACTAAAGGGGGTACCCAGTCTAGCCACTTTTACAATAGTGCGTTGCTGGGTCTTCAGGGCTTAGAGGCTGAACCCCGGCAGGGCTTCAAAAATATTGCCTGGTGAGCATAAAAGAAAAAACTAGGCCTGCATAAGCAGACTCCTTCCAAACTGCTGTGAAGGACAGGAAAAAAGACTGCCTGATGGGAAGGGGGAGGATCTATTTATACCAGTTTCAGAGTTCTGTTTCCTGTCCTTTCTGCTGTGAGGGGAGGAGCTAACCCATGAGTAAATGCTGCCATGATTGATCAGGAAATTGATTTTTTTTATCATAGCTCTCCCTATAAAAATATGTGTGTGTATTAAATGCACATCAGTGAAGAGCAATAGTGAAGTAGAGGATACTTGAATGGTGAATCCAGGAAAGAAAATTCTTGCCTGATGTATAGTTAAGTGTCTGGTGTGCCCCTATAGTTAAAGGGTTACTCCAACATCCATGACCACTTCTGCTTTAAAAACTGGTCATGGAGCAAGTAATCTGTATGCGGGTGTCTGCTTTGCATTTACATAGATAAGCCACTTTGAGCACCGGCGACAGACATACCTTTGAAGCACACCTGCACGGGGAAACCTTGATCTACCCTTCCTCCATCCCTTAGTGCTCTCCCTCCCAGTCTCCCTGCATATACAGCTATTTATTATGTTTTAATTTAAATAATCCTTCCCACTCCTTTCCTCTCTCCCCACCCTGGCTCAGAGTGCACATGCTCTCTGAGCCTGGAGATTGATCCAATCAAATGATCCTGTATGAGAACCATTTGATTGGACCAAGAAGTGATGCTGTGTGACGACAGACAGGGCATGAGAGCTGAAATCAAGGCAAGTTTACGGGTTTTTTGTTTTTATTTGTGGCGTCAAATATAATGGTGGGCATGCTTATTGGGCCCAATAAGAATTTGTTATAAAATGGGTTATTTCAGCTTCAGTTGAAAAAAAAATAAGCAACAAGACCATTTAAAAGATACATTTGTAGAGCATGTCAAATAATATGCATTTTTCTGCACCCTTCCAAAAATGCAGGTACAGCAGATTGATACAAAGAGAGCAAAAACAAATATAAAAGTCAAAGCAACAGACAGCAAGTGGATAGTAGAGGAAAAAGCATTGTCATGGAAACTGCATACCAGAAAAGGAAGCAGTGACAGATGATGAAAGTAGTGCCTGCATTAAAACAATATTATTTAAATGTGTGCTGTTAAATATACGCAGGCTAAAACAATATGGCTAATATTTTATAAATAATGTTGCCCTTGCCGTCCTAGAGGCAACATACTTAATCTTTTAAACTGTTATCCAAGAAATGATGAATAGTATAATAAAAATATAGTGCATGTTGTAACACATTTGCTTAAAAATGCAAAGATCAAGTTTTTTTTTTATTACTGCAATCACAGCAGCAGGTCACTAATTGTGTAATCTGATTCCAAATGTTTGTAATGTTTCTATTATCATTAAAGCAATACTCAAAACACCATAGCCACCGCCTGCCTTGCAGCGCTTAACTCAGGAGAGCTAAGAGAAGTTTCTACTTAGGAATTTCCGTCTCTCTCGCGATGGCAGTTGAGGCAGGGAGTGACACCAAATGGACACGCACACAGTCTCTACAGGCCCTACACATGTGCATGCACACACACTATAGCAGCTAGCCACAGCTAGCACCTAGCACAAACAGACCCTTACACACACACACACACACTACACCACAGAAGTCAGTCCCTTCTACAAACACACCAGCTCTGTCCAATTTTGTTCTATGCTGTCCCTCATAGGGGGACACCAGAAACAAGACACCAGCAAACACAAACAAAGGGAGTTTTTTTTTTTTTTTTCCCAATCAGAGAGTACTTCAGCAGGGCTCTGCACATTGTATGCTTTAGAGAGGATTGGGGAAATCCCATTTATTTTCCCCTGGTCCTCCCTCGGTTTCCTACAGCGGGACTTTAACTTAATAATACACAGGAGGGGTCATAGAGTCTTCCACCCCATCACTCATAAACTCTAATAACAATGACCCTGGGGACTTTATAAACCCACCCATTGGTGGCAGGGGGAGGGGGTGATAACAATATTATAATAACTTGGGGTGTATCCCATTTCTGACATTGACAGTGGGTAGAGTCTATAATATTTGTTTAACACATGGGGTTAGTGGGTAATAGTATTCCCATCTCCTTTCTATATTATATTAGTAGCTCCCACCTGACGGGTGGGACCTGAGAGGCATTAGTCCCCCTCCCCCTCAGGTTATAATTATCTTAGTAGCTGCTGTCAATGGGTGTGAGCCGGGAGTGACATTAGATATTTTCACCCTGTTAATTATAATTAGAGCCCCCATCTGCAGACCATGGGTTGGGCAGATGGGAACACTGGGATGTATCCCACACATTTTATAGCCCCCACCCACTGGCCGCCACCACCAGCTGCCCCCACCCGATGCCTATGGAATGGGGCACTTGGGGAACTGCCTGTATATTACTAGCAACTTGCAAGCAATAGCTGCTCATTTATTACATGCCCCGCCCACAGCATAGCATGTAGGGGCATAATGGCAGTTAGTTATCAAAAAAAGCTGATAAATGTGCGAAAGTTAATCAGGTTGGCTACTTACATTTTCTAATGGTTTTAAATCAATTAGAGAAACAGTTGTCTGAAATCGGTTGTTTTGTTTTTTTTTGTTTTGTTTTTTCTGTTTTCTGACAATAGAAGGAAATCAAGGCCTTTCAGTGCTTTCAAAAAACATAACGCAATAAAGTTCCTATTTTGTCGTATGGTAAAGTATGAAGTTAACAAAACAAAACAAAACTTGACAAAAAGCATGCTTTTGTCAATTTCCAGCAACCATTACTAGACGGTGGAGAAAATGCTTCTTCTTACTTTTATTGCAGGACCTTGGGTTTTCTTCAGATCCTGCATAGACCTCTCTTTTACTCTTGTACATATGGAAGAGTATGACAATGTCCAGCTGCGGAATTACCCCCAGTGCGGCTACAATGGGGCCTGTATGATGGAGGAGGCATCTGGTGGCACTGTTGGTATATGGTATTGCTAAAAGGGCCACGACCCAGCCCCTCTAGAATTGGCATCCTTATTCAGCTTCATATAGACAGTACTGGGCAGCACAGGCAGCGGGTGGGGGGATGTGGACGGGGGCAGGTGAGTGAGGAGAGAGCTGCTCCAGACTCTACACTGCCATCATCCTCATCCAGAATTACCCCAAGAAAGCACACAAAGAGTATTCTAACAGGAGGGTAGCTGCAAATATAAACATTATGACATGTATGTATATTTGTGTGTGTGTGTATCTCTGTGTGAAGGTGTGTCTGTGTCAGTGTGTGCATCGGAGTGTGTGTATGTGTCAGTGTGTATGTATATTTTTGTAAGTATGTATGTGTCAGCGTGTGTGTGTGCATACATCCCAACATTCAACCACCAACATAATATGCAAACACACCCTTAAAATCAACCACAAACATTCTGTACAGGGGGAGGGGGTGTGGAGCTGCATAGATGCATACAGCTTGTTTCCCTGATATCAACAGCAGAATCTTGCTAAAATGAGGGCCGAAATAGCGATATGGGTAACACTAAGAAAGGCCACTAAAGCCACACTACGCCAGGGAAGACCATCAATGCAAAAGGGGGTTCCCTCACCAAGTATTTTCGTGATTCCTCAGAATCACAGTACGAACCGGAGGGTTCCAAAATGGCGTTGGCATCACGAGGGGAATCTCCTCCCTCCAGCCCAGCAGACTTTGAGGGCTTCGTATTAATTCCCCGGAAAATTATCCTTGGCACTGTCAGAAATCCACAAACTAAAAGCTGACGTGGCTTTTTTTTTCCCAAGAGACACAGTTTCATGAAGGAGCTGCCCCAAAACGCAAAAAAATTATAGATATCCAGAGGGGTACTTTAATAACTACACTGACTCTAAATCAAGAGGAGTGACCATAGTGAATGCAACTCACTTACCCTTCTCTTATAAAGCTCACAAATTTGACGACACAGGCAGATTTATCATGGTGAAGGGTCAGGTAGGGAAGGACAAATTTGCAGAGGGAGTTCTTATCATGGGTGGGGACTTGAATTCCACACTAGACACTATCCTAGACTCGACCTCTACAACGTAATCATATCAATCATCCACACGGAAACGCCTCATTGACTTACTTGATCGGGCTCAATTGTATGACAGCTGGCGCATACTTCACCCCTCTAGGCGGTACTATTCCTTTTACTCCACTTTTACAATCAAGTACATATGGGCTCCTGACTGATCCCAAAGTTCTAAACACACTCAGTGAATCTATCAATTACTATTCAACTCCTCCACACCCCTACAGATACTTGGGAAGTACATAAATGTGTTATACAGGGAGTTCTGATTATCTACCAAAAAGAAAAAAACGAGAGAAGCTGAAGTTAAAATACTCTTCTCAGGGGGGCGGAGCCAGCGCCCAAGCGAGACGGTCGCACTTACTGTGAGCTCCGTGCAGCCGCCTGATTTACCAGCTCATATACTGGCTCACAGGACGCACACAAAGCCCGAGACAGGCTCCCCAGGGTCCATAGAACATGGGACGCCGCTCCAAAAAGCAGCGAGCAGATCCTGGCCCCGGCTGCCGAGATATTGGGAGTTTGTTCCTACAGCAGCAACCTCCGGTGCAATCCAAGATGGCGCCGACCGCGGCCTACTCCACAGCCTCGTCGGAAGCCGAGAGTGCAACAGAGGCCGACTTCCATGCCACACTGCCCAGGGTAATTACCACACAATTACAGCATGCAGGGCTTGGGGATGCAGCTCCCTCGACTAAGGCTGATATTAAAGCCTTACTCCAAGACCTCAAAGCTATGTTCCAAGCTGACATAGCAGTAGTGAGGGAGGATGTCGCCACGCTGACAGGCTGGGTCCAGGCAGTGGAGGGAGAACTAGGGGGCACACACTTGGCACAATCAGCCACTGATGCTGCACTCCGCGCTCTACAAAAAAAGAACAGTGAAATGAGCGCACGACTCGCGAGCCTAGAGGACAGAGCCAAAGCTTGCAACGTTAGGATCCGAGGCATACCAGAGTCTGTCTCGCCAGACGAACTACCCCACTATGTACGGCGACTGATGGCCACATTATTAACGCCCAAGCAAGCAAAGCAAGCGGTCACCGACCGATGCCACCGACTGTCAAAGGCAACTAAGGCACCCCCAGAGGCACCTAGGGACGTGCTATTGCAATTTCAAAGAGACTCTGATAAATCCGCAGTCCTCAGTGCCACGAGAGCATCTCCCTCGCTATCTTTTGAGGGCTCCCAGCTATCCTTTTATAAGGATCTCTCTAGAGCAACCATGCAATGGAGGCAATCGCTCCGCTCCACCACAAGGCTACTGAGAGAGGCGGAGTTCTCGTACAAATGAGGCCCACACTACCTAGTGGCAGAAAAGAGCGGCAAGAAGATCCCTCTCTCCAACCTCCAAGACGTACCTGCATTTCTTCAAGCTTTGGGAATCTCAGCAGAAGTTCCTCCACCGCATGAAAGAAGAACATGGGCGGTAGATGAGACCCCCCCATTTGTCCCGAGGAGAGGCACAGCGGGGTCGGCGGACCCTCCAGCTTGACACCGTCTGAACTAACTGTAGATTTTCCTTGTGTCATCATTTTTTTTTGTTCTTTCAGTTTCTAAATCTTTAAGTTAAGAAGTTGCTATTGTTATTTCTCTGGCTCCGTAGGCACACTTCCAAAGCCGTAAAACACCAAGATTCACCCCCACACCCCTCCACTATATATCTTTGTACACATCGCTCCCAACAGGGCCTGGTATCGCCTGAACTAGCCTTGTATAAGCTCCTGACAAACACAGCGTAACACACATTTTCCTAACGCAGCTCAACGACACGTAATACTGTAAATGTAGAGGATGTACGGAGAATGTGTGTACTGATATCCATGTGTGTATTGATATCCACTCATTCTACTTTTACTTAAGCATATACTTTTCCTACCTAAAACCTCATGTTGCATATACAAGCCTGATGTTAGGCGGTTACGCATATATGGCTATTGTGATTTTACCTGTACAATGTTTTACGCCATGTTATCTACATTTGGCCATGTAATGCCGTTTAAAAGATGTGAACATGCGATATGAACAAAAATAAAGAATTAAAAAAAAAAAAAAAAAAATACTCTTCTCAGACATCAGGGACCTTGAAAATAAGCACCAGGCCACTTTGTAACTAACAGACTATAAACCCCTAATAGATGTGAGATCCAAGCTTCAAATGCTACTAAATATGCAAACCAAAAGGAAGCTACTTTTACTACTACTTTTACTACTACTACTCCCAGGGGGGCAAATGTGGGAAAACATTTGGCTAGGGCCCTTCAGCAGCAGTCCACATTTATAGAAAAAATCCAAACAAGCACAGGGGACACGGGGACACCTCATACCTGATACCCAACATCATAAAAGCATCCCATGACTTTTACACCTCTCTCTACAACCTTAGATATTCGCCATCTCCCAAGGAATGCATTACTCAGTACCTAGAAGCCAGGATCAAACACACTATCCCCCGTAATGCCCTACAGGTATTTGATGGACCCCTGCAAATTGATGAATTGTGTACAGCAATTAAGCATCTACCACCTGGTAGAAGCCCAGGCCCAGACGGGTTCACAGCTAAATATTATAAAATATTCCTTCATGAACTATCTCAACCCTTCCTAATAGCATATAACTCACTCACTTCTGATACAAGCCTCCTCCACTCAGCACTAGAAGCTCACGTTACACTTCTTTTAAAACCCGGAAAAGACCCAACAGAGTGTGGTAGCTACTAGCTACAGACCCATCTCCCTAATTAATGTTGATTTAAAAATATTCACTAAGATCCTAGCCACTCGCCTGCGGCCAGTCCTGGGAGGACTGGTCCTCCCTGATCAGGCGTGGTTTGTGCCGGGGAGGGAAGCTAAAAACAACACCAGAAAACAACTCAATCTGATATATCTCTCCAAAACAACCTCTGCTCAATCTCTCCTTCTTTCTATAGATGTCGAAAAGGCGTTTGACAGGGTGGACTGGTACATGCTGCTAGGCACGCTGCGGGCCATAAGATTTGGCTCTAATTGGATAAAGTGGTTCCAAGCCATCTACTCTGAGTCCACAGCTTGATTTAAAATTAATGAACAGCTATCTGACCCATTAAACATCAGGAACGGCACAAAACAGGGGTGCTCCCTCTCCCCTCTCTTATTCATTCTGGTCATTGAGCCTTTTTTACAAGTCATGAGGGACAATTCCAATATCCAGGGGATGCAAATAAACAACGATGACCATAAAGTCGCAGCATTTGCCGATGACTTATTATTTATAGTCACAAACCCAACAATTACCATGCCACACCTTCTCCAAGAAATCTCACAATACAACAAATTATCTAACTTTCAAGTCAATTTAGCTAAAAGCAAAATTCTGGCATTGAACATAACCTCAAATGAGAGGGCCGATATCTCACGAAGGTACCCATAACCTGGGTGTTTTCCTACCCCACACATTATTTGAGCTCAGCTTTCCACTTATGCTAGAGGTGACATGTGATCTTAAATTATGGCATATACCACACTTTGGTTGGCTATGCCACGTGAATATTCTAAAATGAATGTACTCCCCCGCTTCCTCTATCTGCTACAAGTCCTTCCGATCAGCCTTCCTAAATAGTTTGTTACAGAGGCTAGAAAACTATTTATGGCATTTATCCGGGCCTACAAACATCCCAGAATCCCATTTCTCACTCTGACCAGTGGGTCTGACTCTCTGGGGGGGCTGGGTCTTCCTAATCTGCAAATCTACCACAAAGCAGTTTTCCTAACCAGGATATACGAATGGTTAGATGCTAACCAGCGCTGTATTTAGTGCAAGGCAAACAAGGCATTTGCCTTGGGCAGCACATTCCAGGGGGCGGCAAAAAACCCTGCCCCAGTGTGCCCTGGCAAATACCTTGTTTGCGTTGACTTATGGGGTGCCCAAGAGCTGGCCGGCTGGCCACCCTCAAGCAGGATAAAAGATATGGGGACTGGGTGGATTTAAATTAAAATAAATGTAAATAAGTATTTGTAAATGTTGGGAGGAAATGTGTGTGTATGTCAGTGTGTGTCAGTCTGTCAGTGAATGTGTTGTTATATCTGTCAGTGTGTCTGAGTGAGTGAATCTGTCAGTGAGTTTGTCTGTCAAAAAATGTGTGCGTGTATGTCTATCTGTCAGTTTGTGTGTGTTTGTATGTCAGTGTGTGTGTGTGTTTTTCTGTGAGTGTGTCTGTCAGTGAATGTGTGTGAATGTCTTTCAGTGTGTGTGTATCTCTGTCAATGTGTGTTTCTCAGTGAATGTGTGTGTGTGTCTTTCAGTGCATGTCTGAGTGATTGTGTGTGTCTGTCAGATTGTGTCAAATCAGTATTTGTGTGTGCCTGTCAGATTGTGTCAAATCAGTGAGTGTGTGAGTATGTGTGTATGCCAGTCAAAGTGTGTGTTAGTTTTTAACAGGAAGATTTGTGGCCTTGACAGGAAGGGGGTGGGGAAAATTTAAATTAGGGGGTGCATGTCTAGGGCAGCACAAATTCAAAATACACCACTGATCCTAACGCTACTAAACAATGAGTGAAACTGGAGGACTCTCTGTTCCAAGTACCAATATATACTGTCCCATGGTGCAAATCAGGCTGGGCATTTGTACTTTCACAACATGCCACCCACCCGACTACCATTCGTACCCTGAGTAGCTGGATGGGTAAGAGACATCTCAGTTCGATTTCCCCTCATCCATCTCCGCTATATATGATAACCCAGAACCCTCTATTCCAACCAGGACTTTCCCCTGCAACCTACGAGGCTTTCCATGATACCAAATACTTAACCCTAGGAATGTTGCAACATACTTCAGGAATGACCCCAGTACATGAACTGATAACTGAGGGGAACCCAACGACTCTGCAACAGTTCAGATATAACCAACTAACACTCTCCTCTATGCCTGAATTAACAGCTGCCAAACGAGACCTTATGCTATTAGAAACACACTGCAAAACCCACAAGATCACGCATAGACATCTCTCTTAGTATCTAAGATCTATAGACATGTCTGGAAAGGAATGGACAACAATATTCCTCCAACTGCACAAATCCTCTATAAACTCAACCATCCAGGAGGGCAAATATAAACGAGTCACTAGATGGCATTACTCACCTGTTCATTTGCATACCATCTTTCCAACGACCACCGAAAACTGTTGGAGTTGCAAACAGGATATTTGTACTCTTGATCATATATGGTGGAAGTTTCCAACCATCCCAAAATTTTGGGAAAACATAACTAGACTCATTTTCGCCTTGATCCAAAGCCCTTTTTGTTCTACTTGTTTCCCATGCCACTGCCTAAGCACAATTCAAAGCTACTTAAACACCTCCTGACAGCCGCCAACCTTTTAATTCCCCTAAACTGGAAGAAACCATCAGCACCCACTATTCTGGAATGGATCAACAAAGTAGAATCAATCCAAATCATGGAGGGACTTCTATAAACAAAAAAAAAAAAGTGTAAAATACACCACCTAGTGGAGCGCTAATACAAATATAAGTGATAGAGGGGTTCACTTACCCCAACAATTTTGTGTTGTCTTAAATTCAGGAATATGCTTTTACACATAAAATGAAGGGAACAAATAGATAAAAAAAACATATAGTGTAGATGGTTTTGGTGAAAATGAGTGATGAAAGTAAAGAACTGAAACCACTCACTTGGTCTGGAGCCTATATAATATTGGCTTTGTACGTAAGCCTATGTGCTCTTTGGGCAGGAACACACCCCTTCCTCTGAGATGTACCTCCACAACGACAAGGAAACAAAAGGAGAAAGGGACCCAATGGGTGGTATATGTGCAAACAGGCAGATAATATACAGGTGGTAAATGTTATGCTCACCTAGTTGAGAGCCTTAAATTCATGGCTCTGAGGGTGGTCAGTGATGTACCAGTATGAAGGGATGGCACTTCCCTGTAAAGATTCCCAGAGGCTCCAAGGACTTCAATGGATAAAGAAAATGTATTGATTCCAAATAAAAAGTAAATATAAAACCAGAAATTTGGAGTATAAAAATTGTAAATAAAAGTCCAAATCAGCCAAAACGCATTTCACTTGTCTGTGAGCTATATACATTAGTGTAGCCTGGTGACACCTGGGATTGAGGGCTCCCATTTGTTAATTTAATTTTAACACTCCTGTTTAATTGTAGCTAACCATATCATTGGTGGTTCAGAGATAGTTGAAAACAAATGTAGGTGGTTGGCTGAAATGGTGCCGTTTGCCACTTCTGCCCTCCACAACCGGAAGTAGTATATATATTTTTTATTTATTTGTTTTGCCCTTGTTGTGCAGCAGAAGCCTCCTCTCCATGTTGAGCGGGAGGTCCTTGCGCCGATCAGGGGGTGGCTGTTGTGACGGTAGTAAACTGTATCACCGTCCAGTATTCCTTTTTTCCCAATAGAATAATAACAGTAGTCCACAGGAATAAATATCGCTGGTATCGCCAAATAATCCACACATGAGCCAAAGCTTAATACTGGAACAAGATTTTTAATGACACACACTTTGCTTTTATGCAATTCTGTCATGCAAGAGAGATGCCCACAGACAAGTAGGAATTACCCAATCACACACTGGTTACATCCCACACATCTCCTCCCCTTAGCCTGAGAGGTAACCTAATTAGCCGTACAGTTTAAAACATACTTTTTACCCAACTTCATAACTCTCAAACTATACATCCAATATTAATAAAAGTCACATATTATTAATCAGCACATTTCAAATACAAACATACCCAAAAATCATTTGAAGCCGTTCAGCCGTTTGGGAGATAGTTATGCCCAAAAAGAGTTCCATAGAGTTGGGCTTTGCGGTCGGTCAATTTCACACAGAAAGGCCGTTCGTGCAAATAGCCCAGTCTAACAGTATGTTCGAATTGTCGAACGTACTTCGATTCCAGCCGAAGCGTCGAAGTTCCTGAGAAGGTAAGGGTCAGCGGTGTTCGTACAAATGCGTAGCCGATTTTAGTTCCATAGATTCAGTGGCACGCACCTCTGACCGCGTTCGACTTAATTAAAATGGCCGCCGCCACGTGTTCGGTTTTAGAATGGCGGCCACTTCGACTACTTCAGCACTTCGACTGCAATCGAAGTGCCAATTTAAAAGTACAAATCCTGTCTCTGGGAGTTAAAGAGCCAGTAGCAGCACAACGAAAATCCATTATGCCCAAATCTTGTATTTAAAGGGCCAAACCTCCCAGGGACCATAATCATATGGCAAGAGGCTGGCAAGCAGTCCTCTCCAGGCACAAGTGGCGAAGTTAATTTTGCCACAGCCGTAATGACGCCACAAGCTAGCGTGCGTCAACCTCAACCCCCTGTGGACGTGTCAGGACCTCAAAAGAAACCCCATAATGGAAATGGGCATATGGGAGGGCGGAATAAAGATCCAAAAAATAGAAATATAGAAGGAATGGGCAAATTCTATAAAAACAATGTAGGGGTAAAAAATCTTGAGTGTTAAATAACTTAGTTTCTCCATTTCACATAATTATTCTCTTTACAAAAAGATATGGGACCCGTGGTTGAACTTCCTACAGAAGGAACCTAGGTATTAAACCTCCTCCCCACCTCCTTACCACATTCCTGCATACTTCTCACCCTACAGAGGTAACGGAGTGCCAGTGCTCTATAGTCAGCCAGTTAAGTAAGATATGACTGAATAAGTAGGTAATAGCCTTCAATGTATATGAGCATTAGGATAGGATCCCTCCGATCTGACAATATACCAAAGGCATTATAGAGCCTCTAGTTTTCCGTTAATATTTGGAAGTATCTCCTATAGTTCATTTATATATATATATATATATATATATATTTTACCGACATATGGCTATGCTATCGTGATACCTACACTTCCAGTGAACCGACAACATGAATCTACTTAGTCACACCTTTTTACCCAGATACCTCAGTTTCTGTTAAAGCGCAATAACATGACTTATATACAAGTAGAGTGGACCTCCCAAAGTCCACGGATACATCATTTTGGTACAGACTTTTAATACTCACCACTGATTGCTACTTACATGCTTTGTGTTATACTTGCGCCATCCCACTATGTAACCAGACAGATGTATTTTTTCTATTGTACCTGCATTTCTTTACTGTAATAAAGTATTGTAATAAAAAAATAAACATTACGTACAAATATACCCCTGCATTCAAACTTCTAAATTACATACAAACACACCCCTTCATTAAAACACCAATACCACACACACATTTAAAATATATGTGTGGTTCAGAACAATAAAGACCACAAATTTGACATATGCTACTGCACCCAAGTACAGCAATTTTACCCCCTATGTATGCCTTTTTCCATATTTTGTAAACATATATTTGAAATGTAAAAATCTAATCTATTTGAATTTGAATTTATGGAAAGGCAGGGTACTTTCTTGATTTTATGCATAGTTCGTTAATTGGTTTTAGAATAATTTGTTTATATAGGTTTTATAGTTATCAGAGAGCAAATACACACAGATTTCATAGCAGATATCTCCATAGCTCACCCAATAGCAGTAGACACTTTATTTGAAATCTTTCTCAGGAAACCTTGGATTTTATCTTGTTTTTTATTTATAATTTTTATTTCTTTCTTCTTTTTCATTACAGCTGGCGCTCATGAAAAAATTGGATGGGCTTTTGGACTGGGATTAGAGAGGCTAGCCATGATTTTGTTTGGTATCCCTGACATCCGCTTGTTTTGGAGTGAAAATGAGCTATTCCTGAAGCAGTTCCATGTGTCAGATATCAATGATAAAGTAGAATTCCAGGTAAAGAAAAAAGAATGCCTATTAACAAAGAATAGATCTTATGGTGATTTTTGTCATTAAACTGCCAGTAATTCTGCATCAATGTACTGCATGTACAACAATCCTCACACAAACCCATTTGCTACTTTTTGTATATAGATTCATTGTTGCCCAGATAAGCATGGTCCTGTGTTTCAGAAGCAATGCTGGATTCACTTTTAATCTGTGTGAAAGCAATGGCATTACTTTTACAGCCCACAGTGACCAAACACATCTTGTCTGTTTTTCTGTGCTTACCCAAAATTGTGAGTTGTAATGAGATGGTTTTGAGATGTTTTTTTACATTGTTTGTTTTTGCACCATGCATCTTCCCTGCCTGCTCTTCTACACGCGGAAAACAATAGTCCTTACGAGCATTTTGTTTTAAACTGAAATGTTGATAGAAGAGTAGCTTCAGTAAATTATTTGTTAAAGTTTCCAGACTGCTGTTCACTGGACTATATGACAAAGTAAAGTTATGTCTTTGGACACAGCTTGTATAATGTTGTATCATTTACCAAATGGAAAATATGTTTTCTGTTAAGTTAAGGGACCTCTGAACCTTATAGAATCCCAGAGAGCGTAGAACAGTATTGACCAACTAAGGATATAATACTCAATACAATCTAGTTTCTAATAGTGCACTAATACATATTTAGTGCACTAATACATAGGGGGGGGCTAAACGAGCTGAGATTAGGAGCACTCTTTTAACCCCTTAACGACCCTGGACGTACTATGTATGTCCGACAAAAAACGGTTGTTAAGGTTGCAAATAGGAGCCTTGGACTTACCCGGAACAGCGTTCCGCGACGATCACAGTCGGGGGGACTGCCGGAGACTCCAGCAGTCCCCCTGTAGCAGCTCCGGCTCTCCAGGGCCATGTGATCACCACTTTGAATTGATGTATAATATAAGGAAGTATTACTTTACTGAGAGAGTAGTAGATGTATGGAATAGCCTTCCAGTTGACGTGGTAGAGGATAACAGAGTGAGGGAATTTAAAGGGACTCTCCAGTGCAAGGAAAACATATCTGTTTTCCTGGCACTGCAGGTTCCTGCAGTGCCCCCCTCCCTCCCACTCCCCATCCCATGTTGCTGAAGGGGTTAAAACCTTCAGCGACTTACCTGAATCCAGCACCGATGTTCCTCAGCGCTGGGTTAGGCTCCGCTCCGTCCCTCCCCCACCGTCAGCTTTCCTATAGGAATTCTGGCAATGCTGGAGGACCTCATGCATAGCGTGAGGATGTCCAGCGTTGTTTAAAACACTTTTCGGGGACTTTCGAGGACTTAACCCTGCAAGGTAATTATTGCAGTGTATAAAAACTTCAATAATTACACTTGCAGGGTTGAGGGTGATGGGAGTTGGCACCCAGACCACTCCAATGGGCAGAAGTGGTCTGGGTGCCTGGAGTGTCCCTTTGAGCATTGGTGGGATATGCATAAGGCTTTGCTATACCAACGACTATTAGTCCTCCTGGGGGACACTATATTCTTATGCACCATTGGTAAGATATAAAAGATTGATATATGTGGATATTCATTTTCTTTAATATAATTTTTATTCATTATCATTTAAAATACCATCTTTCTACCCTTATCCAAAATGTATAAAGGGACTTTATTGGATCTTTTGTTAATTCTCTATATACTTTATCATCTCTCAAATGTCTATAGCATTTCTTTAAATAATCTTTCATATTTTGCATCACAATACTCCCCTCTGTCCGCTGCTGTTATTATTATTTTCCTATTATTCCTCAATGGTTGCAATGCTTTTCTTTCATTTTCAGATTGAGCATTTTATTTTACTTTTATTCCCAAATTTTTCAAAATCTTCAATTATAGATTTTTCAAACATACGTATTGCACTAACCCTATATGTTCTTGGGTAAAAGGTATATTTTTTCCCCCCTCATTTGAGTAAATTTAGGATTTGTATCTACATAATCACTTTTATTAATCTTAAAGAATATTTTTATAGTCGTGGTCCTAGAACATTTACATGAAAGAATTACATTTTCTTTTGTGGGCAAATTTTTAACCTTTATTTAAGATCTTAATTTAATCATGTGTAAGTTTTTATGATATATAAAATATTTTTTATGTAGAACACATTTGAGACCCAATACACATATACATATATTTCCTTAACATAGCACTTTCTTACTAATATGAATAAGCCACAAGCATTGCTTACACGTTTAGTTTAATGTGTTATCTATCTGGTCTGTCTATCAAAAGGAAAACTGGAAAAAAAAAAACACCATGTTGTTATCTCAAAGATGACCTTATGTCTAACAAGAAAGTAGCAAAACATAATTCAGCATGAATAGAACAATGTTGCACAGTGAACATCTATTGAGATAACTTTGAGTTCTGTATCTTGAGTGCTGTTGCAAGCAGGATTTTGTCAAAGCGTTTTCGGATGGATATCATGGCATGCTGCATCTTCGGTATGTATTTGTTTTACCATGTAAAACAAAAAGTGACTATAGTGTCCCTTTAAGCCAATATGGCTACTTTATATAGTGGCATCATGTTTAAAAAGGAAGATGCAGCGTGCTTCTTTCTTAACAATATCTGGTCCTAATGCACTAAGGAAACTTTTATGGAACTATAAAACATATGTTCTCTCACACTCTCTAAATACTTGGTAATAACAAGATAATTTGGCACTTATCTGATGTGTATGGCCTTGTTTTTGCAATATGCGCAGCTAGGAATTCTCAGTTTCTTCCAGAAGTATCAGACTTTGCACCTAGAGCCAGGGACTGGGGCCACACAATTAAATTGTTTGCTCACTGTGTGACAAATTACATTTAAGATATTTAAAGAGATTTCATAAGGTGCATCACAGTGCCAGTTCCAGAAGAACATAGGTATGGCTACAAAAAAATAAAAACTGTGCATTAAATATTTGTTTAGTTTGAGGCCCTTCATAGGCCCACAATTATTGTCAAGACAATTCCATGAAATAGGTCAGGGGTTTGCTTAAAGGGACACTAAAGACACCACAACAACTTAAGCTTAATGAAGCGCTTTTGGTGTATATATCATGCCCCTGCAGCCTAATTGCTAAATTCTCTGCCATTTTAAGGATAAATCACTTTGTTTATGTAGCCCTAGTCACACCTATCTGTTTGTGACTTGCAGAGCCTTCCTAAACACTTAAATTAACACTATAGGGTCAGGAATACAAACATGCATTCCTGACCCTGTAGTCTTAAAAACACTATCTAGCCCCCCTTGCCCTACGTAAATATAGTAAAATCTTACCTTTATTCCAGTCTGCTGCTACTGGCTCTGCTCCTGATTTGCTTCCTTGGCCAACATTATCAGTAGTGGTGACTGCATTGAATCAGTTCACGTCCATGAGAAAACTTCAATGTCTCAATGCAGAGGGTGGAGATACTGAATGCCAGTGCTACACACTGTGCAGTATTGTCCCAGGAAGCACCTCTAGTAGCCATCTAAGGAGTGGTCACTGGAGGTATCCCTAGGCTGTAATGTAAACACTGCCTGTTCTTTGACAAGATAGTGTTTACAACAAAAGCCTGTGGGGACAGACTATACTCACCAGACAAACTACATTAACCTGTAGTTGATCTGGTAACATGACTATAGTGTCCCTTTAGTGTAAAGCGGCATCTAATGTTTAAACTTCCTTTAATGCACCTTCTGTTTAATTTAGAATTTCTTATTTCCTGCCATGTTAGTATTGTGATAGATTCGACAGGAGCCTCTTCTGTTTGTTTAAAATTCAATTTACAGAACAGGAGATTTAAAAAAAAAAAAAAAAAACTTGAAAAACTAAAAGTGAAACCATTTTTTTTCATGCATGCTGTGTGAGTCACAGCCAGGGGAGGTGTGACTAAGACTGTATAAACATAAACAAAAGTTATTTAACTCCTAAATAGCAGGTGATTGAACTGCAGGGCCTGCTCTATATACCAAACCTGATTCATTAACGTAAAGTTGTTTTAATGCCTGTAGTATCCCTTTAACCTATTGGCACTACATAGTAATTGCTGCCTATAGTCCTTCTTTTGAATCCCAAGCCAGGATTGCAGCTCATATTCCCCTTTTACTCTATGTGTATTAGACATACTGCACCATCATTTTTCTGTTACCAGTTATTTTTGGAAGGCCACCTCTAAAAATTCTAAACGACTTTTTTACATTTATAGGTAACTCATCCTGATCCATCCAGGTTAGTCGGTTTTTGTGAATCTCACAATGCAGGATTTTTTTTTTTTCTTTTATTATTTTTTTTTTTTTTTTACCAGACATTACAACTTGGCTAAAAGGATCCAAATTACTTTGTCTTAAAGTAACCTATGTACACGAGCTATAAGATCTGTAGTGATCTGGAAAAGGTTCTGGCTGCATTACGGTCTATATAACATCTTCTGTATATTTTTCCCACCCCATCTCTGACATTACAGACTTTTGGTCAAAGAATATTCCCAGGTTTACTGAGCAGTACATTTTTTTTTTTTTTTAGATATTTTATTGCACTAAGGATACATATTATTGAACGAGCGGTGGAAACATTTAGTTGTTTCCTAGTGCCTGACATTTTACCTTATGCACCATTTTATCATGAAAAAAAAACCTTTAGACAATGGCTGCCATGCATTCTACTTTAAAGTGCTATCTGTGGGTCAGCCAATACTCCTTATCTTTTGCACACTATACTGATATGTATCCTTTGTGTTAGCACAGTGCATCTTGCCTTATAAGCAGCTTTGACATTCTACAGTACTTCTATTGAAAGAAAGAAAAACCTTTTGAAAGTTATCCTCTCTACCTCCCCCTCGTACAGTGTCTCTCATGACACTGACATTTGGAGAGAAATATTCTATCTTCTGATCTAATGTCAAACGAATGCATTCCCTTCATCTTTTAAACCTTCCTTTCACATGTTCTCTTTAACTGCACACTAATGCTGTGATCAGATTTTGGTAGATGGGTCTCCAAAGCTATTGTTCTCACTCATTTAAAAAAATAGTTTAATATTTTGGTTGCTACATTAAATGCAATAGCAAAGATGGCTGATGGGCTATGTTATTTTAACCTTTCTAGGTTATCACAAACTAAAATATGGGGGGGAAGCAAACAATTTCTTGAAAGTGAACTAAAATGAAATAAATGCTGTAAATGACTTAAAAAGGAATCAGTCCTGTTTTGTTTAATACATGTAATTCTTGTTTGTTTTTGTTTTTTTTTGTTTTTTTATTAAGGCTGGGCAAAAATGGTTTAAGGTTATTATGCATGTAATACATCTTACAGTATTAGCTTGAGTCACATATTTATCTTTTTTTCTTCAATGAAAAATAAATCAATAATTTACAGTATTTTAAGAAGTGCAACTGCTGAGATATGATAAAACAATTTCACTTGGCAGAGATGGTTGTCATAGAAACAGATTCTGTGCTTAATAATGATTTCTGTGTTGCAGTTGTCATTAGATTAATGGAGAATGGCTATTATTTTCATGTAATGTTTTTGTAATGCTTATCAAAATGTAATTAGTTATGAGTGCATCCAAGTTATAATTCATTATAACAGTATATTTTGTTTTGTTTTTTTTATAACTCTTTTTTGCAAAATGCAAATGATTGCAGTTGACTTTGCCAATTCATCCTGCACACTTTGTATGCACCATGGCATATACTGTTTGCATGTATTGGCAGATTACGTAGATTCCATATCAACACACTGAGATATGTTGATGGCATTTGTGGTTAACACACTCAAATGCCATCATTAGTTGGTTGGAACGTCTACCAAGTCTGCTTCAGTTTTGTCAAACATACTTGGAAGGCATTTCTTTCCCACAATCTTTATATTACACTTGGATAAAGTTTTAAAACAAAAAACTGAAGTGTGTTTGGATACCAGAGGTAGTAAATATGACTTATTAAGGAAATTTAGGATTGCCAGAGGTAGTAAAATGGGTATGTTACATATTTTGGGGATTTTGTTTATATCAGATTACTTTTCAAAAGGTTCCAGAGTTGCTAAGTACATTTAGGTATGCATATTTTAAAAAATACCCCTCTCTGTCTCATTAGAGATATATTTGCTAGAAGCTCAAGGAAGCATGCTGAAGGGTCAGTGTAGGACCCGCCTAGGAGGGTTTGCCTTGACGTTGGCAGGCGGGCATTCCTTCCAATGGCCATTGGAGTAACTAAATCAGTGGTAGTCAACCTTTTTCTAACTACTGCCCACTAATGCATCTTTTTGGTTGAAAATTTTTCCGTACCGCCCACCAGTTTTCGCGCAAGTGCGGAATATTTTTTTCGAAAGGAGGGTGTTTTAAAAAATAAATAAATGTACATTCATTTATCTTTTTATTTTCAATTAATGCATGTTTATAAGGTTTTTAACTTACCGTATATACTCGAGTATAAGACGAGTTTTTCAGCAAATTTTTTGTGCTGAAAAACCCCCACTCATCTTATACTCGAGTCAATTGTCTGTATTATGGCAATTTACATTGCCATAATACAGACAAGGACCGGGGGCTGGCAGGAAGCTGTTACTTACCTTTCCTGCAGCTCCTGTCAGCTCCCTTCTCTCACCTCCGGTCCGTGCAGCTCCCAGGTCCGTGCAGCTCCCAAGTCTCGCGAGAGCCGCGGGGTCAGAGCTTTGCCACAGGTTACCGTGGCAACGCTCCACGAGGCCGCGAGACTTGCAGAGGGAGCTTACCTGGGAGCTGCACGGACCGGATGTGAGAGAAGGGAGCTGACAGGAGCTGCAGGAAAGGTAAGTTACAGCTCTCTGCCAGCCCCCCTCCTACAGCCCATCCACTGGACCACCAGGGAGTGAGAGCCCCCCTCCCTGGCCAGCTAACAAGCAGGGAGGGGGGCCGAAAAAAAAAATAATCAAAAAATTATAATAAAATAAAAAATAATAATATAAGAAAAAAAAATAATATTAAAATAATAATAATAAAATAATAATAAAAAATGCCCACCCCCCACCATTGCTCTGCATCACACACACACACACACACACACTGCACTCATACACACACACTGCACTCATACACACACTGCACTCATACACACACTGCACTCATACACACACACACACACACTGCACTCATACACACACTGCACTCATACACACACTGCACTCATACACACACTGCATTCATACACACACTGCATACACACACACACTGCACTCATACACACACACTGCACTCATACACACACATTGCACTCATATACACACACTGCACTCATATACACACACTGCACTCATACACACACACTGCACTCATAATATACACACTGCATTTATACACACACACTGCACTCATACACACACTGCACTCATACACACACATTGCACTCATATACACACACTGCACTCATATACACACACTGCACTCATACATACACACACTGCATTCATACACACACACTGCATTCATTATATACACACACTGTAAATAAATATTCAATTAATATAATTTTTTTAGGATCTAATTTTATTTAGAAGTTTACCAGTAGCTGCTGCATTTCCCACCCTAGTCTTATACTTGAGTCAATAAGTTTTCCCAGTTTTTTGGGGTAAAATTAGGGGCCTCGGCTTATGTTCGGGTCGGCTTATACTCGAGTATATACGGTAAATTGAAATTACCTTTACTAGTGATTAATGAGATCCTTGAGGTTGATGCTGCAAGACTAAATATTTGATATCTGGTTCGATTTTCGTAAGGAACAAACGAAGGTCTCCTCTTTCGGTGATATTCAGACAACTTCTCAGTTTGCGCATAATAGGATTTCTCATCTGTGCGTCATCTCCCCTCTTCTCCCTCCTCAATTCCCCTCCCCACCTTTTTTTTTTCCACTTTTTTAAACCTTCCTTATAGCAATGCCCAGTAGGAAGGCTGAGCTAGGTATCCCACTATAACAGACTGGCACACAGGGCCGCCATCAGGACATGACAACCGTGACAATTGTCACGGGCCCAACGGCCCTGGGGGGCCCTGGCCCGGGCCCCACGTGTATCAGCGGAACTGCCGCCGGTGCATCTGCACCGGGGCCCACACGCTTATGGGGCCCATCAGGTGGCCCAAGCATTTAGGGCCACCCAATGGGCCCTATTATTTTCAGGGGCCCGGTCAGCGCTGTAAAAAAAATGCAGCCGGAAGCAAGTGCTGCTGGGAGGAAGTGACGTCCGGTCACTTCCTCCCAGTTTACTCCGCGCGGGAAGGAGGAGAGAAAGGCCGCGAGGAGAGGCAGCCGACTCACATCATCCCCAGCCCCCCTCCTGCGACGAAATGGTAAGGAAGAGAGGAGGGTGGCTGAAAATGAGGTGTATGTGTGTATGCCAGTGTGTGTGTGTGTATGCCAGTGTATGTGTATGTCAGTGTATGTATGTATGCCAGTGTATGTCAGTGTATGTGTGTATGCCTACGTATGTATGCCTACGTATGTATGCCTACGTATGTATGCCTGTGTGTGTATGCCAGTGTATGTGTATGCCAGTGTATGTGTGCCAGTGTGTGTATGCCAGTCTGTTTCAGTATTTGTATCTGTTAGTGTGTGTGTGTGTGTGTATTCCTGTGGGCAGGATTTGGAGGCTTGCCCTGTGGGCGGGCTTGAAGGGGGGCCCAGACCTTGAGCTGTGTTAGGGGCCCCAAAATTTCTGATGGCGGCCCTGCTGGCACACATACATACATACATACAGACAGACAGGCACACATGCAGACACACACACATACATACAGACACACACACAGGCACACATACATACAGACACACACACACGACATACATACAAAGAAACATACACACATACAGACAGACACAAGAAACATATACATACAAAGACAAGACACACATACATACACACATATATACAGACAGACACGACACATACAAAGACACATACACACAGACAGACACAAGAAACATATACATACAAAGACAAGACACACATACATACACACATATATATACAGACACACACACACGACACATACAAAGACACACATACAGACAAACACACACAAGACATACATACAAAGACACATACACACACAAGACATACATACAAAGACACAGACACACACAAGACATACATACAAAGACACAGACACACACAAGACATACATACAAAGACACATACACACACAAGACATACATACAAAAACAAGACACATATATACAGATACACAGGCACACATACATACAGACACACACACAAGACATACATACAAAGACACATACACACACAAGACATACATACAAAAACAAGACACATATATACAGACACACACAAGACACATACATAAGACACACATACAGACACACACAAGACATACATACAAAGACACATACACAAACAAACACACATTATATTTAAGTCACCCTCCTGTTTCCTACCTTTAAGGTGCAGGAGGGTGACTTTCCCTGGGGTCCAGTGGTGGCTCAGGTGGATGGGAGTCAGAGTTCCCACTCTGACTCCCTCCTCCTCCTTCCTCCCGCGCGGCTCTCAGTTTTAACTGGGAGCAGTGACCGGGGTATCACTTCCTCCCAGCTCTGTGATGTCATCACAGGGGGCCCGGTCGCGCTTTTAAAGCGCCCAGCGCTGACCGGGCCCCCTCACAATCCACATCCATCGGGTGGCCCTGACAGCATGGGCCACCCGATGGACCCCTCCATATGCGGCCCCGGCGGATTGCCGCCCGGGCCGGGGCCGCAAGTGGTGATGGCGGTACCCGGTCGCAGGGGTACCGCCGGCTCGCACCCGCCCGCCCACTCACCCAATCTATAAAAAATCCCTACCGCCCACCTGGAATCCCGAAACGCCCACTAGTGGGCGGTAGGGACCAGGTTGACGACCCATGAACTAAATGAACTCCATTTATTGAAATATACATAGGGATTTAGGAGATAGCTCAGGGAACTTTTTCTTTTATTTTTACTGTATACATTGGGGCTGATGTGTACTGTAGTCGTTGCTGACGCCCAGGAGTGATGGGAGTGAGCGCAGGACTTATCTTTTTGTATTTGTATTCACTTTTTGTATCACACAGCTTTGTTACAATGCTGCCGCCCATCCCATGTGTTCCCTATTAAGGGTTCATAAGTATATAGGGGTGTATATAAAAAGTACTCCTCTCTGTTTCATTAGAGATATCTTTGCCAGAAGCTCAAGGTGAAAGGTCAGTGTAGGACCCGTCTAGGGGGGTCTGCCTTGACTTTGGCAGGCGGACATTCCTTCCAATGGCCATTGGAGTAACTAAATGACCTCCATTTTTTTAAATATACATAGGGATTGAGGAGAGAGCGCAGCTAACTTTTTCTTTGTTTTTTACTGTATATATTGGGGCTGATGTGTACTGTGGTCGTTGCTGCCGCCCAGGAGTGATGGGAGTGAGTGCAGGATGTATCTTTTTGTATTTTTTATCTGCTGTTTACCTACCAGCATTTAGGATGGTCACACCAGGATTGGGAATGAGGTCTCAGTTGTGAATATTTAGTTCATGCATATGTCCAGAAAAGACACACTGACAGAGCAATGTGCCTCAACAGAATATGAGGCAAAAATTTGTGACATTAGGGTTATCCAGTATCAGTCTTGTCCAAGGGCAATTCTATCATGCTGGTCTAGTACCATGAATTGAAAGAACCTTACGACTATGACACTTTAAAGTAGTGCTTTACACACAACAGTGCAATATACATGCGTGAAGTCGTGCACACTAAAAAGCCAAGCTAGGAGGTTATTGAAATCAATCAACAATACCTCATCCATAAACATATTGATGGATAATCACTTAGTTTACACTAGATTTCCTAAGCATGGAGCATGACCACCAATTATGTTTAAAACATCTGATGACATTTGGAGCTACCATGTGGATCATTGATTGTTATGTGTACATTAATAACATAATTGGTGTTTATTGAGCATTATACTAATGACATGCATGTGAGCCTATTAGTATAGAAACATATGCAGTGTCTAGCGGATGTCCTCAAGTCGAACTGTGCTCAGCCTCTAACTTCCTGATATTGATAGGAGTTGTTTACAATAAAATGGAGCTTGGCACTTATAGCAGAGCTCCCTGTACCCCGGCTGGGTACCTCTGCCAATAACTGCTTCCTAGCTGGAACAGGGGGAAGGCGGTAGCGTTTGTTCCACCTTCCCTCCGAAAAGCGCTCTCCTTTTGAAAAGTGGTTAAAAACCCCGAACCAAGTTGTCCGTGACCCGCACGGTCACCTCATGCCGAAAACAGTTCCACAACATTCGCAGTCGCAGCTAAGTACTGCTGAGACTATTCGTTAGTTTGGTTCGTGTGAACGGCCGCCAGAGAGCTAGCGTTTGGTTCCATTCGTATGAAGGGAAAGTACCAAACCAGGGGCACCCAGGGAAAGCTGCTAATGGCAGCTGGGCAGGGCAATGTCCAAACGATGTCCCAGACCTGGACCATAGTCATGGGGCAGGAGGCCAGCTTTCACACTCCTCCAGGAGTCAGTGGCAAACATACATGGGAAGGAGCATTTGTCATCATAGCACTGTTTCAGCTTCCTTGTCTCTGAGGCCGTGATGATGTATTGTCATGGTTGGCCATGTGTGAATGCATGGCGTCTTTTTGACAAAGAATAAAATTTAGCACAAAGCACCCATGTAGCAAGGGATGAGTTCTTAATTCAGTACTGTCCCAGCTTAATCAGAACACTTAGTATCTTTTAAACAAACCATTAGTCACTGGGTGTTTGCAGTAATACATTGCCTTTTTTGCTATGAGCATAATTGCTGAGGGATGATATCTCTGTTTAGTCTATTTTTAAAACAATATAACGTTGAAATTATGCCATAAAGAAAACCGTAAACATAGTGATGAAGCAGATCTTTCTTTTGTTGTTTTTTTAAGTAGACGTGATGCTGTGAGCTTGTAATTACAGATCTATATGACTATATGACGTGCGGCTGTGTGCCTGCACATCGCTGGAAATGTGTGATGTTCATATAGTCTGCGCACAGCAACCTCTTGCATGATGTGAATGAAAATGATGTGACAGAGAGCCAGGAAGTGTAAGAAAGCTAGAGTGGAGATGGAACAAAATGTCTTCTTATTACTGTGTATTTGGCTTAGTCCTTTGTAATGCTGTAGCATGGTGGTTGAATTGAGCCATCATTCTAGATGAATGATAAACCATTATCTTTGCTGTATACAGATTGTGTTTCTTAGCACTTTGATACCAGTTGTGTTTGTGTCTGCTCTCTATGCACTCTGGATGTAAGAATTTACATTCATCTCCCTGCCGAGTACATGGTTATTTCATGCTTTTAATGCATTTTAGCCTGGAACAGTTATGGGACTGGGATTAGTTTAGCTTGTAACTATCTAAATACAGTCACTTAAAAGAGATCCTGTGTACTGAAATGTACTGCAGTGTCTAACACAAGCTGCTGCTCTACTTATTAATTTGTTTTACTTCTGAAACCCTCTGCTACATATAAGTCATGTAGAAGCCACTCTGCATTACTAAAATATAAAAAAAATACACTCTGAAATAGATTTCCTCTCTTAAGTTGCCCACCTTGTTTAATAAATCAGCATTCGTATATAACTCCAAGTTTCACTGGAACGTAGATCACAGCAACCATAGATGCTTCATTCATAACAATCATGAATGCATACCTCGATAAGGCAATAGAATACCTCACAACTGTTCTGGGTTTGTCAAGACTGTCCTGTTTTTGGGGTTCTGTCCTGCTCTCCCTTTATTTTTTTCTCTGGTGTCTCACATCTAGGGAAATATTCCAGATCACCTTAGCGCAAACAAAGCAAAAGACATGCTTGGGCTACGCAAACTGCACACATTGTATTAAAAGGGCATTAAGTCCATGTTCAGATAATGTCAAAAGTACTCTGGGCATCTGCTGCCCCGAGTCAGATTGACCAGACAAGCTGACAATCAACTGCTCATGCATACATCCAGGCTGACATATCCCTTTTTTAGGTGACATTGCCCCATTTACAGGTGGGAGCACGCATTTGGGACCGCACCAGTAAGAAGTTACACAGCCACTTTCATAGTTTTTGACTAAATCGATGGCTTTTTGAGTTGGAAAGATATGAATGAACAATGTATATAGTACAGCTTTAGTCATTAAAGGAACACAGACATGTATTCCTGACACTATAATGCTAAAAGCACATTTTAGGTGGCTTGCTCTCTTTAAAAGGGTATAAAATTTACCTATATTCTAACACCATGCTAGTCTCGTCGCAGATGGCCTTGACCCGCCTCCTTAGCTGAGATCATCAAAATTGACGATCTTAGCCAACCCAATGCTTTTTCAAAACACTGGGCCAATCAGCATCTTTTCATTGAGATGCATTGAATCAATGCATCTCTATGGGGAGCATTTTCAGTGTCTCTACACTGTGCAACACTGACCCAGGAAGCAGGTCTAGGCAGCCATGTAAACACTGTGTTACCGACCGTTTCAGCATAAAAGGGGAAAAATCAGTTTAGGCGATAATCCCCTTTTCCCAAAAAGGCACAGCTACTGTAAAAGCACCAAAACTCACGAACTGGATATAGGTGAATAAGGTAGCACTCCAGCTGGAACCTCACAAATAGCTGCTAGCAGATGAATAGGAAAAGCAGACATCAGCTTACACTCCCTAGCAGTCAATCTCCAACAGCATACAGTGAATCCCCCCAAGAACGAGACAAGGCTCCGTGTTGAGGGTCAAGCAGTGGTCTGAGGTGCTGGGGCACCCAGCCTGGTTTTTATTACATGAGTACACATACAGGCCACACCCAGGGGGAGGCATAAAATAACCAATGACGTAGATGTTACATCCCACACATCCCCTCCCCTTAGTGTGACACATAATCTCATTATGCATACAGTTCAACATATACTTTTACACAACTTTCATAACTTTAAAACCATACATCACATTCACATAAAAATACATATCCTCAATCAATCCATTCAGGGGAACAACATATTAAAAAATGGCATGAATCAGACCAGGGGTTCAAAAGTTACTAAAAGTATATTTTATTCCCCCTGGCTTAAACAGTAAAAGTAAAATATCCCCACAATGCATCCTGGCTTCCTCCCTTCTGCCCTGGAGATAATTGGAGAAGGAATCTAATTATCCAGGACTAGAGGCAGACTCCATTAACCACATGGTTGCAAAACAACATAAAACTCTTTAAAATACATAAAGTCACATTTTATACATTAAACACAGACATTTAACATATCCCCAGATAGCTCAGGTCTGCGTGCACATTATTAGGTGAATGGCACGCAGACCACACAAATACAGTTTAATTGCCATGGAGCCAAAGTCTTTCCCATAGTCTTTCATTATATGAATAGGCACCATGGCATAGCCATCTGGGGGGTATCACTGCTCACACAGGGCAAGCACCGAATGGCCCCACTGTATTTAAAGGGCCAGAATGAGTGACATGCACTCTGTTAGGGCTGAATACTGTTTGTAAAGGGCCCAATCTCCCAGGGCCATAGTCCAAAGGCAGCAGGCAGGCAACCAGGCTCCTCCAATACAATGTGGCGAGATTGGTTTCGTCACACACTGCTCTAAAAAAAGGTTTATAGTGTAATGCAGAAGTGAAGCAGCAGGCATGAATTGTGCAGGGCATTTGATACCCCAACAGTTTATAGGTTTGTGCATAGTCTGTTGCAATTTCAGTTTTATCCAGCAGGAGTTGGTATACTGAGATATTTCAAAGTGGTTTGCAGTACTTTGAACTTACCTGGCTGCCAGCTTACAAATAATTGCAGTCTGAAATTAGACATGGACATTCATATACAAATTGCCGTTGGAGGCAATGGAGTGTCTCTTAGGTATATAGAGATGTAAGGATGTAGGGATCTCTGGGAATGCTCAATCATGCTGGACAAGTCACACTTGGAGGTTGCAGGGATCTATGATGTCTTACCGTGCAACCTCTTGACTTATCAAATCCATAAACTGTATGTTTTATGTAACTAGAACCATCAAGACTTTTGATCTGTGAGTTTTGTGCACAAAAAAGACCTATCACTCCACTCCAAGCCAAAAGGCCACAGCCCTCCTTTGGTATTAATTATTATTTTTAATAAAAATCCCATTCATATGTTTACAGTATCATAGCATGTGATTGCTGTGAAAGTAAGGCAGTGCATTTATGTACAACATTTATATTTGTGTATTTTAAAATTTATATACTAGTAGAGCTTAAACAAATCACCAGAGGAAGTCCTTTTATAGTATTTATGCTTTTATACTAAAGATGGTTAAGCATAATAGTTTCTTCCTAATTATTATGTTCGCAGTAATGAATTACCTGCTGATTAAATGGGACAGCAAAAATATGTGTTAACCATGCATAAAGATACAGTTTGGACTCAACTACTCGCTCATATAGTAAATATACATCCTTCCACTACTGGAGCAAAACCCTTTAACTGCCTCATGCCATGAGAGCAAGAGCCAAGTTGATATAAAAAATATAAAATCTAAAATTATTTCATGTAAAAACAAATCTCTGCCCTGTACATAAATATAATGTATATATGTGAATGCTAAACAACTAAGAGGTTGTTTTTTAAGGATCTTCAATGTACTCTGGCAGTAATTTTGTTTTTCAGTATCGATTTTAATCCTTGAAAGAACACTCCAGATACCCACACAACATAAAGGGACACTATTGTGTTAGGAATACAAATGTGTGCTCCTAACGCTGTAGTGCCATGGTTGCCATTTAGATGACAGGCCCCTACCTGCAGGGAGAAAAATAGTTTACCTACCTTTTCTCCCTCACAACACCTGTCTCTGCCATTCTGCCACAACTCATTGGTTTAAAACATCAAGATAAATGATCTCCGCCAATATAATGCTTTCCCATAGGAAAACAATTGGAGGCTATTGAGCATGTGCTGTGCCAATCGGATGATCTCTCTGAAAGCATTGGATAGAAATAGAAAGAGAAAAAAAATCAGCGCTAGATTGCCACACAAGAAAATAATAGTAAGGCTGCAATCCTTAAAGGGGAGTCCCCTATAATCCCCTAATGATAAGAAATGATTTTTGTTCTATATTGGATAGAAATAGTAGAGTTTTACTCTGCTATTTCCTTGGAAACACCTCTAGCAGCTGTCTGAGTGACAGCCACTAGAGGCACTTTTAACCCCTTAAGGACGGAGTCAATTATACACCTTCTGATCGAAACAAAGCGTAAGTAAAACCTGGAATTTGCGCTATATGTCTGTTCAACCGTGATTAACCTCTTTCATATTAAGTGCACCCACACTTATTATATATAATTTTGTTCAGGAGAAACAGAGCTTTCATTTCACATCAACTAGTCATATATATATATATATATATATATATATATATATAACAAATTAATATGAATAAAATAAAAAGTGTGAAAAATTAAGTTTTTTTTTTTTGTGTTGCATTTTAACTGTAAATGTCATAATTCTCTATAAATAATATATTTTTGTCCTGATAACAAACATGCAGACATAATTACAATGCACATTTTACATTAACTTTCAATACTTTTAATTTGATAAGTGCTTCCTTAAATCATACTTTCATATGATATTTACATTAATTGTCATCTTCTTTTTATGTAATATTTTGCAGTCTTGATCGTGATATCCACTATCTGGAGATTGATTAAAAAAAAAAAAAAGATGTGTAGTATCAATACAGCATGATGTGTCAAATCTTGATGTATCACACTTTTAATAGCACCTGACATCTTTTGATTTTTGAATTTTCTTTTGAGGTTTACATTCCATCTGTTTTTTTACAACAAAAAATTCTGCCACTACCACCTCTACGCTGATGACACACAGCTATATCTCTCCTCCCCGGACCTCTCCCCTGCCGTCCTGCAACGTGTCACTGCTTGCCTTTCTTCCATCTCTGACTGGATGTCCTCCCGCTTTCTGAAACTCAATCACTCAAAAACTGAGCTCCTTGTCTTTCCTCCTCCTAATACTGATCCTCCTCTTTCGCTCTCCCTTCAAGTTTGTGGTACCAACATCAGTCCATCCTTGCAAGCACGCTGTCTTGGCGTCATACTTGACTCTGGTCTCACCTTTGTGCCTCACATCCAGCATGTTGCCAAATCCTGTAGATTCCATCTTAAAAACATAGCCCGCATCCGCCCCTTTCTTGAACCAGATACTACCAAGGAGCTTGTCCATGCTCTAGTAATTTCCCGCATGGATTATTGTAACCCTCTCCTGATTGGTCTTCCCAAAAGCCGTACTGCACCCCTACAGTCCGTAATGAATGCTGCTGCTAGACTGATTTTCCTCTCTAGTCGTTTCTCTCACACCTCACCCCTCTGCCAGTCCTTACATTGGCTTCCTGTATGCTATAGGAGTCAATTCAAGGTACTAACTCACACCTATAAAGCACTGAACAACTCTAGCCCCTCTTATATCTCCTCACATATCCATAGGTATGTCCCTTCTCAGTCTCTCCGCTCTGCCCGTGACAACCTCCTGTCCGTTGTCCGCACCCGTACGGCCAACTCGCGCTTGCAGGACTTCTCGCGGGCGGCTCCCTTCCTATGGAATAGCCTGCCTACCGCCATCAGACTCTCCCCTAGTCTTGCATCTTTTAAGAAGTGCCTTAAAAGTGCCTCTTCAGGAAAGCTTATGGCCTCCAAGACTATGGCCCCCTACCTCACATACCTGTCTCTTGCCCTCTCCTAAAGGGCAGCCCACCTTATTTGATTACAAATTCCTGTCCTAATGTGTTTTACACCCCACCTCCTATAGAATGTAAGCTCGATTGAGCAGGGTCCTCTTCAACCTATTGTTCCTGTAAGTTTATTTGTAATTGTCCTTTTTAAATCCCCTCTCATAATATTGTAAAGCGCTACGGAATCTGTTGGCGCTATATAAATGGCAATAATAATAATAATAATAATAATAATAATAATAATAATGCCAGTTTATGGAGATCAACTGTCTTAAATTGACAACAAAAAAAAAAGAAAAGAAAGAAAAACGTGAAAATAGATACCTGAATTCTAAATGTCTTCAACTCTGCATGTTCTGTTAATAGGCAGCTGTCAAGCAATGTCCATCTCACCTTTTGAATCACTGACCCATCTTATTCCATTTTGAATCACTGTGCACACTCCCATCATTATAACATTCAGTAGGCTTATTGTTAGACTTTATCTTTTCCATTTTATCATTTTGCACTGAAGGAATGTTTGTAATAAGAAAATCTAATAATGTTACTAAAAGTTCATTACTGAAATATATAAATAGATATTTCAATATTAATGTTAATAAGTACAATAAAATAGTAATGAGTAATAAGGTTGGCAGAATTTTCCTAAATGTTTCATGACTTTTTATACACTTCAGGAAGAAATTAGAAACAGTTCATTTACATGTTAATCATTGGTCCATAGGATATTGAATAGTGAGTTAAACCAGTTATATTCTATTGTTAAAGGGGCACCATAAACATTACATATGTAATTTTTTTGCAGTCTTTCTATTTTCTATGGAATCATTTTCTAGCAGTTTGACAAAATAAAATTAAGCTTTCCTGCCACCCAGCCTCTCACCTGCCACTCACATTATACAAAAATGTCACTTATACACCACCCATCCATGCCTTCCAACATTTGACTGCATTAATGGCCTGGAAGAACAGGTCCAAGTTGCCATCAGCACTTTCACATTATAATAGGTTTACAATGTTGTATGGAATCTTTCACATAATCTGAGTGGGGTGGGCTTTGGGTGCCAGGAGAGCCCTGGTTAGTGTCAAACCCCTCAACTGAAAACAGGAAGACTGCACTTTTGTAATCAAACCCTCTACAACAGGCATGTTCAACCCTGAACCTCTTGAAATGTGTCCCAGGTGCCTGCCAGGCAGGAAGCCCATTACTTACTGTACTGTACTGGTATATTATGTCATCTTGGCATCACTACTGGGCGTGCACAAGCACAGTGATCCCATCACAGCAGCAACTACTGGCCAGAGGATCCACTCCATCCCTCCCAGAGCAAGGTAGAGAGGCTGGGTGGACCTCTTAATTACTAAATGTGTGTGTGTGTGTGCCAGTAATTGTGTGGGTCTGTGATTGTGTGTATAGGTCTGTGATTTATTGTATGTCTGTGATTATATGTGCTTGTGTATGTCTGTGATTATGTGTGCGATTGGATGTGTGTATGTCTGTCTGTGTCTATCTCTGATTGTTTGTAGGTCTGTGTGTATGTCTGTTATTATGTGTGTAGGTCTGTCGTTGTGTGTATAGGTCTGTGGTTGTGTATATAGGTCTATGATTATATAAGTGTGGTGTCTGTGATTGTGTGTGTATGTGATTTGTGTATCTGTGATTGTGTGCGTGTGTGGGTATGTGATTGTGTTTTTTGTATGTCTGTGATGGTGTGTGTGTATCTGTTATATGTGTGTGTATATATATATATATATATATATATATATACACGTGTATGTGTTTAGTAGATAGCTTCCTAATTTGGTTTACTTAAATATGTATATCCCACATAAGGATAACTAATAAGGGAGTTATCTAGACAACATATGAAATATCAAAATTAAGTTTGAAGTTTTATTATATAGATTAATTATATTATATATGTTATGTGCGGCCCAAGACAATTCCTGTTCCTCAATGTGTCTCAGAGAAGCCAAAAGTTTGGACACCCATGCTCTGCAGTCAGGGCCGTCTTTAATATTGATTGGACCCTGGGCAAAGCATTTGCTTGGGCCCCCTGGACCCTGTACCCCTCCCCAGGTGTGCAAACACGTTATCACCCTTAACGCAGTGGCTACCTAAAGTAGAGAGGTGCAAGAATATTTTTCTGGGCCTCCCTATTGCAAGGATGTTTAAAAGGTCCCCATCTCTCGTGCAACTCCAGCAATGCCTTGATAGCTGGGGCTCTACCATTTACCCATGTTTGCAGGTTTTTATTTAGCCCTAAGCAGTTTTTGTGTGTATCAATGTATGGAATATGGAATATGTTTGTATGTGGTGTTGGCGTTTGAATGTAAGCATGCATTTATGTGTAGTGTTAGTTTTTGAATGCAGGGGTGTGTATACATATAATGTTGGTGTTTAACACAGACGTGTATTTGTATGTTGTGCTGAAGCTTGAATGCAGGGGTGTATTTGTGTGTAGTGTTAGCGTGTGAATGTTGAGATGTATGCACAAATACACACACATAGATATGCACACAACCTGACACACAAATACACAACCTGACACACGTACTGAGAACGTACAGATACACTGAAACACACAAAGACAACATACAGCTACACACTGACACACATCCTGACATACACAAAGATACAAACACTGACACACATGCAGTTACACAGACATATATACACACCTGACACACTTGCAGATACACACACACACTTCATACAGATACACACACATATATATATATACACACTGACACACACACACAGATACACACAATGACAACCTTCAGATACACACACACACACACACAGATATACAGACACATAGTGACAGACAAACTGACACACAAACATACACTGATAGACATACTTACACAGACACATAAACTGACAGACATGCTGACACATTCACCAACACACACACCAACTGTCAGGATCGGGACAGGGATCCAACACGCAAAGTACAAACAGGGGTTAGGTACGTATACCGGACCTTAGAATGGCCGGACTAACGTAAGGAGTAAGCAAAGAATGGTCTAGAAACAAGCCGAGGTCGAGGGAACGAGAGAGCAGATAGGTGAGAGACAAGCCGAGTCAAAGGGTAATAGAGGTAAGCAGGATAGAACAAACAAGCCGGGTCAAAACCAAAGAGACAAATAGATAACAAGAGCACTGAGTGACTAGACAAGCTAGAACCACGACAGGGCAATGAACAAATGCATAAAGCCCTACTTTATACCCTGGTTCTAGATAGGTAATCACGCCCCCGACGAGTCCTGATTCGTGGTCGGGACTTGATTGACAGGTCGGAACGGATTGTCGCCATGACGTCGGCTACTGAGCGCCGCGTCATAAAAGGAAGCGGATCCCTCGCGGCCGGCGTGTAAACGGACGAGAGAACTGCGAGGAACGAGTGAGTCAACCCCTCTGAGAGGATGAACGTCTAAGTATCTCACCTCCTCTGAGGTAGAGACAACAGGTACCCTGACACCAACATACTGACACAAAGAGCCATACTGATACAGAAATGCACACACTGACATACATATGGACACACAGTGACACATACACTAACAGACATACTGACACACATATACTGACAGACATACTGACACATTCACAGATACACACAAAATTTACACTATTAAACCCACTCTTCCTACCTTGGAGGGTGGCTTTCCCACTTGTGGCTGAAGGTGCTGGGAGTTGGGGTCTGGCTAGCTCGGCTCAGACCCCCCACCGCTCTGCCTCTTCCCCCTCCCGCGCGCTCCTCTCATTATTGGAGGAAGTGACTGCCACAGGCGTCACTTCCTCCCAGCCGGCTGCTGAAAAGCAAGAGGGCCCGGTCGCACTCTTAAAGCGCCAGAGCGGAGAACCGGGCCCCTGCTGACGGAAGCCCACCGGGTGGCCCTTAGTGCATGGGCCACCCAGTGGGCCTCCTTAGTGCGCGGCTGCACCGGCGGTGGGAGAAATGCTTGAGGCCAGCGGGGCCCACGGTGCAGCTGCTTCGGGCCCCCCAGGAGTAACTGGGCCCGGAGCAGCTGCCCCGTTTGCCCCGCGGTAAAGACGGCCCTGTCTGCAGTGATCTGGAGTCCTCTTTAAGTTGCCTTTTAGTATCTAGATTTTAGAAAAATATATGTATATTTTATAGGTGCAATTCAATAGGAATTTCTTTATTTAATGGTACACTATAGTCACCAGAACAACTACAGCTTATTTAATTTGTTCTGGTGCGTAGAATCATTACCTCCAGGCTTTTTGCTGTAAACACTGTCTTTTCAGAGAAAAATGGAGTGTTTACATTACAGCCTAGTGATAACTTCACTGGCCACTCCTCAGATAGCTGTTAGAGATCCTTCCTGGGTCATGGCTGCCTAAAATGCATCCATTCAGTATCTCCTCCCTCTGCATGCAGACACTGATCTTTCCTCATAGAGATTCATTGATTCAATTCATCTCTATGAGGAGATGCTGATTGGCCAGGGCTGTGTTTAATCATGCTGGTTCTGCCCCTGATCTGCCTCTTTGTCAGTCTCAGCCAATCCTATGGGGAAGCATTGTGATTGGATCAGGCCACCACTTCTGATGATGTCAGCAGACAGCTTGTTTTTCTGAGGCAAACAGCATGCAGATCTACAGCTTCAGGCTTGAATACAGTAAGATTTTGATATATTTATGGAGGCATGAGGGGCCCATGGGGGCTAGATGGTGGTTTTAACACTATAGGGTCAGGAATACATGTTTGTGTTCCTGACCCTATAGTGATCCTTTAAGTTGACATAAGGGAAATGCTTGAATTAAATGAGACAATGTATTACATGTATAGTGAATTATAGGAAATCAAGTGAGGTTTTTTCCCATTGCATAGAAAATAGGATATAAAATATGTTGTACATTACAAAGCATGTACAAAATAATTAGAACAATGAAGAATGTTACTGTTAATCACATTTCATGGTGTTAATATCACTGCACATCCATCTTTTCAGTTCCTTTGCATTTCAACTGACTCTTTAGAACGTTTGATAGTTATGTTTAGTAGATGACATGCATGTATTGAAATATTTATTTAAGTTCTGAGAATGTATTTAATTATAAATTCAATTGAATCGTAATTAAAATATAAAATTTGCACGTTGACAACATTGTGTAACTTTTTTATTTTTTTTATAAAGTGGTCACTGTTGACCATTTTGGATGGCACAATACAATTATTTTGATTTGTTTTTTTTGGCTACAATTTTGAAATATTTTATACATAAACTTTCAACTTGCACATTTCATATTCTTTAGTTTACTCATTTTCCTTAATGATTGGAGACATTTACTACAACTTTGAGTAATGCCAATATCTTGAGTGTCTTTTCTTTTTGTGACACTGTTAAATGATATGTTCCTGTCTTCGTTTCTTGACTAAGGATTGTTCATGATTTATATGGATTTACTGAAGGATAGGTGGTGACAATACCACACTGGAAATGTCATCCCCAGCACTCTATACCAGATGGCAGATACACAGCATAAGAAAAACCTATAGTAAATTGCATTTTAATCAAATACATTGCAATATTAATTAAAATAATGTGCCTTACTGTTTCGTTCTGTACTAGATGCAGTTAAATAGCAAGGCCTTGTTGGTAATATATTTGTGCATTGTATTCTGTAGTATATCTGGAGTGTCGAGGGTGATTCTAATTATTATTTTTTTATAACACTTAGCAGGTTAATATAATTTTAATACAATCATGCAGTATACATTTTCAATCTGATCATGTGCATTCAGTGTATAGGATGCAAAAATTAATTGTAGTTGTAACTGCAGTGAAGCAATGTGTCAGCCCAGCTTAGTTGAAATAACTGTGTGAGCTAAGCGCCTTGTATGGTATATCTAATGCACAGATGACTACTGTGATTGGCAGCTAAATAGAATTCATACTGTGTATGTAAAGTGTAACAGTTTTGTTTCCCATATTGCTGTCAACCAGATATCTTTCGCTCCCATGTGCAAAAGATCTAAAATAATTGAATGAAATCACTTTGTATACACCACGGTTTTTCAATTTGGCAATGAGTGTTTGTAAACAGACACAATACAGTTTGAAAAGGATGACGTAATACTGACGATGAACAGAGCTTGCCAGAAGATGGTTCTGTCAGGAATACAGTATGATCCAGCACGTAGAATTGTGTAACACAGAGGACTGATAGGTAACGTATATGGGACCTTAGAATGGCCAGACTAACGTACCAAAGAATAGTCAGGAATAGCTGAGGTCAAGGGATACAGAAAGAGACACAACGATAAGGAAAAGCCAGGAGTCAGGGATACCAGAAAACAGGGAAGTCAAAAACAATGCCAAAGTCAAATAACCAGAATTACCAGAATAAATAACGCGCTCTCGGACAACCACAAGGGAATCCACGACAGGGCACTGAGCAGGATGAGAACTGGGCCTAAATATCCCTCCTCTAGATCTGATAGGCTGTAAACGGCCTTTGACCCCAAAGTCAGTTACCAGTTTTCCATTTGCATAATTGCTGCTCAGCATTAACCCTTCTGTGGCTTAGGTTGCTGCTCGGCACAACTTTTCCTGTGTGGACAGTAAATGTCATTAACCACATTTTTATAAGCGGATGAATACGTGACATTACCCCCCCACCTGAAGAACGCCCACCGTGCGGGCAGGACCATGCTTGAGAGGAAAGTTGGTGTGAAAATAGCGAATCTTGCGGCCAGCTTGTATATCAGATGCCGGAACCTAAGAACGATCGGCTGGTCCATAACCTTTCCAATCCACCAAGTACTGTAAAGTGCCCCGAGAAAACCTGGAATCAATTATGGAGGAGACCTCATACTCTTATTGTCCAGAAACAACTAAGGGAGGAGGAGGGACACTTGAGACAGTATATTTATTGCACACAAGAGGTTTGAGTAAGGACACATGAAAGGTATTAGGAATTTTCAAGGAGGCCAGAAGGGCCAGAGAGTACGCAACAGGATTGATCCTACGAAGGACACGAAAAGGTCCAAGGAACCTAGGAGCTAATTTCATGCTAGGGACTTTTAGCCTGATGTTACGAGAAGATAACCAAACCCTCTCACCCACTTGGTAAACAGGGTTGGCACCTCGACGTGTATCAGCATGATGCTTAAAACGGTCAGCAGCAGTACCCAGAGCAGATTGAACTTTAACCCAGGTATCACGGATTGAAGCCAGGCGGTCATCCAAAGCAGGAATAGCCGTATCAGAAAAAACAGCCGGTAGGATGCCGGCCATTATTGGTTATCAGCAAAAATCAGCACGGTTTTATGAAGCACAGGTCGTGTCAAACTAACTTGATTGCATTCTACGAAGAAGTAAGTAGAAGTATAGATCAGGGTGTTGCAGTGGATGTGATCTATTTGGACTTTGCCAAGGCATTTGATACAGTTCCACACAGAAGATTAGTGTTCAAACTCAAGGAAATCGGTCTAGATGAAAATGCTTGTTCTTGGGTAGAACATTGGCTTAAAAACAGAGTACAAAGAGTTGTCGTTAATGGTAAATTTTCAAGCTGGAGAGAGGTGGCAAGTGGTGTCCCTCAGGGGGTCTGTTCTGGGACCCCTTCTATTTAACATGTTTATAAATGATCTTGAAGACAGCATTGAAAGTCATGTTTCAGTGTTTGCAGATGACACAAAACTTTGTAAAATAATACAATGTGAGCAAGATATTACTTTGCTGCAGAGGGATTTAGATAGACTGGAGGACTGGGCACTCAAATGGCAGATGAAATTTAATGTTGAAAAATGCAAAGGTATGCACTTCGGCGTAAAGAATACACAAGCAACGTATACCCTTAATGGAAGCGAATTAGGGATAACAACACACGAAAAGGACTTGGGAATTGTTATAGACAACAAACTATGCAACAATGTGCAATGTCAATCAGCAGTGGCCAGGGACGGGCCGAGAATAGCATTTTGCCTCTTTATAAATCACTGGTAAGACCACACATTGAATATGCTGTGCAATTTTGGGCACCTGTTCTAAAGAAGGATATTATGGCACTAGAAAAAGTTCAGAGGCGGGCTACAAAATTAATAAAAGGAATGGAACATATCAGCTATGAAGAAAGGTTAACAAATTTAAACCTATTTAGTTTAGAAAAATGTCGCTTGAGAGGGGATATGATAACATTATACAAATATATTCAAGGCCAATACAAACCATTGTGTGGAAATCTATTCACAAACCGGACTTTACATAGGACACGAGGTCATGCGTTTAGACTAGAAGAAAGAAGATTTCGTCTAAGGCAAAGGAAATCTTTTTTTTTACTGTAAGAACAATCAGGATGTGGAATTCTCTGCCTGAAGAAGTGGTTTTATCAGAGTCCATACAGATGTTCAAACAGCTACTAGATGCATACTTGCAAAAACAGAATATTCAAGGATATAATCTTTCAATGTAGGGCAATAACTGCTTGATCCAAGGATAAATCTGACTGCCATTCTGGGGTCAAGAAGGAATTTTTTCCTAGCTTGTTGCAAAATTGGAAGTGCTTCAAACTGTTTTTTTTTTGCCTTCTTTTGTGAGGAAGACTGAACTTGATGGACGCAAGTCTCTTTTCAGCTATGTAACTATGTAATTATTTTTAAAAAAAATGGACTACGCCAAGAGGACTCATGGTCAGCAATGTTCTTAGCAAACTCGGCCCATGGAAGTAATTCGGACCAATTGTCTTGAGTGCTATTAACGAAACAACGCAAATACAATTCCAAGGACTGGTTAGCCCTCTGAGCTGTACCATTGGTCTGGGGGTGATAAGAGGACGAAAAGACTATTCAATCCCTAATTGTTTATTGAAGGCCCTCCAAAACCGAGACATAAACTGAGAACCTCTGTCAGATATAATATTGTGAGGAATGCCATTCAGACGGACAATTTCTCGTATAAAGATTAGTACCAGGTCTTGAGATGACGGCAATTTCTTGATAAAATGAGCCATTTTAGAAAAACGGTCCACAACCATGAGAATGGTGGTATAGCTGTTAAAACTAGGAAGTTCAACAATGAAGTCCATGGACAAATGGGACCACGGGACCTCAGAAATAGGAAGAGGTTGTAACAAGCCACAAGGGAGTTTATGAGGCACTTTGGAAACCGCACAAACAGAACAAACCGGCACATATTCCTTAACATCCCTCCTGAGGGAATCCCACCAGAATGACCTCATGATAGCAGAAGTGGATTTATTAATACCTGGTTGACCAGCAGACACATTGCCGTGAAACACCTTCATGATATTAACCCTCTCCCCCAATGGAACGAACAGTTTGTCCTGAGGTTTACCGCAGAGCGCCTGAGACTGAGCCTCCATGATGGAGCCAAGCAGTGGAGAGGACAATTAAAGGACAGTGGACGCAATAATACATTCCGGGGGAATGATATGGGATGTTTCTTGCTCTAGTATAGCCTCAGTATCAAACTGCCTGGACAAGGCGTCGGCCTTGACATTTTTAGAACCAGGTCTGTAAGTGATAAGAAAATTAAAGCGAGAAAGAAATAGAGACCACCTAGCTTGTCTAGAAGATAATCGCTTAGCATCTCCTATGTAAGCCAGGTTTTTGTGATCAGTAATGATCAAAAGGGGGTCCTTGGAACCCTAAACTATGTCGCCACTCCTTGAGAGCTAGAATAATGGCCAACAATTCTCTATTGCCAATATCGTAATTGCACTCAGCAGGAGACAACTTTCTAGAAAAGTAACCACAAGGATGTAACAGAGTTTCCTGGCTCTCCCTCTGGGAGAGAACTGCCCCTACCCCTGTCTCGGAAGCATCAACCTCCAGTATGAAAGGCCTACTGGTGTCAGGATGTATCAATATGTCGGCGGAGGCAAACCGCTGTTTGAGAGTTTCAAAGGCTTCAATAGCCTCCTTAGACCATATCGTACTACTAGCCCCCTTGCGTGTCATATTGGTGATGGGGGCTATTACTGAAGAAAATCCCTTTATAAATCTTCTGTAATAATTGGCGAAACCAATGAACCTTTGAATGGCTTTCAAACCAGTTGGTAAAGGCCACTGTAGAACAGACTCTAGTTTTTTAGGATCCATCTGAAACCCCGAGGCAGAAATATTATATCCTAAAAACTGTACTTCAGACTGGTCAAAGATACATTTTTCCAATTTACAATAAAGTTGTTTTTTTTTTTTTTTTTAGAATTCTTTATTTTTCCATCTTGACAAGAGAAGCATGTGAAATATGTGCATTTACGGCTTGTGCAAAAGCCTAACATTTTACCACATATGTGAGCGTAGTTATACAGTTGCCTATACATTGGTCTGTAGGCTCTTTCGGCTGTTTGTCAAGGGTTTTGTTATATAAATACAAAATGTTGGAATCATTTAAAACAGTTAAACTTAAACAGAAACATAAATATCTAGCTATGCCATTATTTGGGTATGGGTTAATTCGGTTCTGAATAAAGTTGTTTTTGTAACAAGGTTTGCAGAACTTGTTTAACGTGATCGTGGTGAGACTGGAGGTCAGGAGAATAAATAAGGATATCATCCAGATAGACCAAGACAAACGAGTAAATATAATCCCTGAGTACATCGTTAATGAAATCTTGGAAAACCGCTGGAGCATTGCACAACCCGAATGGCATCACTAGATATTCATAGTGTCCACTTCTGGTATTAAATGCAGTCTTCCACTCGTGGTTTTCCTTGATTCTCACTAAATTGTAAGCACTTCTAAGATAAAGCTTAGTAAACACTTTAGCACCCTGGAGTCTGTCAAATAATTCAGCAATAAGAGGAATGGGGTAGGCGTTTTTAATGGTGATTTTGTTCAATGCCCTGTAATCGATACATGGGCGCAACTCACCATCCTTTTTAGATACAAAAAAGAATCCTGCACCAGCAGGCGAGAATGATTTTTGCATATGGCCTTTATTCATTGAATCTTTAATATATTCCTCCATTACACTACTCTCCTGAGGAGATAGAGCATAGACTGCTCCCTTAGGTGGCATAGCGCCGGGTAGTAAGTTAATGGAACAGTTATATGGTCTATGAGGAGGTAGAGTATTAGACTGAGTCTTGCTAAATACTTCTTTAATGTCACGGTACTGTATAGGAATCTCAGGATTTTGAGGTGTACTAGTGGGTAATTTGATAGTGCCCACTCTTTTGGTGACATGCAATATACACCTTTCATTACACTCCTTACTCCATTCTAATATTTCCCCATTAGCCCAGTCAATGTGAGGGTTATGCTTGCTAAGCCATGGAAATCCTAGTGTGATAGGACAAGAAGGAGATGCAATCACCTGAAATAAAATCTCTTCCTTATGTAAGGCACCAATGGAAATATTTATGGGTAAGGTTTCATGCGTTATTAATGGTTGTGAGAGTGGTCTCCCATCAATAGCTTCAACGGCTAAGGGTGATAGTCTCTTTTTGATAGGTATAGTATTATCCTTGACAAATTGGACATCTATGAAATTTCCAGCAGCCCCTGAGTCCATCAGGGCTTTGCATGAAAAGTGCTTTGTGGCAATAATAATCGAAATATCAATGAGAAGTCTATATTTATTCTTTTCAGAGGACGTCTCCATTAAACCTAAGACCTGTCTCCTTAACCCCTTAAGGACACATGACATGTGTGACATGTCATGATTCCCTTTTATTCCAGAAGTTTGGTCCTTAAGGGGTTAAGGCACATAGGTGCGGTAGTTTCTTCGGACAAATGGGACAATTGTCTCTCATATGTCCATTACTACCGCAGTATAAACATAAACCTTAATTTCTTCTATATTGTTTCTCGGCCTCTGATAATCTAGTGTCCCCCAACTGCATGGGTTCAGGTTCGGACTGTATAGGAAGGTCAGGAACAACAGGTTCGAAGAGATGGGGTGTTAAAGGCATAGTCATACGTCTGGTCTTATTTCTAGTATTCTCTCTGGTTCTTAGTCTATTATCAATTTGCATAACAAATGTGATGAACTCGTTAAGTTTTTTGGGTAGATCAATCTCATCTAGCAGCAATCTCATCTAGCATAGTGTCATAGTCCCTTTTTAAATGCAGAGATTAGCCCACTGCTAGTTCAGTCTACCTCGGAGGCCAGGGTACGAAATTATATGGCATAATCCGAGATAGACCGGTTCCCTTGTCTGATGTGCATCAGAGCAGTGGAGGCGTCGTCCTCCCTGCCTAAAGGTAAACGTAAGTTTAAATTCCGTAAGAAACTCCTGGTAAATGTGTGCCACACTCCTATTACTCTTCCATAATGGATTGGCCCAAGCTAAAGCTTTACCTGTTAACTGATTCATCAGGTAACCAATTTTAGCTCTGTCTGTGGGAAAAGATCCTGGTGAGGCCTCAAAATGATACTCCATTTGGTTAAGGAATCCCCTGCATTCTTGAATTTTACCATCAAAATGCAGGGGAGGAGATAGAGAGATAGTAGGTGCCTTGTGTTATATGAGTGGTGGTACACAAGGTGGAGGTGAGGCCGCAGGTTGCGCTGTTCGAGTAAGAAGCGTACTGAAGGGCTGGGCAAATTGATCCATGCGGTGATCATTTTCCTCCAGTTTCCTTTCGCAAGCAGCTATGTGCTTACAGGATCTATGGCCATGTCGTAATGTCAGAATTACAGTATGATCCAGCACATAGAAATGTGTAACACAGAGGACTGATAGGTAACATATACCGGACCTTAGAATGGCCAGACTAACGTACCAAAGAATAGTCAGGAATAGCGGAGGTCAAAGGAAACAGAAAGAGACACAACGATAAGGAAAAGCCAGGAGTCAGGGATACCAGAAAACAGGAAAGTCAAAAACAATGCCAAAGTCAAATAACCAGAATTACCAGAATAAAGCACGCGCTCTCGGACAACCACAAGGGAAACCACGACAGGGCACTGAGCAGGATGAGAACTGGGCCTAAATACCCCTCCTCTAGATCTGATAGGCTGTAACCAGCCTTTGACCCCAAAGTCAGTTACCAGGTTCCCATTTGCATAATTGCTGCTCAGCATTAACCCATCTGTGGATTAGGTTGCTGCTCGGCACAACTTTTCCTGTGTGGACAGTAAATGTCATTAACCACATGTTTATAAGCGGATGAATACGTGACATGTTCAAGTTATAGCAAAGCCACGCCGGTTTACTACTACACATGCTTACACTGCCTTTTGGGAATTCTATACTGCGTAAATATCTGCAATATTTGTTTGCTCATTATTTTTACATTATGCTCAATCAAACAAAAGACCTATAAAAATCTGCATGCCTAATAATATGCACTGATTACAGTGCTGCTATTCAAAGCAAACTGAAGCAAAATGTAAAAAAAAAATGCAATTTTCTTCACTCATATAAGCAAACCCACATATCATGCAAAAGTGTCTAGAAACACATAAGAAAGGTACAGGAAGGACAAATTGGCCCTGTCTCAACAGGCTTTTTTATTATGTACTGGTTGCAGCACTGCAGTTGAAAGCCCTCCTACTATTATGCAACAGCCGCAATGTGGCTGTCATACCTCCTCTTGGCCCGCTCTGGTCCCGCCGTCCATGCTGACGCCGGCTCTCCTCTCCCACAGTGTCCCGACGTTCGTCCGACATAGCAGGTGCTCGCACATGAAATGACCAGCTAGGGGGCGTGCACCTTCTTTGTATCAGGGCCCCTTATAGGGAAAGTCACCCAAAATACATCTGGGCTAGCACTCCATTTATAACTGTTCACTATTACCCTAATTGGTTCACTGGCCTCTATACTTCTCGATGTACCTATATATACGTTAAGTCTGGCCACTCTAAGACCCATTAATACAACTTGGTTTGTGTATCGATAAGAGCTCCTTAGTTTGTGCATTATGGTGATTGACCTTGACACTATTAAAAGTTATGTGAGGGAGGGGCATTTATAGAATCTAGCATAAAGTAAACCACAAACCGGTTTCATAAATTGGTAAAAAAAAAAACATATATGGTTTTCCCAGAAGACAGATTATACCTTTGTAGGTCGTTCTGCAAGCTAAAGATGTAATGCACTAGAATTAAGAGTTGTGTTTTTTTTTTTCATCCTTTCTTTGTCTGCAAGCAGCTTGTAATGGTAATTATTCATGAATGTGGTGTTTTTTTTTTCAGTATTCCCATAAACCTTCAGCATTTAAGAAGCATGATCTGGGTTTTTTTAAATCAGCATTTAAGAGTAATATCTGCCACTCCTGTATGTCGCTGAGTAGTTCCCTCATATTGTTTTGCATCTCTTTTTGCTGAAAATGAATTCATTTGACAGGTTTATTCACATACCAGGCAGTGAAATCCCTTTGATTTCACAACTGAGTCACTGAGGATTTCATTAATATAAAATGTATAACGCAGGCCTTTTTAGGTGCTCATTGAGACATTTGAAAAGTACAGAACAAAGCATGGTTTATGTATGTGCGTATTTCAAAAGATGAAGAAAACACCACATTCTCTTGATAGATTCAATATGCACAACACATTTCCTAGTTTATGAATTTAGCAGGGTGTTCTGATAAAAAATACAAAAAGTGCATAATTAATTTGAAACTGGCTGATTATATCTGATTTAATATAAAACCGTATTTTAACAATTTAGCTTATTACACTGGTCCTTCAGCACTTGTACTATTTTTTAGCCCCCACCCCCCACCAAAAAAATAATACCAACAACAAAAATGCACATTTATTTTCAGTATAACAGTCTGCTGTCAGTTCTAATAACATTGCCTATTATTTTGCAAATACTCTAGTATTTTCCATTTGTATGGCACTGGGTGTGCTTGGTTGTTATGTATAGAAACAACAGACAGTCCACAGGTTAACCAAACATATCGATGCAGTTGGTAGCTATACTGGTTTTAATTTTTTAGACCGGCAAAATCGCACTGTAAGCCATCAATGAATCTGGTTATTCAGTGAAGTCTAAACAGATAATACATTCTGACAGAAAATCATACTTTATGATTTCAACAAAAGCAGTGGAGTTGGGTAGCGTGTAATATTGGGTTTGAAAATAAAAATACAATTGCAAGCTAGTACTCTTCTGAACAATGGTGCAGGTATAGGGTTAACCCACTCAAAACATCCTCCAAAAAATAATAAAATCCCAATGATATCGCACTCAAAGTAATCTAGTTAGCAAAAAGTATCAATGAATTCTATTTTCTTGACGTTAAAAAGATTTTCGTAAGGATGGAAAGTGAAAATGCTAGATGTCTGAGATATCAGACTAAATAATGAACACAAAATATTGAAAGTGCAACTATTCCTATACCCTCAACCAACACCTGGTGAGTATGTACACCAAGCATGTCAAACTCAAAGTCTGGATCGGGCCACATAAACAAGGTTTAAGTTAATGTGGGCCGCAAAAAAAATAAAAAAAATAAAAATACTGTAAATTTTCATAGAAACGTATGTTTATTTAAAACCTACAGTATAAAAAAAACCCAGCAACCCCCTCTACTAAACTACATCACCCCCTCTACTAAACCCCAGCCCTCCCCTCTACTAAACCACAGCACCCCCCTCTACCACCCTGTGCCAAATCTGATCCTCCCGCTGAAACACACACATATTCACTGACAGACACACACATACTCACTGACAGACACACACTCACTGACAGACAGACACACATACTCACTGACAGACACATACACACACTGACAGACAGACACATACAGACACATACAGACCAACTGACAGACACACACACACACACACACACACACTGACAGACACACAAACACTGAGACACACACACACACACACACACTGACAGGCACACACTCACTGACAGACACATACACACACACTGACAGACAGACACATACAGTCACACTGACAGACACACACATACTCACTGACAGACACACACACACTGACAGACACACACACATACAGACACATTGACAGACACACACATACAGACACACACACACATACTCGCTGACAGACAGACACTCACACACTTGCACATTCTTGCACACACATACATTTCTTTATTGCTCCCTACCTTATGGAGCCGATGTGGGGCATCTCCCTGGGGTCCATCCTTCTCCTCACTGCTCCCTCGCACAGTTTAGTGATGCCGGGTGCCGGAATATGACGTCATATTCCGGCGCCCGGCTTCACTTCAATCAGCGCACGTGAGGGAGAAGTAAGGAGCAGGAACACTGAACTCCCTCGCTGGCCCTCCTCCCTGGACGGTAGGTTTTAGCAGAGTAGGCACCTGCAATGTGGGGAAAGCAGGTGCCTACTCTGCTATAACACCAGCATGTACTCGCGGCTCGCGAGTTTGACATGTTTGATATACACTAATAAAGGAAAGTATACAAAAAATATGAACAAAAAAAATACCCGCTAATATTGAGTTGGTGTGGATATGTAAGCATGATAAGTTGGCAGTCATGTAAGACTCTTTATTATTTTGTATTCTTCAGCATCTATGATACAGGTAAGTAAGATGTATCCTTTGTAGGAATTGAATTGCTGTTCTGTTGTACAGCTGTCGTAACTAAATAAACTTTATCGTATGAAGCTACATCTTTAAGCGAGATTATACACAAAGCACTCTCCAAACTGCCCTGCCAGTTGTCAATGCAATAGTGAGCAAAAGTTAAAGTGATGAATCTATATGCACTATTTTAATTGTGATAAAGTACCCCGGGCATTAAGAGCTATGTTCTGCAAATCTGGCACAGAGACTGTCCATGCTTAGTCAAGATCAATCAGAAGAGGAAAGCAAACCTTACTGCCAGTTACAAAGCAACAGAGCACCACAAGCGGTGTACTTCGCAAAGGCAGACTGTCAACTTTCAGTCAGTAGAGCAATTTAACTTCGATATGGCACCCTGAAGGTTTTTTTTTGGTTTTGTTTTTTAACGTGCAGACAATCTCATCATAGTCTGACTAGTTAATTAAATATAGACCTCTAGCACAAAATACACAATCTAACATTTGAAGTTAATATTATGTGCAATATGATGGATTGCAAAAAAACTAAACACAGGGCAAAATCTGCAAATTAGAGCTACTCAATCCTTACCAACTTCTACTAGACATGTTCTCCAAATCTTGAGAAAGAGTGAAAACACAGTTCCCCAGAGTTACAGACAGAATCTGAATGCAATTGTTATTGGATTTACACGTTTCCTTTCCCAGAGTGAACTTTTAAGAGGTAATTTCTTTTTATGCAGGAAACTATTTTAATATTGCAGAATTGTGTTACATTGAGTTTATAAAGTATATTAATGCTGCGTTATAATGCTATGCATTTATTTTCTATTTATAGCTACCGAGCAAGTACCCTGCTTTGACCAATGACATCTCATTCTGGCTACCTAGTGAAGGTTATTCAGAAAATGATTTTTATGACCTGGTTCGCAGTATTGGAGGGGACCTTGTGGAGGAAGTGTCCTTAGTTGACGAGTTTCAACATCCAAAGTAAGTGCTGTATTTACCTTATTGCAGTGGTGGCTTGTCCATAATGGCATTTAGGTCAGTACCCCACCAGATAATTTTTGTCATAACAAATTGCCAGTGTAAAAGATTAAGCTACTGTCTGCATTTTCCTTTCTCCGAGGAAAGGGTTCATTTGCAGATGTTCTTTGTGAATGGTAAACAAACACCAAACAATACAGACTGCATGGCTTTAATTTCCCCCCTCATGGTCCTCCCACCAAAGCACACTAACTCACTGATAATGGATGAAGGTTGTTTTGATAACATGTTGAGAACAGCTGGGCTTGTGTAGATCCTAGCTTGTTAGCGAAAATGTCAAGTCTGAGAGCACCTCAGATATTCTTAACCATTTCACTACCGAGCACATTTTGATTGGAAAAATATTAGAATGGCATTTATTTGAAGCAAGGGATGCATTGCTATTATATACACATATCACGACACAGCAATTTTGTGTATAAATTGCTTTGCAAACGTGACAGCATAGTGTTTAAAACACTATTTAGGTTAGGGATCTCCTTAAATAAGTAGAAAATTTGCCTTACTTCCAGCGCCATGTGGCTCCACCGGTGATGGTCCTACCCCAATCTGCCTCCTTGGCTGACATAGTCAGAATTGATGATCTTAGCCAATTCAATACTTTCCCATTGAAAAGCATTGAATTGGCTGAGATCGCCAATTCTGATGATCTCAGCCAAGAAGGCAGGATGGGACAGAGCCAGATGCCATCCTGGTCAATCATCATCTCATCATAGAGATGCATTGAATCAATGCATGTCTATGGGGGAATTTCAGCATCTCCATACAGAGAGTGGAAAATCTGCACGTCGGTGCTGCACATTGTGCTGCAATGACTCAGGAAGCATCTCTAGTTACCATCTGCGTGACTGCCACTGGAGGTGTTCCTAGGCAGCAATGTAAACACTGCCTTTACCTCTGAAAAGCCAGTGTTTACAGCAAAAAGCCTGCAGGAACGGTCTATACACACACTGGAACAACTACATTAAGCTGTCGTTGTTCTGGTGACATAGTGTCCCTTTAAAAATGTAAATTATGTAAATTCACACAATTTTTATCACATTCAAATTACAATGCATATATATGTATTATGTTAATGTATTTTGTGAAGAGCCTTATTGAATTTACAAACTACATTAGGTTTATTTAGTGAAGTGTTGGTTACTGTTAAATAATATATATTCACTGCATGTGACATCTAAAACAATGTCTTTGTTTAACAAAAATCATTAAAATAATATTTTATGACTAAACAATACTTGAACCCTGTCCACTAGCATAAAAAACAAAGTAGGAAAGCATACATAGTAGCAACGTTGAGTTGCCATTCAAGCACGTTGAAATGCTGAAAACATGTTATCCAATATCAGCAGTGTGTGTGTCTGTAGAGAATACATATTCCAATACAAGCACTATGTTCCTGTGTAAAATGTTTCCTCCAATAGCAGCCCTGTGAATATATGTTGAAAATGCATCTTCCAATACAAGTAATATGTTCCTGCAAAAAATGTTTTACACCTATACCAGCACTTTGTGTACCCCATACCCAAAATTGGCCACTGGAGGTGTCCGTAGGGAGCAATGTAAACACCATTTTTTCTCTAAAAAGGCTGCAGGGAAAGGCTATAGACACCAGAACAACTACATTAAGCTACATTCTGATGACTATAGTATACCTTTAACCCCTTAGTGACCAGACCGCTTTTCAATTTTCTTACAGTTAAGGACGAGGGCTGTTTTTAACTTTCTGCTGTGTTTGTGTTTAGCTGTAATTTTCCTCTTACTCATTTACTGTACCCACACATATTATATACCGTTTTTCTCGCCAGTAAATAGTCTTTACCATAATGGTAAAGATACCATTATTTTCATCATTTGATATAATTTACTATAAAACAAATTATAAAATATGATGAAATATTTTTTTTAAAAACCACACTTTTTCATCTCCTGAGTACAACAGTGCCCCCAATGTACAGGTTTTATGGTTTTTGCAAACTTACAGGGGTCAAATGTAGGACTTTCCCCTTTTCCATGTTTGCACATTGAAATTTGCCAGATTGGTTTGCTGGGCCTGTATTGCATTTGAGACCGTATAGCAGCCCAGGAATAAAAATGAACCCCATCATGGCATACCATTTGTGAAAGTAGACAACCCACATTATTCAAAATGGGGTATGTCCAGTCTTTTTAGTAGTCACTAAGTCACAAACCCTGGCCAAAATTAGCATTTGTTTAGTTTTTTTGCGCATTTTTCACACATAAACTGCCATTTCACAGATGATATTATCAGTATAATACATTTTACTGCTCTAAAACATGCATATTTGTATAGAGTAATGTCTCACGAGTACAACAGTACCCCTCAAGTACAGGTTTTATGGTGATTTGGAAAGTTACAGGGTCAAACATAAGATTTCTGTTTTTGTAAATTGCTATTTGACAGATTGGCTATGTTGCCTTTGAGACGGTATGGCAGCCTAGGAATTAAAATTAACCCCACCATGACATACCATTTGAATAGACAAGCCAGGATATTCAAAATGGGGTATGTCCAGTCTTTTGTAGTAGCCACTTAGCCACAAATGCTTGCCAAAGTTAGCATTCGTATTTGTTTTTTGCATTTTTTTAACACAAAAACTGCACTTTTATTGGTGATTTCATCGTCGTGATATGTTTTACTGTTTTAAAACACTCATATTTGTGTTCAGCAAAGTCTCCCGAGTATAACAATACCCCCCCATGTACAGGTTTAATGGTGTTTTGGAAAGTTACAGGGTCAATATAGGACTTGCCCAATTCAGTTTGCCAGATTGGTTTGCTGGGTCTGTGTTGCCTTTTGAGACCATATGGTAGCCTAGGAATGTGAAATAACCCCATCATACCATTTTCAAATGTAGACAACCCAGGGTATTCAAAATGGGGTATTTCCAGTCTTTTGTAGTAGCCACTTAGTCACAAACGCTGGCCAAAGTTAGCGTGTTTGTTTTTTTTTTATTTAAAAAAAAATTAAATTAAATATATATATATATATATATATATATGTGTGTGTGTGTATATATATATATATATATTTAAAATACGTGTGTATGCATTTGTGTGTGTATATATATATATATATATATATATATATATATATATATATATATATACACACACATATACTTATAGTATGTGTGTGTGTGTGTATGTGTCTGCAGGCACTGCACAAGCCGGCTATTCCGTCCATGTGATTGCGAGGACACCGCAATCACATGGCACGGGAGGGCCAGATTGGGCAAAGGGGGGTCTGCCTGAGCTTCCAGGCAGACCCCAGGATTGTGGTCGCCAGCGATCAGGTAAGTGGGGATTTACTATCGGACGTACCAGGTACGTCCGCGGTCGTTAACGGACGTTTTTTGTCGGATGTATCTGCTACGTCCATGGTCGGGAAGGGGTTAATGAAACAGTTTTTGGTGTATAATTCATGCTGCTGCAGTTTCACTGCATAATTATCTGCCATTAAGGAGTTAAATAATTTTGTTTATACAGCCCTAGTCACACCTCCCTGCATGTGAATTGCACAGCCTCTTAAACACATAATGTAAAGACAGATCTAATGTTTAAACTTCCTTTATTGTACAGTCTATTTAAATTAGAATTTCATATCTCCTCTTTTGTTAATGGCCTGCATGAGACTCCTGTGTGTGATTAAAGGTCGATTTACAGAGCAGGAGACAGAGACAAAAGTGATTGAACTTATTAATGGCAGATAATTGAGCAGTGAGACTGCAGGGGCATGATCCATACACTCACACTACTTTATTAAGCTAAACATATTTTAAAACCTATGGAATTCCTTTAAATAAATTTTAAAATTTATTCATCTTATTTCCTCTCCTGTAATTAATATATTAGGATTAAAAAGCATTTGACCTTAATGAAGTTCTTGTACTGTTAAATAAATAGCATTATCAACTATGCATAATATTGTGGTCAATATTTATTTATACTTTCTGGGTTTTATATCTTTATTTTGAAATAAAGAGCAATTTCATTATTCTATAAGTCAATATGACCTCTATACCAGCATTTCACTCAATATGTCAATATGCCTAGTGTTATTATTTTACTGCATTTAGCTGCTAAGTATAATTTAAAGAAATATTGTAAAGCGCTGCGGAATTAGTTGGCCCTATATAAATACCAATAATAATAACCACTAAAGGCACCCAGACCACTTAATTTAATTGAAGTGTTAGGGCAGCGGTTCTGTAGTTGTATCTCCTCCATGTAAAATATTTCCATTTTGTAGAAACAGCAATGCTTACATTATTATTATTACTGGCATTTATAAAATGCCAACAGATTTTGCAGCGCTGTACAGTTGGGGTTGGGAGAGGAATAACTGTATAATATACACAGACAATTACATAAGGTAAAGAGGCCCTGCATGTGTGCTGACTGAGATCTAGCCATTGAAGCTCTTTTATGCAACGTGCCTAGTAAGGTATCCTGTGAGTTACAATCTAAAGGTTATAATGGGGATTTGATATAAGAGGTTGTGGGGAAATTTGAACGTGATGGCCATAGAAAATAAAAGGAACGTTGCAGCTACTTCAGAGTGTCCCTTTAAATATTGTGGTCTTAAAGGCATACACCCAAACCTATTATACCCCTATAAAACTATTATATATATATAGTATGAGACACTGGAAATAATATTGGCTTACAACTATATGAAACAGCGAAAAGGAAGGTGGGATTGGAGGCAAATAATATTTAATACCTCTTAACCTAAGCCTTCCAAGAATAGAAGCAACTCATCAACAGGTAATAGAAATAAAACATAACCTTTAATATATACAGCTAAAAAAAACTAAAGTCTAAAAATAGTAATATAAAAATAAATGGTTACTGTTGCTATAAACAAGGAGAGAAAAAGGGTATAGAGACTGTAACATACAGAGTTGTAGCTGGAAGCTGGGGGGGGGGGGATAAATTGATAAGAAAACTGAACAAGATCGAGTGAGGTGCTTAAAAAGGACCATTGTATTGGTAAACTGAACAAGATCCAGTGAGGTGCCTAAAAAGGACCCTTTTATTGGTATATGACATCCCACCCCCCAAGTATGCTCCAATAACCAACTCCTAATTCTGAATACTCAGAGCGTAAGACCCCTAACCCTCACTAGAATAGCTAGCCGTTAGTAACTAGTAGCTAGATTACGCTAGCCAATACTAACTAGATAGAGCGATAAACAGGGCTATACATAGGACACGAGGTCACACATTTAGGCTGGAAGAAAGGAGATTTCATCTAAGGCAAAGAAAAGGTTTTTTTACAGTAAGAGCAATATGGAATTTCCTGCCTGAAGAGGTGGTTTTGTCAGAGTCATTACAGATGTTTAAACTGCAATTGGATAAATACTTACAAAAACATAACATACAGGGATATAATTTCTAATTAGTTGGGTAATAGCTGCTTGATCCAAGGAGACATCTGACTGCTTTTTTTGGGTCAAGAAGGAATTTTTTCCTAGTTTGGCAAAATTGGAAGCGCTTCAGACTAGGTTTTTTTGCCTTTTTTTTGGATCAACAGCAAAAACATATGTGAGGAAGGCTGAACTTGTTGGACGCAAGTCTCTTTTCAGCTATGTAACTATGATATAGCTAAATAGGATCCACTAAGTAAAGTAATGGCGTGGTGGCTAATCCTAGATATATAAATACTGTTGCAGCCTCATCCCGTATCAGATAAAGCCACCCACTGCCCTAGTCTGTCCCGACACGCGTTTCGCCGAATACCGGGTCTTACAACTATGACAGTTGGCTGTGTGTAATGATTGTGCATTGGTTACATGGCTTTGCGTTATTGACTGTCATTGTGTGTTTTTTAACTGCTCGTTCTGTGCCTGTGGTGTTTAGTGTGGAGTGACTGTGTATGTTATGCCTGTGTGTGGGACATCATTCGGTGCAGAGGCTGTATGTGTGGTAGCTGTGAGTGGAGAGCTGTCCTATCCTCATATTAAATTATTAGTTGAAATAGCTATAATATGCTACCCTGCTGTGCTGACATTTGCACACCCTACATGCAAAGCAGAGCTAAGGTGCACACAGGTTAGCTAACACCTTTGCGAATATTTTGAAAAAACAAACCTCAAATACAAATTTGTATGTATACTATGTTCATTATCTTTATATTAGACCAAACAGGAATCTCAAAGTGACTTCAACAAATATTGTAGTGGAAAGACTAGGTGGGCTGCATGGTTCTTACCTGCCGTCACATTCTGTGTTTCTAAATATACAATAGCCCACACTGGAGTAACGACTCTGAGCTCCATCATGTAAACCTTTCAGTGAGTTTTAGATATTAAAGGAGCATGCAGGCAGCATAGAATAGATACAGATATTTTGCAGAAAAATTGCTTAAATGTATTTTTTTTTAAAAATAAAAAATATATTGAGATGAATTAAATCACAGATGGATTCTTTCTAATGTGTCACTGCTTAGTGCTAAATACATGTAAAAAATGTGTGGGTGTTTTTTTAATTTTTAACCTTGGAGGGAGGGCGGAGGGGGTGCCAAATATTGGATCCGCCCAAATGCTCCAGGTACGCCCCTGCACCCCAACTTGCATCACTCTGACTCTGGCATGGCTCATTTATGCCATCTTATAGCATCCCCTAACTAGCGTAATTCTGGAAACTACCATGTGGGCCTGTTTTTGACATATAGTGACACAGGAATTACTCAACCTTAGGGACCTACCGTATATACTCGAGTATAAGCCGAGTTTTTCAGCACATTTTTTGTGCTGAAAAACCCCAACTCGGCTTATACTCGAGTCAATAGTCTGTATTATGGCAATTTGCATTGCCATAATACAGACTGGGGCTGTGGGGGCTGTCAGAGAGTTTACTTACCTCTCCTGCAGCTCCTGTCAGCTTCCTCCTCCTCCGCGCCGTCTGTTCAGCACCTCGGTCAGCTCCCAGTGTAAGTCTCGCGAGAGCCGCGGCTCTCGCGAGACTTACAGTGTGAGCTGATAGAGGAGCTGACCGGACCGGCGCAGAGGAGGAGGAAGCTGACAGGAGCTGCAGGAGAGGTAAGTAAACTCTCTGACAGCCCCCACAGCCCCAGTCTGTATTATGGCAATGCAAATTGCCATAATACAGACTATTGACTCGAGTATAAGCCGAGTTGGGGTTTTTCAGCACAAAAAACTGAACTACCAATTCCACTAGACCACCAGGGAAGGAGCCCCCCTCCCTGCTATGTATAAAGCAGGGAGGGGGGAACGAAAAAAAATAAAATAATAAATATTACAAATAAAATAATAAAAAAATAAATATTAAAATAAAAAAAATAATAATTAAATAAAATAAAAAAATACAAATGAATCATAAAAAAATATTAAAATAATAAAAAAAAAAATTGGCCACTCCCCACCAAGGCTCTGCAACACACACACACACACACACACACACACACACACACACTGCATTCATACACACACACTGCACACATACTCATACACACATACACACACTGCACTCATTCATACACACACTGCACTCATACACACACGCTGCATTCATACACACGCTGCATTCATACACACGCTGCATACACACACACGCTGCATACACACACACGCTGCATTCATACACACACGCTGCACTCATACACACACTGCAATCATACACACGCTGCACTCATACACAAGCTGCACTCATACACACGCTGCACTCATACACACGCTGCACTCATACACACACGCTGCACTCATACACACACGCTGCATTCATACACACACGCTGCATTCATACACACACTGTAAATAAATATTCAATTAATATAATTTTTTTAGGATCTAATTTTATTTAGAAATTTACCAGTAGCTGCTGCATTTCCCACCCTAGTCTTATACTCGAGTCAATAAGTTTTCCCAGTTTTTTGGGGTAAATTTAGGGGCCTCGGCTTATATTCGGGTCGGCTTATACTCGAGTATATACGGTATTTAAATCCCCCTCAAGCAGTCACCCATCACTTTTATGATATCTGTACTTGTAGGAGTGTTCTTGCAATTTGACCCTTGTCTATTCTGATATCTTGTATCACAACCCGGGTAGTTCTCAGTTTTACTCTGTTCTTTGCTGTATTTATTTATTTATTTTTATTGCTCTGTACATCCTTTTTTGGTATGCCTGCCATTTGTATCTTTCCTACTTTAGTAAGGAACAGATCTATTCTTTGCTGAAATGTCTACCAAGTGTGATATTTGGACAGATCATATGATATTATATTTATAGTTGGTGCACACTGCTGTAGTTGGTACTTCGGATTGTTTTCAGTGTATGCTTCTCATTATTGCATAATTTTGACAGGTTCATTTAACTGCTGGTCAGGCAGAATATTTGTAGTAATTTTCACACAGAAAAGGGAGAATTACGTGATAGCATCTGTCAGTGCAGGAAATTGTGTTGTATTAATAGCATTGTTTTCTAAACTTGGTGAAGACTGGGGGTGAAATCTTCTAGGGTCAGCTAAATGTAGAATTCTGATGATTTCTTTCATCTTATTAAAACTGTAGATCATATCTGATGTATTAATGTTATTTACCATATTTTTTCGTAATATAAGATGCAGTTTTTTACCCCAAAATGTGGGATAAAAAAAAAAACTTCCTATATTCCGAAGTACAAACTTGGAGGGAGCGGCCTGCCTGGGGATTCAAAAATGGTGCAATCAATTTCCGGTGCTGTCCAGAGCCTCCTCCCATGATAACACTCCTGTGTTTGGAATGTGCTGCAGACATTCCTTATTCTCCGCAGCACTAAGAGAGAGCCCATGCCAACGTGGATGTATTAGTGGGGTTGCGCATCCTCATGCGCCTGTATGGCCTCAGCTCTTTCTAGGTAGTTTCCTATATTGCAGCCTGAGTTACCCACTTTTTTTTACTATAAAGGAGTGACAGAGGATGACAAATCTTTGCAAAAGGTGAGGTAAGGGGGTTAACAGGATCTGTAGATAATGGGTGAAGAGGTTAAAGTGTCACGGCACACCGGGAGGATTCGCCGTCTCCTATTCAATCCCCGGATGCCACGGACTGTTTCTGCCAATCCGCGGCGGCGCGCTGTGATCACTCGGCGCACCGCCCCCGCTCCGGTTTCCCTAAACCCTGTGACCTAGGATTGAGATTGAGATTTTAAGGGGCAGAATAGATGGTACAAATAAGATTAGGGGAGAACAGAAGGCTTTTTCTTAAAATATGCTATTGTCAGTGGCATGATGAGGATGAATATTTCAAAGGATTTGATGATTGTTTACCCTTATTGATGGTTTTATTTTTTCTTCTATAATTCTTGTTAAAATATGTGGTTGAATTGTATATTCTTAAATATATGGCATATAGTTCCAACTATTCTGCAGAGCTATAGGGATAATTGACAAGTACAATATATTAATATTAACATTTAAATGAGCTTGCAATCAATGAGGAAGGGGAGGAGGGATTTATTGATATGCCTGTGTCAAAAAAGGCTAATAAAAGAGGTGTGTGGAAGATATATTTACGCTTTTATCCAACTTGAATAATAGATGTTGACGCAGTGAGATACTCATTCTCTTACCACAGCTACTCAAATGATGAGAGGGAGGGAGGAGGGGTGATGGTGGGTGGGAATGGTATGTGATGGTGGGTGGGAATGGTATGTGATGGTGGGTGGGTGATGGTGAGAGGGAGGGGGGTTGACAGTGTGAGAGGGAGGGAGGGGGGCTCATGGTGTGAGAGAGAGGGAGGGGGGCTGATGGTGTGGGAGGGAGGTGATGGTGAGAAGGAGGGAGGGGGTGATGGTGTGAGGGAGTGGGGTCTGATGGGGAGAGGGGGGAGACTGTATACCTCCAGTGTGAGCTGCCTGGTGTTCCGGTGGGCTCCCTGGTGGTCCGGTGGCCATTACATCCTGTCTTGCAGACCGGTGTCTGCGATGGCTGGCCGGGCAGACAGGAGAGGCCTTGCACCCAGCAGAATACTGAGCAAGCGGCCAGGGCCTCCTCCTTGTGTGGGGTCCTCAGTCACTGACCGAGGACACGACACAGTCTGCCCTCAGGCGGTTTAGGCGGCCGTGGGGCCCCAGCGAGCACGAGGCCTTAGACGGCTGCCTAAACCTCCTAATTAGAGAGCCACCTCGGATTATAATCCACAATTTATCTAGCACACTCTCTTGGATTTTGCACCAAACGGAAGTAATGTTACTCCAGCCTGGACAGTTTTTGTAGTTTTTTTCGAAAATTCTTATTTAGAAATTCTAATTTTTATTTATGTAAGAAAACCAAATATTCTTGCTGTAATATTGCTGTAAAAACTGGACCTCTCTGTAAGAAAATAAAGCATCATTTGTTATATTGATCACACGGCCATAGAAAATTGTCCTCATATTTTTTTTTATTTTTTTTTTAATTATTTTTGGTTTTAATATAGTGTTATAGTTCATTTCAAGCTAGCTGTCATGAAACTATGCCACCGTTTTGGCACTCACGCAGTGTCAGGATTACAAATTTATCCAGCACATAGAACTGTGTCACACCTAGGAATAAACGTGCATGTGCATGATGTCACACACACGCCGATGCCATTATCAGCGTGAGCGGCCATGGGGCAATAAAGAGGCATAGATCCCCGCCGGCCGGCGTCCCTAGACATGCTGGGTTTATCAGGTATCCGGGCGCATGGTTGCTAATGGGCACAACTATTCCTGTCAGGACGGTAAATACCCTTATAAACGTTTCTTTGTATGGATTAATCCATTACACGGAGTGTCTTCCTGCTTTCTGTTCCATTTAGATAAAATGTTGCATGTATTTTATAAACTAAATGATACCTGCCTCTCGCGGCACTGTGCGATCACATAAATTATGTATTTTCTGTGTTATGATGCACATCCACTCATCCTTAGCTTCCTGGTGTCTGATTATGACATCATTTATGACTTTGTACCCTCCTATTGGTCTCATTTTATTGCGTCAGCCTATGTGTCACTTTTTGATGATGTATACACACTTTTGTGATATTATGGTCCTCTGTAACCAATCACAACCCATTATAGGTTGTGCCTGCTTGTCCTTGTTTCTTATTGTATAAGAAATGTACAAACATGTAGACCGTTATTATGCCATAGTCATTATTGTAAAACAAAACAAATATACAATTGACCTACCTTAATATTTAATAAAAATCACAATATTTATCAACATTTATGAAAATGGAAATCTAGAGCCTTTAGATTTCTCTTGGGAAATCAAAGTTCTCTCTTTTTCATATTTTGAGATTATTCTCATTTTTCTTACACGTAGTAGTAATAGCAGTAGCACTGAAGATGTTTGTGAGATAAGTGTATGTTCCACAAACATGTGTACCCAGTTCTTTGCCCTGAAGGCACTTTGGCTTTTTAACCAACCACTGCATCCTGGTTTCCTAGGACACACATTTTGTTTTACTTAAATTTGTATGGAGCTGCTCAGGCTATTGTAGGAAATGTACTTTTCTGGTGGAATGTTTTGGCTGCCAATATTCTGACCTCCGATCTGAGGATTAGACACACATGATCTAGAGAGCCACTCATCAACAAATTGTCTCCCACTGAATTCCAAGTGTCATATTCTGTCTGTCACTTTTAACATCCTACATGGAAGAGACATGGAGAACATATATCCTCTAAACATAAGTGTGGAAGATGTCAGCATTCTATCCTTAGTGTATCCACAAATCGCTTTAAAACTCCTTATCCTAAACTTAACAAGCTTCCATGATTTACCGAATTACTTTTATATGATTGAAGAGACAACCCAAAGAGTAATAAAGTCTCTGTGACTTTCCAGATTGTAGGTTCTCAACATGCCAGGCCCTCCACTTTCTTAACATACATTTTATGCCAATTTTGTGTTTTGTTTAACTTAACATTTAATTGTATATCGACTTGTTAGAGACACCAATGTGCTGGACCAAGTAAAATCAGATAGGCTACATAAGAAAATCATGATGCCAGACATAGACATAGTACAAAATATAAAATAGCAGGTCCAAAACAAATAGCACGTATATTTGGTATCAAATCCATTATTCCATAATACATTGTGTCCTAAACCTGACAAGGAATATAATGAGACCTGTCACCTGTAAAAAGTATCCGAGCATAACAAATGTCAATTTGTTAGACTGACATATTTTAAAATGATTCAGTAGTGATTCCTAAGGTTCAATGATTACTGTAACGTTTTTTTATTCAGGTGGCGGGTCTGAATTATGTTGGGAACTGCACCAATCTGCTGTGTTTGTTAGGTATGACTTTGTCATCTCTCTTCATAGATTATATAGTGCCGATCGAGTTCATCAGTCTTGACTTTTGTTTGGTTATATGGTGTTGACTTATAATCATTCAGGGAATCAGTGTCCTCCCTTAATAAATCTTTGAGAATGGTCCAGTGATGAATAATATAAGAAAGTAATCTATATTAAGCACACACACCCTGCAGTTTGCATAGGAAGAGAATTGCTAAAGAATTATTTGCTTAACTGTTGTCTTATTAAAATTCCCTAAAGTTTACCAAGAGACAAATTATTAATTTCAGTATTTCTAGAGAAGGCAGTAGAGTATATGCCCAAAACAGAAAGTGGGAATCTAGTCACTCTACGTGGAAGGAAATTGTGGTCATACCACAAACATTATGTTTGAACAGCACTAGAGGTATCCGGTCAATAGCAACAGAGTCACAATTCACTCCTGGAAACTGGAATAGGTGCACCGGAGAATGGTTTATTGGCAGTTACATCACATCAAAAGATACAATGTTTCAGCTACGATACGTGACTTTTTGTTTAAGATAGAATAAAGCCATATTGACAGTATTCTATCAGTCCCCTCACTAAAAACTCAAAGAGTGTTTATAAAATAAATGCAAATTCCCTTAAACCTGCTCTGGACAAAACTGCTCAGTGTACCCCCACCTAACATAGAGAAGCCTTTGGACCAACGTACTGGCTTAGGGCACAACAATATTAATAAGTAGTATTTTTCCCCATTTCCCCACTAAAATAAAATTAGAAAATAAACAAATGCATTTTGCTTTTTTTTTTATGTCTATTGTTAATTTTACAATATAATTGCAGCAGTATTGCTTTAAGAGATGATTGATGTATTCAGACTTATGGCAGATTGCAACATTCAGTAAGAAGTGTAATGCAATCTTGCTGCTCATATATCATCTAGGAAGTAAAATTGAAACAATGCACAAACACATTAAATTCGATGTGCTGAAAAAAGAAACAAACGTTTTTCAAGTGAGGGTTTTAAAATGGCAGTATAAACCTGCCTAATAAAAAAAAAAAAAAAAGATAAACATAAAAAGCATTTTCACATTGACAATAGCCCATGAATTGCTGGTGTGAACACATTTATATTGTAATTAAATTGTCTTATTTATTTTAATTAAAAGGGCATGTTAATTAACAATCGGTATAATCCCATTACATATTATCACATCATCCTATGTTGCGCAATAGGAGTAATCCATCATGATGCCCAAAATAATTTATCACCTGATGAGTCAGACCTCCAAAATCCCATAGCTTGGCATGGTAATTCATGTGCGTTAATCTCACCCATTTTCTTAATTTACACAAACTATGTCAACATCAAGACTACTTGACGATCCTCAATATTCTCTTATATTATTGTGTTGATTAGTAAATGCTTGAATATTCTATAAAAAGCACCAAACTATTACCATTTTAATGCCAGTTCCCCCTCTATCATAAGGTGAATCAGATTGGAAAGGCTTTAATTCTAGCCTAATTCTGATCATAACAAGTCTGGTTAAATGGTAGTAAATTTAGTAAACTGGACATTAAACTTTGAATCTCTGAATTGCTCGTGATGGTTTTACTGGCTTTGTCACTGTAAATATCTCCTTTTGTAAATAACTCATTAATGAAATATTTTAATGACTATCCTACTTGTATAAACTTCTACGGTCAATAGGCAGCATTAGTGCTATAGATATTCGGAGCATGTCATAAATAATTTAAATTAACCCTATGTACTGTGCCATTTTTTGACTTAAAAAAAAACTGAGACCCAGCATCTTTGCTGGAAGAGAGCAAGCAAACACAACAACAACAGATTTACTTTATCAATGCTGTCTTCTACACTCTGCATCACAATGCACTGTTGGGACAAGAGTCTAGGAGAGGGATCAGCAAAATAAATATTCATCAGATTTAATCTCACATATTCAGGGCCGGATTAACATAGGGGCTGATGGTGCTGCAGCTCCAGGCCCAGGCCCATGGAATAGGCCCATTTTAAAAAAAATATTATTATTTTTGTTTTACACACTACTCTTAGGTTTGCGACCTGACTGGTATTTTACCGGCCGGTATTTGAGGCTGCCTGGCTGTGCCAGTATTGCAGTAATACAAACGCAGATATTCTCAGTATAAACAGAGATTACTCTGCAATACCAGCGCCAGCCAGTGGTTGTCACTGTGTGTGTGGAGAGGCAGGGATAGGAAGTTACAGCATATACCTCCCTGCCTCTCTCTACTCACTGATCCGCGGGGGAGTAGCTACACAGCACAGAGAGTTCAGACAGCAGATCCCAGCCTGCAGAGACAGACTACAGGTCAGGGAAGTGAGGGATGAGGGGAAAGGCAGCAGGGAGACATGGGGACACTGAGACACTAGGGGAAACTGGGAGACCTGGGGACACTGAGACACTTAGGGACACAGACACTAGGGAACACTGGGAGACATGGGGACACTGAGATACTAGGGGACGCTGAGACACATGTGGACGCTGAGCAGAGTAAGTGATGAGAACCGCACTCAGTCCCAACGGCCAAGGGTGCTCCAGAGCAGGACCAGCAATCCCAGTACAATAATCCAAGAAGAAAAAACTCACAGGCACTCCAACTTCAAGCCGCAGGCAGATTTATTATGACAGAATGCAACACAACGTTTCGACCGGAAAGGTCTTTTTCAAGCTGACACCACATGGTGCAAAATGTGCTTATATAACAAACACTAACAACTAAGAAATCAATCAATCAATTACTGCTAATTAGTAGAAATTCCTAATTGATGAAAAGGTAATTTAAAAAGGCATTGTAAAAGAAACAAATATCAAATGTGAAATATTACAATATATACATAAATCAGATCAATAATGCACACTATATCATTAACTTCATACACACAAGACATGAATCATTCTATGATCATATTAATGCTAGGAATTCTAGAATGTATATATATAGGATAACCTATTATGCCATGAGTATTCCCTGGTTACAAATACTGTGCCCATAGAGGAGAGAAAACAAGAAAACAGCAAATAAAAGAGTAAATACATGCAGCGTATCCTCCATGGTATCCAAACGTAACCCCCTTCCGTGTCTGTGAACCGCACGTGACATCAATGGAACGCACGAGCGAAATCCTCCTCCGAACGGATTGGCTGGAGGACCAAACATAACATCGTTCTGTGTTTAATTCACCATTGCACAACCCACATAGTGGAGTATGTTCACTCTGCCACATCACTATCCCAAAGTAAATCTTCACAGAACATCCTAATCATTCAGGCATGTTGTATGGCACAGATCAGGAAAATAAAGCTATTAGATGTAATATACAATATAAATCAATGTAAATAAACAGGGGTAATAGTTATTTATATAGGAATACCAGAGATGGACACTTAGAATAATCATCATACCAAATAAAAGCCAATTCCATTTTAAAGGTACAGACCTCAAAAGTCAAACACCTATACCTAGCAAAAAATAAAAATAAAAAAGGAGACAGCGAAGAAAATACAGGGACAGTGAATTCCCATATGGAACATAAGAGTCTGTATATATAAGGACAGAGACTATATAGTCTAATTATATTCTCTCATACATAGGCACAGTCGACATTATTCCAGATTAAAGGTACAGACCTCAAAAGTCAAACACCTATCCCTAGCAAAAGTTAAATAAAAAAGGAGACAGTGAAGGAAATAAAGGGACCGTGAATTCCCATATGGAACATAAGAGTCTGTACATATAAGGACAGAGACCATATAGGCATAAGGAATCCATCGCTAATCTATGTGAGAAAAAATAGGGAGTATCTAATATCCACATATGGAACTCTCAAGTAGTCAGTGCTTCAATTAAGTAACTATGTTAAAGAAGTGAATCCATAAGAGCAAATAGTAATAAAGTGCAAGTGCCACAAATCATAAACAAAATAGGTAATAAATCCAAGCAGTGACCAAGTAGTCTAAGTAATCTTATGATCACAGTGTAAAAAATGGTGAAAAGTTAATTAACACATTTTTAAATAAGTGATCCAAGTCTAATAATGTGATCACAGTGTATAACACCACAGGACGGAAATACCATCCTTACTACTAACAGTGCATTTATGTACTAACAGTGCATTCATGTACTTATAATAATATAATTGTGCATTAAATAGAGAGTACATGTGTCCACATCCTAGTAGTCCCTGAGAACTCCTACAAGTCCCTGAAAGATCCAGCTTATCATGTCGTGTAGTAGACAAAAATAGGGTGTCTAGGAAACCAGCACCAAACATCTAAAAAATCCTGAAAAATATATAAAAAAAAAGAGTTAAAAAACAAAGATAAAATAAAGCAATCATTCCTTAAATGAGCATAGACAAATCATATTCATAATTCAAACCCTTTGGGTATAATGTATCCAGTTCCCGTATCCAATATGCCTCACGTAACAGAAGCCTCCGATTTCTATCCCCCCTCCTAGGAGATTCCATAATGTGTTCTAAAATCTGGAATCTGAGCTGAGAGACCCCATGTCTAGCCTCTATAAAATGTGCCGGTAAGGGCAAATCAGTCAATCTAGTCCGAATCGTGGACTTATGTTTAAAGAATCTCATCTTGAATTTCTGACTCGTTTGCCCTACATATAGAAGGCCGCATGGGCATTTCAATGCATAGATGACAAAGTCAGAATCACAAGTCAAGTATTGTTTAATAGAGTACTTTCTACCACTCCGCGGGTGATGAATCACATCACCCCGGATCATCGAATGACAAGAGACACAATTGTAACAAGGAAAATCACCTTGTTTCACATCAGATAAAGTGCCAGTAGACTCAGGAACCAAAGTTTTCACTAATTTATCTTTCAACGAGGTGCCTCTTTTATAGGCAAACATAGGTCTTTGGGAAAATTCCACAATGTTGGGATGACATTGGGCAAGAACATGCCAATGCCTATATACAATTTTTCGTAAGTCATCTGAATATCTCCCAAATTTGGATACAAATTTTAACCTCTTGTCATTCCGTTGTGATTTATGGGAGTGGAGTAAATCCTCTCTATCCTGATCCTTCACTTGGTTGAGTTGAGTATTAAGCAATGGTAAAGGGTAACCCCGTTCCATAAATCTGGTGGTCATCTCATCCAGACACCTCTCAACAGTATCACCGTCAGATACAAGTCTCCGGACACGGGTGTATTGACTCTTAGGGAGGGCTTTGAATATAGCTGGAGGATGAGCACTAGAGAAATGGAGGAGTGTGTTCCTATCCATAGTCTTCCTATAGAGGTCGGTGACAAGCCTATCCTCATGTTTTTTAATCAAAATATCCAAAAATGGTATCTCAACCAGATCATAAGTCATTGTAAATTTGATACTATCCGAGCATGTATTCAAGAAAGTAAAAAAGTCCTCAAGGGACTCCAATGTGCCACACCACAATAGCAGCACGTCATCAATATATTGCCACCACCTAGTGGCGAATTGTTGGAATAAGAAATGAGGATAAATCAATGTTTCTTCCATATCTGACATAAATATGCCAGCATATGTGGGTGCCACATTGGAGCCCATTGAGGTACCCTTCAACTGTAAAAAGAATTGGTTTTGAAACAAGAAATAGTTATCTTTCATGACAATCTCTAGGAGCACCATCAGAAAGTTCAAGACCTCATCCTTAAAGCCAAGTGACATGAATGCAGATTTGGCAGCCGCCAGACCAGCATCATGTTCAATAAATGTATATAAACTTGTCACATACATGGGGACGCTGAGACACATGGGGACGCTGAGACACATGGGGACGCTGAGACACATGGGGACGCTGAGACACATGGGGACGCTGAGACACATGGGGACGCTGAGACACATGGGGACGCTGAGACACATGGGGACGCTGAGACACATGGGGACGCTGAGACACATGGGGACGCTGAGACACATGGGGACGCTGTGAGACATAGGGACATTGGGAGACACTAGGGACACAGTCCCCATGTCTCCCAGCCAGTGTCTCTAGTGTATCAGTGTCCCCATGGCCCCCAATGTCCCCATGTCTCTCAGTGTCCCTGGTGTCTGTGTCCCCATGGCTCCCAGTGTCCCCAAATGTCTGTGTTCCCATGTCTCCCAGTGTCCATGTCTCCCAGCCAGTGTCCCTAGTGTCTCAGTGTCCCTATGTCTCCCAGCCAGTGTCCCTAGTGTCTGTGACCCTGTCTCTGTGTCCCCATGTCTCCCAGTGTCCCCAAATGTCTGTGTCCTCATGTGTCCCAGTGTCCATGTCCACAAGTGCCTCATGTCTCCCAGTGATCCGCAAGTGTCTCAGTGTCCCCATGCCTCCCAGCCAGTGTCTGTGTCCAGGGCCGGCGCATCCATAAGGCCGCCTTAGGGCGCACCGGCTCTGGGGGCGCCAGATTTCAGTGACCGGCAGGAGGGAAGCGCTCCCTCCTGCCAGGTCACCTTCTGGACCCCCGGCGGACGGCAGCGTTCTAATGAGAGGCGGCGAGGGAGCTCTATCCTGTCTGCTCTGCTCCCTCGCGTGCCGTTTGCTGATTCTGCGGGAGCCGGAATATGACGTCATATTCCGGCTCCCGGCATCAGCAGACAGCCCGCAAGGGAGCAGAGCAGACAGGTTAGAGCTCCCTCGCCGCCTCTCATTAGAACGCTGCCGCCCGCCGCACTGAAGCCCCACTGGACCCCAGGGACAGATCCACGCCAGCTCTCCAGGTAGGGAGGCTGGGTGGACATTATTAATAATTTGTGTATGTGTGAGTGTCTGTGTATGTGTTTGTGAGTGTTTGTGTCTGTGAGTGTGTGTATGTGTGAGTGTGTGTCTGTGTGTGTGTGTTTGCCTGTGAGTGTGTGTGTCTGTGTATGTGTTTGTCTGAGTGTGTGTGTCTGTGTATGTGTTTGTCTGTGAGTGTGTGTGTCTGTGTATGTGTTTGTCTGTGAGTGTGTGTATGTGTGAGTGTGTGTGTGTGTTTGCCTGTGAGTGTGTGTGTCTGTGTATGTGTTTGTCTGTGAGTGTCTGTGTATGTGTTTGTCTGTGAGTGTGTGTGTGTGTATGTGTGTGTATGTCTGTCTGTGAGTGTGTGTGTCTGTGTTTGTGTGCGTGTGTGTATGTGTCTGTGTGTATGTGTTTGTCTGTGAGTGTGTGTGTCTGTAAGTGTGTGTGTGTTTATGCATTTGTGAGTGTGTGTGTGTGTCTGTGAATGATTGTATGAATGTTTGTGTCTGTCAGTGTATGAGTGTGTTTTGTCAGTGTGAGTGTGTCTATCAGTGTGTGTTTGTGAGTGTCTGTCAAATCAGTGAGAGTATGTTTGTGATTGAGTGTGTGTCTGTCAATGAATGAGTGTGTGTCAGATCAGTGAGTCTGTGTCTGTCAGTGACGTCTGTGTGTTTGTCATTGAGTGTGTGTGGCTGTTAGTGTGTATACACCACTGAGTGTGAGCGGAGCGGAGCGCAGTACAGGAGCTTCTGTTTCCTGTACCCGGCCAGACTGACAGGAAGTGCTCACTGAGAGAGCACTTCCTGTCAGTCCAGCCAGGTACAGAAAACTGAAGCTCCTGTAGAGGATCTGCTCCGCAACGCTACAAGACAGGTAGGAGGCACACCAGGAAGGGGAGTGTGACCGCTAAGAGGGTGGGGGGGTGCACCAAGGGACAGAGAGGGGAGGGGAGAGAAACACCAAGGGGCAGGGAAAAGAGGGGGGGAGGGGAGAGGGACAGGGAAGAGGGAGGGGCTGGTTAGGAGGCACATAGGTGAAGATGTTAATTTTAGAGGAGCGGGGGGTGGAAAAATGCATCTTCGCCTATGTACCCAAAAATCCTTGCACCGGCCCTGTCTGTGTCCCCATGTCTCTCAGTGTCTGTGTCCCTAGTGTCTTAGTGCCCCCAAATGTCTCAGTGTCGTGTCTCCATGTCCCTAGTGTCTGTGTCCCCATTTCTCCCAGTGTCCCCAAATGTCTGTGTCCCCATGTCTCCCACTGTCCCCATGTCTGTATCCACAAGTGTCCCCATGTCTCCCAGTGTCTTAGTGTCCCCGGGTCTCTCAATGTCCCCATGTCTCATTGTGTCCCTATGTCTCTCAGTGTCCCCTAGTATCTTAGTGACACGGGACACATAGACATGGGGACACTGGGAGAAATGAGGACACAGAGACTGGGAGACTAGGGGACTGGGCGACATGGGGACACTGACACTGTGATACATAGGGACATTGATGCCAGGCTAGCCTTCCAATTCTTTGGACAGACATGCCCCCTTTTTGGGCATTTTCGCCCCTTTTGGCAGTTTTGGTCACGTGATTCGCATCAGTGGACCACCCTTTTACCCCGCCCATTGACTTCCTGTTTCACTGGACACTGCTGTTAGGGGTTATGGATTTACTTGAAAGATGAAAGCATAAATTAGAGAGAGATTAGCATATGTGTTTTCTTATAGCTGCATCCTTTGAGTTTCCCTCCAACACCATCTCCATCAGATACATGACGCTTTGGAGGTATGACTGTTTTAGTGTTTTTGGTTGATAAGATTCTGTAATTAGGCCCTATCATAATTGTCAGCACCAGGCCCACTGGGCTCTTAATCTGGCCCTGCACATATTACTTGCCTTGGATGAAAGAAGTAGCTAGGTTTTGTATGTTGGTTCATTGTGTATGCAAAGTTACTAATATGTGATTCTTTTTTCAACCTATATATTTCAAAAGCAAAATATTCTCCTAGCCCTCAATGTACCTGTTCAAAGTGCAGACTTCATGTTGAACCTCCTCACAGCTTTTTTTTTTTTTCCTTGCTGTCGATCTATGTCTTTAAGTGTTTTTCCAAAGCGTGACTATGAGTGAAATTTTCAGGGTTATTCACTAAAGTGGGAATTCAAAGTGAATTTCACATACAAAGTCAAAATAGCCAAATTGGAAATAATCCTAAATCAGCTATGATACAACCAAAACAAAGTGATGGGGGTGCAAAATACAAATAATTAATACTTAAAAATGTGGGACCTCTTGATCATTCTGAGAAAGACAGTATATAAATAAACATAGCATAAAACTGGATATAAAAAAAAAAAAATTGATCAATAGTAATAGTATTCGGTCACTCACACTCTGTAGAGCCTAAGAAAGCAGGCTCTAGTTTTTTTTTTTTAAGCAGTTTAATAATAAGCTTATTCTGGATACCGAAACGGTATCTCAATATTCTCCTTCCCCAGGTGAGTATCAATGATGAGATGGTAGAGTTAAAAATATTTACTTCAGAATAAAAACAGTATAAAATAAAACAGTAACAAGGACTGTAAAAAGTAATACAATCGAGCCCAGTAACACTAATGCGTTTCAACCTTGCGGTCTTTTTCAAAGTGCATGGAACTCTCCACCGGACGTTTTTGATCTGTTAAACAGGAAATTGATTTTCCCGCCAACAGCATTCCGTCTTCACTTCCGCATTCAGACGCAATTACAGAGGTGACGTCCAAGCGTCATGACGTACTGGCATAATCTGTAAAGGAGGGATCTAACCTTCCTGACAATGTAAATGTTTTTAACTCTACCACCTCATCATTGATACTCAGGATACAACAAATACAGGGTGCGCTAAGTAGGACAATGAGAGATAATAAACAAAAATAATATAAAGTCTCTTAAAGTACAGCGAAGACCTGGAGTGTATATTCTTCAGTTCTTGCTTTGAATCCTCAGTGGTAAATATGAAATACAAAAGCAAAAATAGAGACCAATAGTGCAAAACCGTTTTAGGAAAGCTGGATCACGAACAATATAGAAGTAGAGAAGTGCCAACTCACAATTTAAAGAGCTATGCCCAGGGGGCGGGGCCAGGCCGCCGAGCGAGCTGGTCGCATGTCAGACCAGCTCCTGAAACTAATGGTGGAAAAACCACGATAGAAACTTAATCTTGCATGAAAAAGCTGACAAACAACGGCGAAACCCATCGGGTGGAGAGTACCGGACCCAGGGTGAGGCTGGCCCGACGGGTTTCAGTCCCCTGGAGGACAAACCCTCACTGGCGACAGCGAGGCCTACTCCGGCGGTGAGTGGGGCAGACGGCCGCTGCCCCGCTATCCTGCCCAGCGGTGCTCAGGCTGGAGACAGACCCGTGGAGCCGTGGCCCCGTTTCCCCCCCTATGGACCGGGGGGGTGATCCCGGTCCCCACCCCCACATGCCCCGACCATTCCGGGAGCAGCAACAGGGCCGCCCGGGCCCTACGCGAGGGCGCAGCAATCAAGATGGCGGAGACCACAGATGTTGGCGCCAAAACCGGCAGCGAAGTTCAGAAGCGGCCCACACCGCTCCCCATGCAAAGTAAGAACCTGCGTGCAGCACAGACAAGAGGGGGCACCTTCACAAGAGAGCCCCACTGGAAGCAACCTCTACGGTTACAGCCCGACAACACACGGTCGGAAGAGTCCCACTTCACAGCTACAGCTCACTCACCGACACGGACGCCGATCCACGCTGAGACACCCAAGCCACACACTGCCGATCTGAAGGGACTGTAACCCACGTCAAGGCAGCACAGACCGGCACAGGGGGCCTCCACTTGCCTAAGAAGCACCGGCTGACAATGGGGAGATCAGGACACTATGGGCTGAGCGCTCACAACCGCTAAGGTTTCTCTCTATATTACCTGGACTCACACGAGTGTATGCCGACATTGCCGCTTCCCTCTTAGATTCCTAACCTGTTTGCAGGGGGGATGGTGGGGTAAGAAGCCTCTGGTAATCTATTAAATGTAACATGCAAATACCTATATCCGGACTGGCTCAGATCCCAACTAGTTAAAACGTATATGGGAATTTGCTCCATAATCTATATGCCTATTTCAAGTATAGCACAGCCATTTTACTCCCTATAGCCTATGCTATATACTAACCTGCATAACATGTGTAAAAGCGACAGCCCCAATCAGTTTGAGTAATCTACTTTAATATTGTTCATAACGAATGCCAAAGCCTAATGATATGATAACTACACTGTTGTCCTAGCATAACGTTTAACTGAGGATCCACTAACTAGAGTACCAAACCTAGGTGTACCTAGGAATGTCATACGTCTGCCTAGAATGTAACAAAACTTGCTCTTTAATATATAAAAATGTGCTGTCTCTGAATGCCACTCATTGTAATACCAAGAATACGCCTGCAGTTGCTGTTGTGGCCCTGCAAGATTGTCTGTAACTCATATGCACATGCAAAAATAAAGAATTAAAAAAAAAAAAAAAATAAAAAAAAAAAAAATAAAGAGCTATGCCCAGCTCTAGGTAAAACAGCATACAGTGGTATTTAATACTCCCCACATGTAGGATATAACTGGACACTTGGAGGTGTATCCTCAAGACTTCTTACAGCATTCCAGATAAGCGTCAGCATATAAAATACATAAAAGGGGGAAAAACCCAATGGTGCAATAACGTAGGTTAACTGCAACTACAGACAACACTGAGGTCCTAAGAGTGCCAACTTACAATTGGGAGAGCTATAACCAGCTCTGAGTAAAACAGCATACAGTGGTATTTAAACTCCCCACATGTAGGATATCCTTCTAGCGATGCTTGCAGTGCCGGTCTTATGAAAATAAAATCACAAGAGAGGGCCCATAGTGTTTACCATATAAAAAATAGCAGTAAAAGGTAAAATGAAACGTACTTACAGTGTTCAGAGCAGCCACACTGCTCTATGAACCAGGTGTAGGTGGAATAATCCCCACCAGGGATTTCTTTTGTAGTACTGGATCTTTAAAATGATTTAAAAAAAAAAAAAAACAACCAGGATAAAACAGCAACAAAACAGCAACAAATAAAAGTAAGTGTGCAAAATACTTTATTATACTTTATTGGATTCTTATAAAAACACAACGCGTTTCGCCAAAACAGGCTTTATCAAGTGTAGCTCTATTCTCCCCTGTGATCAGTACTGTAGTGCTGTTCCTCTCCTATTTTTTTTTTCTATCATTGATACTCTCCTGGGGAAGGAGACTATTGAGATACCGTTTTGGTAGCCAGAATAAGCTTATTATTCAACTGCTGATACAGCTAGAGCCTGCTTTTTTAGGCTCTACAGAGTGTGAGTGACCCAATACTATTACTAAAAAAAATTTTTATATCCAGTATTATGCTATGTCTATTTATATACTGTCTTTTACAGAATAATCAAGAGGTCCCACATCTCTAAGTATTAACTATTTGTGTTTTGCACCCCCTAACTTTGTTTTTGGTTGTATCATATATGTAAGTGTCTTTTGAGTGATTTTTAGACACTGGGGGTTGTTGCTATCATATCACTCAGCGCCAATCCACCTGCATTTCCTCCTATGTTTGCTTCCAGCTAGGCTACTTTGCCCCACAATTTGAAATTCACTTTGATAAACTATTTATAAACCTCTTCTGTTCAAGAGTTTCACATTAGAATTGATCCAGGTGTGAGCTCTTTCTGCCACTTCAAGCAGATCCTCTGAAGTGGGATACCTAATTAATACAGACATCCACGTGACACACAGACATCCACGTGACAGACATCACATATATGCACCCTGATGTAATTACCGATGTAAAACATGCAGCCTCCACGTACTTAAACAACTTCCAGCAACATGAATGCACACTGGTGGAGAGACAAGGGAGTGTAGCATAATAGGTAACAAGAGAGGTAAAATGGTGGCGTTATGATGAAGAAGATAGACACAAACAGACTGCGAGATTGTTAAGAACTACACGTTTTGAATGGTGAACAGAGACTGACACTGAGACAAGAATAGAAAGATTCTAAATAGACTGGCAAGGGGATAAAATAGATGGGAAAAAAGACTGAAGGAAAGATGTGGGACACATGAGGCAGCAGCAGACTGAGCCTTGCATAGAGCAACAAAAATCCATCCACAGGCCTATCCTCAGTTAAAATTCAGCTTTCTCTGTTTTGTTTTGGGTGTGTTGTGCATTAAGCTGCTGTATTTTATATGGTCGTTTATTGAGAAGAGCACACTGAAGAAATATTAACTTGCCATCTGGTATTCTAAATCTTTAGAGCCCTGTCTTTAAACTGACCTTGCTCATTACAAGTCAGCGTTCATTCTCTCTCTCTCTCTCGCTCCTTTGCTATCTCCTTACTTTTTCCAAAACTTTATAGTTTCCACATGATATGATAAACTCAAGATATGAAACATGATGGAAACTGTGGAAGGAGAGGGAAAAGCGATATTGGGGGTTAAGTACAAAAATAGTTGAGCTCACTTTTTGTTTCAAATACTTTTTTTTTTTATTCTTTATTTTTGCTCTGATAAACAACCAATGATACGATAATACAGTCTTATGCAAGGCTGTGACATTATAATGTCGGTTTATGGGTTACAGAAAGCAAATTTGGGTAGTTAGTACAGTCGTCATACATACATAGTGCGACTTGTTTGCATTGTCATCAGGATTTTTCTTTTGTGTTTTCAAGCAGGTGCAATTATATACAATGGCAGTATTTTTGAGGAGTAGGTTTTGTAGGCTGATTGCTGCAATGAGATTCTTATTTAGCGACAGTTAAAGACAGTGGTGGTATAGTTACTGTACACATTAGTGTCATCAATCTTTCGATAGGTTTGTGCCCATTTACACCAGTCCCCTTGAGTGGTCTATGAATCTTAGCTGTACTCTAGCCTTTCTCTCCTCCTGCCGAGTTGCAAGTCTAGTGTGCTTGCAGAGTGCTTGCTATTTCTGCCGATGAATACATTGCGGATGCCGCCCCGCGCCCCGGACCATGGTTCTATGTGTCGTACTGCTCCCACAGATCCCACACCTTGTGGAAAGTGTTCAGCGTGTTCCTCACTTGGGCAGTAAGTTTATCCATGAAGTAATTGTCCCGCAACTTTGCCCTAACCAGGGATGTCTGTGGGAGATCCGGGCATGACCATTTTTGTGCTAAGGCTCTGCGGGCTGCCAGATAAATCATGTTGAGGAGTTTTTGTTCGTGTTTGGAGAGACCCTCTGTGGGTCTGGATAGTAGGCATGCCCACGGGTCCAGGGCCAACCGTTTTTGTAAAATTTGTGAGCGTAATTCTACTATTTTATGCCAGTACGCTGAGACCCTCGGGCACTCCCACCACATGTGTACCTCTCCCCCCGCATAAGTGCCAGCAGTCGTCTGTAGGGCTCAGTTTCATATTTTTTTGTTAAGGGCCCTGCTCAATGAGCTTACATGCTAGAGGGAGTGGGGTAAAGTGACACAAAAAGGTAAGGATAGTATTAGACTAATGACAGTTGCAAGAGAGGAATCAGTCGGGAGCTATTAATAGTTTAATTAATACGCTTTTACCTCTCTATCTATACTGCCTCCCTTGGTAAACTCATCAGCTCCTTTGGCTTCCTTTATCATTTCTATGCAGATGACAGAGAAATCTACCTGTCCTCTCCTGATCTCTCTCCACCCATCTTGACTCATGTTTCTGACTGCCTCTCTTCAATTACCAACTGGATGGCTGCTCATTTCTTTAAACTCAACCTGTCCAAAACAGAACTTCTGGTCTTTCCTCCTTCAGGTGTTGCTACTCCCGTGTCTGTCTCCCTCCAAGTCAATGGCGCTACCATCACCTCTACCTCACAGGCTCGCTGACTGGCTGTTCCTTTTGACTCCAACCTCTCCTTCACCCCCCATATCCAATCAATCGCCAAATCCTGTTGCTTCCATCTCAAAAACATAGCGCACCTCCGACGCCTATTTAACCACAGATGCAGCTAAGGTGCTGGTGCATGCTCTTGTTCTCTCTCGCCTTGACTACTGCAATACCCTTCTCAGTGGTCTTACATGTTCCCAGATTGCACCACTGCAATCTAAAGTGAATGTGGCGGCAAGGCTAATTTTCCTGTCCGCTCGCACCTCCCACGCTTCCCTGCTCTGTCAGTCCTTGCATTGGCTTCCAGTTAGATATAGGGCTAAATTTAAAATGCTGGTGCTTGCTTACAAGTCCCTACATAATGCTGCTCCAACCTATCTATCCTCCCTAATACACAAGTATGTCCCATCGAGGAGGTCAGGTCAGGCAGTCCCCAGGCTGCTAAAATAAATAAATATATTATACATACACAGGTGGTCCTCAATTAGTCATCGTGGGGATTCCCTTGCTCTGGTGCGTTTGTCTATGTTCGGAGAAGTTTCCCCGAACATAGACCGAGCAGGGAGCTCCTAGATTCCTATTGTGGTGATGTGATCATGGTGATAACATGTGTCAGGATTACAAGTTGATCCAGCACGCAGAACTGTGTCACACCTAGGACTAAGGATAACGTATAACCGGACTTTAGAATGGCTGGACTTAACATATCCAAGAATAGTCAAAATACTTGCCGAGGTCAGGAACACAGAATCAGACACTATGAGGGAAAGCCAAAAGTCAAGGATACCAGGGAAGTCAAAACAAAGCCAAAGTTAAATACCAGAAAATCAAGATCAGGAAAGCACTCTCGGATTACCATTAGGATGAAACCACGACAGGGCAATGAGCAAAAGGAGAATTGGGTTTAAATACCCCTCGTGTGGATTCGATTGGCTGTAATCGGCTTTTGACCCCAAAAGCTATTACCAGGTTTCCATGTGCATGATTGCTGCTCAGCACAAACCCTCCTGTGGATCTGATTGTCCATGACTGGCCTTGGACTCCAAAAGCAATTACCAGGTTTCCATGTGCAACTTTTCCTGCCACAACGGTAATGCTGCTCTGCACAACTTTTCTTGTCAGGATGGTAAATGCCATTAACCATATTTTTTTGTGCAGATGAATACGTGACAACATGGCTCTGGAGGGCTGGGGTGGCCGGAGCTGCTGCAGGGGGACTGCTGGGTAAGTCCAGGGCTCCTATTTGCCGCGGACATACTAGGAAAGTCCACGGTCCTTAATGACCGTATTTTGACGGACGTACCTAGCACGTCCATGGGCGTAAAGGGGATATACACATATATATATATATATATATATATATATATAAGTATATATATTTAATTTGATTCTAAGTGTATTTTGATATCTATATATATATATTAATATCAAAATACAGTTATAATAAAATTACATATATATATATACCGTATATACTCGAGTATATGTCGAGTTTTTCTGATATTTACCCAAGAGGGTTATTTAAACTCACTTATTCCTACAGCTCATTGCCCTGTCGTGGTTTCCCTTAGATGGTTATCCGAGAGTGTGTTCCTGATCATGTGTTTCTGTTTTTTTACTTTGGCTTCGTTTTGACTTCCCTGACTTCTGGTATCCTTGACTATTGGCTTTTCCTTATCGCTGTGTCTCGTTCTGTGTCCCTGACCTCAGCTAGTATATTGACTATTCTCTGGTACATTAAGTCCGGCCATTCTAAGGTCCGGTTAGACGTTACCCTTAGTCCTAGGTGTGATATTATTCTGCGTGCTGGATCAACTGTAATCCTGACACCTAACAGTAAAGTGTTCTTTTAAGAAAGAGAGCCAAGATCTAAGTGTAAACAAAGCCTTGCAGTGCAGTCTATATATGATGAATGGTTCGGAATAAAGAAATGGAAAATGGATGACATAAACTGCAAAATAATGGTGCTTGTGGAGCCCAGAGGCAAAGGCTCATAGGTATAAATTTTCCCCAGGGCCCCATTAACATTAAATTTGGTCATGTGCATTTATGTCACTAAAGAATTCTGTGCGTAGCTAGTTCTATATTATGTAATAGAGGAAGTGAAAAACACATGTATGATTATGGTTGATTAATTGTATTACATACACACACACATATTCAAAAACATTGTAGACATATCTATTCATGTGGATCCACACCTTCCATATAGGTCTGTAACCCTAAACCTAGAGCAATACTTCACTGCAGGGCAGCTTTAAAACAGTACACTGATGTCAGGAATAGAGATACCCTAACATGTAAACCTAAAGAAAACAGTAAAGAAACACATAGGAACAGACAAACAGAGATTTAGCAAGAGACAGGCCGATGTCTATGATAAAAGACATACACAGAATCGTTACTCAGGCCAAGATCAGGATAAGAGAGTAAGAAAAGCCAAAAAACTGAGCTCAGAAAACAGTAAATCACAGTCTAAACACCCTCTCACGTAACACGAACCAACAAAGGGCAAGGAAACAAGGACAACCCAGAAGTACATATACCCTGTATTGGTTATAGAGAGTCATGACGTCACAAGTGTGTAAACATCATCAAAAAGCTTCATAAAGGCGGCAATATAAAAGGAAACAAATGGTAGGGTTCCATGTCATATATGATGTCATAATTAGGCACAAGGAAGCTACAGATCAGTGCGTGTGCATCAGAACACAAAAGAGAGATCATTTCTGTGATTTAACAGCGCTGCAAGGGATAGGTATCGTGACAAATTATTAACAACGTCAAGAATACAACTATTGAAAGAAGGATAGGCTCCAGTTAAGGCTTACAATAGATCTACCTGTGCTAAGATTGAATCACACGGCCTCCAACCACAAATATAGTTCCTGACCAATGGCAAGAGGTGTATTGTCATTTACCCCTCACCTTGTACAGGTGTGATATGAAAAATTGCTTTCAGACGCTCTTGAATTGGAATATTAAATGTTAAATATCCAAGGTGAATTATTTGGTAGTATTTGCATTGTTTTGGGCAGTATTGTTTTTTTGTGCATTTGTATTGTACTCAGAACCTGTGTACTACATTTTGCTTGTATAACTTAAATAAAGAATTATAACAAAAAAAATACAAAAAAACTACAGTACACTGTTTGAAAAGTAACACACAGACTATAGAGCATATTAAAAATGTTTAAATAAACACTCCAAGCATCATAACCACGAAAGCCCTCTGTAATTGTCATGGCATCGGGATGGTTTTAGCACCGTCACAAGTTAAACATTTAAACGGTTTGATTTCACAACTAACCTGTGAAAGGGTTATTGCTGTAATGGACTCAACTCCCCTCGTTTCTCGATCCCTCGGTCACCAAAATCAACGTTGATGGAGAATCATTGTCAGCATTAAAGACACGGACAACAGGATGCTTTGACAAGATTTCTCACTCTGTATTACTTCGAAGCTAGCATTTATACACAGTTTCTCACGTAAGCCGTGAAATGTATTGTTTCCTTGTAGTTAATAGTACATACTTGTCTGACATTAAAAGATAAGCATTTGAATAAAGACGGGACAGGAACATCCGGAGGTCAAGCAAGGTCGCACATCCTCTAGAAGGAAGACCTTGGTACAAAATACATCTGCTAAAGTCAGCATAATTATTTCAAACATTATTGTAAAGCATACAAGGCAAAAAGAGTTTAACTGTTTCATATCCTTTCAGTCAGCAATAATGATTATAAACCTTATCTAAGCATAAAATACATATGAACAAGAAAAGTTAACTACTTCATATTCCTACAACCTGAGGTCTCACAGGTGCCGGTCAATTCTTATTCAGCTGCTAGAAACACAGAGCTAAGTCTAGCAGTGCATGACTAAGCTCATTGGCTGAGAGCACTCAACTGACACTCTCAGCTAATGAACCATACCTGCATGGTTTGACTTTGTTTTGTGAAACTAAAGGAAACTCCTAGCAGGAGGCTCCTTCTCCAAACGAGGCTTTGACCTGCACCTAGCGGACTCCATGTTAGTTGTCAAACCATTCAGAAACTGTTTGAATACTTACTCTGGGAGAGAGCTAGGGGATTCCTGACACTGCTGCCGCTACAGTGGGCTACAGTGGTTATGGTGCTGTAGTCTTTCTTTAACATTTAAAAATATTTGTTATTTGTTATAAATCCACTTTAGAAAATGTAAAACACAAACTATTACTCCTAATTCAAGGTTTTTTTTTGTGCTTCACCACACACGTTTGAAATTTCAATAAGTGTATTTTTGCTATGTTATTTGATTCTATCACAAATGCTGGCACAATTTAATTTTACATCCATAAAATTGAATGTGCCATACATGCATCCATTTTTAGCAGATTATCTGGCATATCATTTCAAAATTCTAGAGGACTGAGAGATGCTTTGGATTAGAAATGGCATTTGGGTTTAACAATTAGCATAATGTGTATGCTGCTTTTTAAATCTGGTGATCCATGCAGAGGCAATAGATTTTGACAGCTTTGCGTATCCAAGTATTATTATTATTATTATTGCCATTTATATAGTGCCAACAGATTCCGTAGCACTTTACAATATTAAAAGACAAGGGATTTAACTATAAATAGGACAATTACAAAAAAACTTACAGGAACGATAGGTTGAAGAGGACCCTGCCCATACGAGCTTACAGTCTATAGGTCTAAAAGAGTTCAGGACACTTGGGCTTCGGTTTAATTAGTTTGAATCTGCATCAGAAATTATTCCATTCTATAAGAAAAAACTGTGATTTATCTGCAAACATTCCCATAGACTTTAATGGTGACTTCTGTAGATGAATAATTTGAAAACTTGATTAAAATATATTAAATGGAGGCATTGGAAGGCAAAAAAACCCCAACGGACATATCTAAAAAGCAGACATTTACACATATCTGACACACATGGACTGAATGTTCTGTGTACTGTTATCGATATATGTGTGAATTAAGATTTAAATATTCTTTGACCAATGAGTTGCAGTGATTTGACAACAGAGTTGCTGAGTTTAGGCTATAAAAGTCTAGATCTCTTCCACTTTCACTATAATTCACCTAAATGTTGCACTTCATTTGTCAATGCTTTACAAAAATGCATTATAAAAAAAGAATCGTAAAAGCACACACCAGATTTACAAATTAAAAACCTTGTAAAGCTGGAGTAATTAAAAGTCTATTTAGCTTAAGGACGCCTCCTCCCATGCGCTAATAAAAGGAGTTAATTTACTTCTAATCCAGATGCGAGAGATTTCCGGATGCAAGAGGGTCCACTCCTCCTCCGTGCAATCAGCATTGTGATGCAGGGCTAATGTACAGCAACTGCTGCAATCTCAAAGGGCACAACCTGCAGCGTGCAACACAGGCAGTGAGAAAGAGGAGACACTCTTACAAATGAACTCTATAGCATTGGGAATAGAATCATGTATTCCGAAAGGCATAGGGACTTGTCACTATTTAGATGAGAGGCCCCCCAAATTAAATTTGTTTAAAAAAGCAAGAGCATTCAGTGCTGCCGCCGCTCCTCCTCTGATGTCTTATTTGAGGCATCGCTTCCACGGTGATTGTCAAATTCAATGCTGCTCACATTGGGGACGAGACACGCGTACACGGCAAGCATTGAATCCAGCGCTTCCCTATGAGGTGCATTTGATGCTGTTTGAAATCCTCATTGATGGCGAATGTCCTATGACCAAGTGAAACAGGCGTTTGCAGCACACGCACCTCTAGGGGCTGTCTTCCTGGCACTATCGACATGTTTAAACTATTGACTATCGGTCTGGCCAATATTTTCGGCCAATATTCTGTATTTTCAGCAATATCGGTATCGGCCAATAAAGATATTGATATTGCTGATAATGCAGACCAGGGCCGCCATCAGGGTCCTGGGGGGCCCAGAACACTCTTACTTACCTTCCCAGCAGCTCTCTTCAGGAACCCCTGTCTAACTCTCGCGAGTCCCGCGGCCGTCAGAGCGTTGCCACTGGTTACCATGCACACAGGCCACGAGAGTTAGATAGGGGAGCTGCTGTAAAGGGAAGTAAGAGTGTGCTGGGCTCCCTCTGCACAGTCCATGCCACCGGACCAACAGGGAATGCTATATCCCCCCTCCCTGGCCAGGTAAGAAGCAGGGAGGAGGGACTAAAACAGAATTTTAAAAAATGAAACATTGAAAAAATAAAAATGCCCCCCCCCCCCATTCTACGCACTTAACATACCTACACAAACACTCACTGCACAAACACTCACGGCACAAGCACACACACTCTGTATAGACACACATTACATTAACTATACACACACTACACAAACATACACTCTGCATTCATTATATACACACACTACACAAATACTTAATTTGTGTAAATAAAAAAAAAAAAGGTAAATGTACAGAATATCGGTAAGTTATCGGCTATCGGCCTGAAAGTTCACTGATTATCGATATCGGCTCTAAAAAATCCAAATTGGTCAATTACTTGTTTAAACCTTTAATCAAAGTATTGCCGTATCTACTAAACTGCAATTGTTATTTTTATTTTCTTTACATTAAAGGGCTTAAACCAAATGGCCACTACACCCTAGACACTTTATTGATATTAAATAACCTGGTTGCCTTTAGTGTGCCTTTAAACCCTGGAATTCTATTAGAATAAATTTGCATCAGAGTTTATTAGAATGAAATATACCCTTGGAATTGGGCAACGGCGCCGCTGATTGGCTGGGAGCGTCAGCTGACCGCTTTTAGCCAATCAGCGGTGCTGTTGCCCAATTCTGCAACATGCTGTTGGTTTAGAAATTTCTAGAAATCAGAAAGGCGGGCATATTTGGCACTGCAACAAAAACAAGAACAGTTTAACCTCTTAAGGTGAGATAGTGCCAGGAACATCCTGGAACCATAAAAACGTAATTTTAAACTGTTCTTTTAATGTGCATTGTGCATTGTTTATAATGAAACAAGTCTTATCTACAGAATGCCAATATTGTAGCTGTCTCTAAAGGCAGTTGCTTTCTTTCAATATTATTACATTGCTGTGCTGCTAACTTCATAGCCGCTCCATTGATTTTATTTTATGATTTGGTAAAATCTGCTCAGATTCTCTCATTTGAGTAGTTTATGTGCCTTTGTGGAATTCTGCATTGCTGTTGCCCTTTATTTCACACTCTTTTCAAGTTGAAGTCACTTGACCTATTGAAATAATTTTGAAAGTGAACTTTCTATTAACTCATGAAGAACCTAAAGAACCTACTATATAATGTTGAAAAGAGTTCTGCTACAAGCAAAAATGCAATTTAAGTGGCCACTCAAAGCACCATAGGGACTTCCAACTTCGCCTTGACTACTGCAATCCCCTTCTCAGTGGTCTTACGTGTTCCCAGCCTGCACCGCTGCAATCTATAATGAATGGGGCGGCGAGGCTCATTTTCCTGTCCCCCTGCATCTTCCATGCCTCCCCCACTGTCAGTCCCTACATTGGATATAGGGCTCAATTTAAGATTCTGGTGCTTGCTTACACGTCCCTACATAATGCTGCTCCAACCTACCTATCCTCCCTAATACACAAGTATGTCCCGTCGAGGCCCCTGTGCTCTGCCGAAGACCTACGTCTGTCCTCTGTCCGTACTCCCACATCTTGGTCCACCTCCAAGACTTCTCCAGGGCTGCACCTATTCTTTGGAACTCCCTTCCCTTCTCCATTAGACTGTCACACAGTCTCCACTCCTTCAAAAAATCATTGAAAACACTTTTCTTCAGGAAAGCATATCATTTAAACCCATGACTCCTCTCCTGCAAAAATTACCTACTAAGTCCTCAGTGATTACTTTTCTAGCAACCTATTTCATTACCCCTACTTATACCCTACTTATACCCTTTGTGTTACTTTACCCCTAGCATGTAAGCTCATTGAGCAGGGCCCTCAACCCCTCTGTTCCTGTGCATCTATTTGTCTGGTTACAGTTACATGTCTGTTAGTCCACCCATTGTACAGCACTACGGAATTTGCTGGCGCTATATAAATAATAATATTTTTTTTTAAATAATAATAATAAAATGTTTAATTCACAGCTAAATACCTTTTTTTCTGTGTATAGGGCCGCCGACTTGGGCTGTCAATTAGCCAGTATGCCCTGTTTCTGGCTGGGGATATCTTTTTTGTGCAGGTGTGCTCTTTAGGAGCTGTAGTGAAGGGGGTAGGGGCTGTAGTATAAGAGGGCTGGGGCTGTAGTGTGAGGGATAGGGACTGTAGTTTGGAGATTGGGACTGTAGTATAAGAGGGCTGGGCTGTAGTGTAGAAGGGATAGGGACTGTAGTGTGGTTTAGGGGCTGTAGTATGAGAGGGCTGGGGCTGGGGCTGTAGTATGAGAGGGCTGGGGCTGTAGTGTAGAGTGTGGGGGTAGGGGCTGTAGTGTATTGGGTAAATACTGTAGTGTAGAGAAAGATAAGGGAAAGATAACTGCTGTAGTGTTGGAGGGTGGGAGCTGTAGTCTAGAGGGATATATTTTATGAGGATGGAACTGTAGTATAGGGGCTGTAGTGTTAGGGGGTTGGGAGCTGTCGTGTAGAGGGAGATAGGGATAGGTTTAGACAGTAATGTAGAGAAGGACAGGGACTGTAGTGTTGGGTTCAGAATTTGTAGTGTAGAGGTGTAGTGGGGGACAAGAACTGTAGAGTATGGGAGTAGGGGTTGTAGGTGTTTGTGGGGCACGAGCTGTCGTGTAGAGGGAGATAGGGATAGGTTTAGACAGTAATGTAGAGAAGGACAGGGACTGTAGTGTTGGGTTCAGAATTTGTAGTGTAGAGGTGTAGGGGGGATATAATGTAGTGGGGGACAGGAACTGTAGAGTATGGTAGTATGGGTTGTAGGTGTGTGTGGGGCACGATAAAAACAAACTTATTTAAACAAATAAAAGATTTTATCACCCTTCCCTCTTGCTTATATTGAGGGAAGGGGTAAAGTTGATCACTTGTGGTCCAATATCAGCACAGGCTGCTGCAGAGACTGTGTTGTGAGTGCTGTGCTCCCTGGGCAGGCACTAGTGAAGAATCAGAGGGTTGCAACATTAACCTGCTGCAATGCTCTGATACACTCCAGGGAGCAATAAACTGGTCCGTGGGCATCAGTGACATGAGGTCTGTGAAGCCGGTGGGGCTACCCAGTAGACAGGCACCAGGTGATGCCTCTGCTGGCAACCTTAGCATGCAGTACATTTTGAGTGAGCACTGCTCCCTCTCAATCTCTCTGGTGACAGGACTCCTCAAGCTGGCCGCAAAACAGAGCGGCCTGACTTTAGGGAGAGTGAACTTTGCCCCTTCTGCCATGGCGCTCTATGTGGCTGCACAGCTTGCAAAGGCCAAAGGCCAGCACTGTCTGCAGTTACTAAATGGTGAGTTTTTAAGGCACAGAAATTGTTAGTCCAAATTTTTAAAGAAATAATAGTTTCCCTGGAAGGTATGCTGAAAACAAACAAAACTACATTAGCTTGCCCTATGATTCTTCCCAGCTCAGGTCTCCAATACATGTTGCTTACTTATGCCAATAGAGTTCTGCTTACATGAGTCTGGTCCTCTGTACTTTTATAGCTTTTGAATAGGCAATAGCTATAAGTAAGGTGGGCCAGGAATGGGCCTGTTTTAATGACCATCACTCATAAATACTGCACATAACTGTGAGTTTTCTTGCTCATGGGGCACATTAACACAGTACAAGTTACTGTGAGTTTTATTTCTGTGTATATCTCATATCTCCTGCATGTTTTGATTGGGCTCTGTGATGTACTCAAATTACTGTGAGTTTTGTTTTATGGAGGTACTCACACAGGGCCGGCCTTAGAGATGTGCGGGCTGTGCTGTTGCACATAGTGCCATGGCAGTAGGGGGTGCCATGGGGCCGACACAGCTCACACACTCCCTGGGTGTGAGGGGTGAGGGAGTGTACAGAGCTCTCCTTTAATGGACCGTGGCCACGCTGCAGGGTGGGAGGATTTAATTATTCTCCGCCCAGGTCAATCGGATAAGGCAGGGGGCGGAGCTCCATGAGCAGCAGGGGCAGAGCTACATGCAGCTGGAACCTGCTTCCTAGGAACTTGTGGACACTGTGGGGGAAGCAGGAAGGAGTCCCTGCTCCTCAGACACCTATACACCAGTGACTGCAGTTCCCCTGCTGCAACAGCCAGCTCATAATTGCAAGAGGTAATTGTGTGTCTGTGTGTGAGAGAGAGACTGTCTGTCTGCAACTCTGTGTATGTGACTGTCTGTAACTGTGTGTGAGTGTGTGTGAAACTGTGTGTGTGTAACTGTAACTGTGTGTGTGTGTGTGTGTGTGTGTCTGTCTGTTTGTAACTGCCTGTAACTGTGTGTGTCTGTCTTTAACTGTGAGTGTTTCTGCCTGTTACTGTGTGTGTTTGTCAGTCTGTCTGTACATGTGTGAAATTGGGTATGTATGTGTGTGTGAGAGACTGCATATAACTGTGTGTGACTGTCTGTCTGTAGCTGTGTCTAAGTGAGACTGTAAGTGTGTGTGTGTGTGTAACTGTCTACCTGTAACTGTGTGTGTGTGTGTGTGACTGTCTGTCTGTAGCTGTGTGTAAGTGAGACTGTAACTGGATGCGTGTGTGTGTGACTCTCTGCCTGTAACTGTGTGTGTGTGTGTGTCTCTGCCTGTAACTGTGTGTGTGTGTGTGTGACTGTCTGTCTGTAACTGTGTGTTTCTGTCTGACTGTGGTACTATGTGAATGTGCAAAAATACACACCTGCATTTACACATGGGCCTATATGCATATTTTTATCTGAAATAAATACTCATCACACACATCCAATAAACCCATTATAAATATTACACACAGCAAGTGAAATATATGCATACATATAATATACAGAGCCAATACACCCATTACACATATCACACATAGCATACATATCACAAACACAGTCATAACACTCTCACACCAATTTAATAAATCCCCTAAACAAACATTGCACCCCTTTACACACACTATATATGAATAAAGGGGGGTGTCATACCCCTTTATTCATGTATAGAGAGGTGGGAATCTGTAGTGCATTCAGCCACACTGTAGTGTTTTATTGCGATGGATGTACTCTGCAAATTACTGTTAGATTCATTTCTATGGATGTATTCATACACCATACATTTATGCAGCAAGTCTCTGTGATACTCATACATATTACACAACAGAATATACTTTTTTACGTATATGAAATTGTGTCCTTTGTGTGAGGAAGGCTGAACTTGATGGACGCAATTCTCTTTTCATCTATCTAACTATATGGTATAGTGTGAAGGGAGCATTGTCACCAGAGAACTGACTGTTTCACATTATGAAAGACTTTAGTTTTTTTTTTTAACTTGTACTCATTACAGATTCAACAGTGGTAACTATAGCAGACCTTGCATACACATTCATACACCCTTAATTTTTATTTGCATCCTCTTTATTTATTTTTTCCTACAGTTAGGTCCATGCAGCCTCCCTTTTTCTTACCTTAAAGGGACAAATCGTTTTCCTGGCACTGCAGGTCCCCTCGGCGCTGGGTCAGGGTCCGCCCACGCTCCTTACTCAATACTTTCCTATGGGGAGGTCTCCTCTGCCACCGGCCGCGCATGCTCAGTAGGTCTCCCCCGCATTAGACCTCCCCATAGGAAAGCATTGAATAATGCTTTCAATGCTTTCCTATGGGGATTTCAGCGACGCTGGAGGTCCTCACATAGCGTGAGGACGTCCAGCGATGTTATAGCACACTTTTCATGTTCTATGAACACGGAAGTGTCCTCTAGGGTCTGTCTAGTAGACAGCCACTAGAGGAGGACTTAACCCTTCAAGGTAAATAGTGCATTTTATGAAAACTGCAACAATTACACTTGCAGGGTTAAGGGTAGTGGGAGTTGGCACCCAGACCACTCCAATGGGCAGAAGTGGTCTGGGTGCCTGGAGTGTCCCTTTAAGGAAGCTGGAGTGGATCCTTACCGGTGTGATGTTAAATCCTGTCTCCCAGAATCAGTAAAGACATGTGAGGGAGCTGGACAGTCAATGCGGAGAGATTCCAGCAGGCCCTTGCTGTCAGATCTGCATCCACTAAACAGTGGCACAGCAGGCAGCTGCCAAGTAGCCCCACTGCCAGCAACACACCTGTAGGCAGGTGCCTTCTCTAGCAGGAGGGGGTGCTCTGTGCACCCAAATGTCACCCTGGGCACACTGCACCATCCACTATAGGTGAGTTAGTACTCTAAGTCTAAAATTATTTTACCGGGATTCATAACTACCCAACAAGCTGGCGTGCACTTTGTTAAACACTGAATGTCTGTAGACATCCTTGCAATAAAACTTGAGTCTTTAATATTCAAATTCCACATTTGACAAACTTAGATATGTCACTTAATGCATGTACATGCACTATTAATGAATGTACCCTCTACTACCTTTTGCCAGCGATAGTATGACAAGGAAGCAGCAGTTACAGGATTATGCAAATCCCCCTGAGACATGAAAATTCTTTCTATTTGACTGGCTAGAAAACCATTAGGACAGTACCCTAAGCAGGCTGCAGGTTGTTGTCACTGTCTACTTTAATGGTTATTTTTTTGCACAGATAATATTACTTATTGGCAAACAGTGGCAGCAATAAATTAGTTATATATATTTAAATTATGTTGACCTAAGCAAATAAAGTCCAACGGAGATGTTTGTAAAATTGCACATCGAGTGTCATTACAGGTAAAATATTTTGCATGATTGTTTGAGCTATTAAATCCTAACGTTTTCTCATCATCCAACAAGCTCCAGTTTACTTGACATTTATTCCCTGGAAAATGGATTACTATCCTTCTGCTTGCAAAAAAAAAAGAATTATAGGTTTATTATTCATGCTATTCTAATAGTATAATATGCTAAATAACATTCCTTCTCCTAGTTTTGCTTACTTTGTATTTTATAAATTTGCATGGTCAGGTAAATTCATTAATGGAAAGGTTTTGATTATGTATTTATAAACATCACAGACAATCCCCTTACTGTCCTATACATAGACTGCCTGTTTTGTTACATAACACATAGGCCTAATCCTGAGATGATAAAAGTATCAGTTTGTGTAGTATCTACTTACCTTGGCGAGTACACGAGGCAGAGATTGCAAAGTGAATCATGTAAATTACAGTGATATATATCAAATATATGTATATAACTCCACTTAGTCCAGTTATTCTAGACTAGAGAGAGAAGAAACCAAGTTCTCATGGTAATGCTTACCTCATTGCTTAACACACACAAGGATAATTGGTTAATTACATGTTATGTGGATAATCCAGATAGAATTTCATGTATATGTGCTGGTGTTCATAGATGTTGTTTACTTTTCATAACCCAGACAGGTTGCTAAATGCTATTTTTTGCATGTACCACCTGTTATGATAAACAAACTCTACCTATAATTGTAGATTATGCTAACGTAGTGTACCTTTAATCTTAATTTTAGTAATGGCAGGAGGCGAATATTTGCATAACTTATATTTAAAATTTATTTATAAAATATTTTACCAGGAAAGATACATTGAGATGTCTCTAGTTTTCAAGTATGTCCTGGGCATTGTGTATTTATGTTTGTACTTGGGTAAAGGAGTGCAATTTTACCACATTTATTTGCATAACTCTCTTTACTGAAAATCTCCAGCAGCACAGAACCCTAAACCAGTGTTTCCCAGCCCAGTCCTCAAGGCACACCTACCAGTCCAGGATTTAAGGATTACCCAGTTTTGTCTAAGGCGTTTTTAGAAAAAAAAGAAAAAACACCTTAGACAAAACTGGGTAATCCTTAAATCCTGGACTGGTAGGTGTGCCTTGAGGACTGGGTTGGGAAACACTGCCCTAAACAACCAATCAGAAAAAAGGAGGCTGTTACATAAAAGGCCCTGGGAGACCAGCCCTTCCTCTTTCTTTGTAGCGACAATAAACAGGTAACAAGATATATAAACCATTAAAACAAACGTATGGCAAAGTCCCAATTAGTCAGTGCAGAATTCCGTAGATCCAGAAGGGGAAATCCTCGAGGAAGATTGAAATGGTATACTTAACACCAGAAGGGAACCAATTACACTGAAAGAAAGGAAAAAAGTGAAAGGCATCTGAAATGGCCGATTGTCCGCATATATTGAACAATTGCATTATTCCAACCTTTATTGACATTGTAACAACATATATCTGAGTACATATTATCTTATTATCATAGAATATTGACCCCCCTAAAAAATTATCATAGTTCAGATGACCGAAAACCCTGATACATCCCACACATAAAAAAGGAAGGAAGAGAAAAATACGGGAGGGAAATATTCGCAATAACTAAATTAAGATTATAGGTACACTACGTTAGCATAATCTACAATTTTACCACATGACAGGAGGCTTCATATTTGCATTTTTAATGCCGATGGTTAAGAAGAGCGAAAGAAGCATGAGAAACTTGGCGAAAGCAGAATACTCTAAAAGTATTCTCACGTGTCCAAACCGCACAGCGCTTGATGTCCGTAATAAAAAGGTAATTTTTGCCGATAATTATCTAAGAGATAGACCCGGATTATCTGGCCAATCTCGAAGGAAACGCAACACCACTTCTACGTCCCAGAGACGAGAATACTTAGGAGCTGGAGGTCTAGATAACTTAGCTCCCCACAACAGCCGACATACCAGAAGATCTTGACCTACTGCGACGCCTTGTATGGGAACATGTGCCGCAGATATGGCTGAACGCACTACATTGAGGGAACGATATGATTGACCTTGGGAAATAGCGGAGATAAATAGTTCAAGATGATAGGGATAAATGCAGTAAAGGGATCGGAATCCCCCTCTAGACACGAACGACTCCAAGAGGACCATGCCGAGATGTTGCATTTCCTGGTGCCAGGGGTCCAAGAGTCCAAAGGTCCTTAGCTGCTTGCAATAAGCCCAGGACCGACCACAATCCCCATAAATCGTCCAGGTCACTAGAACGAGCTTCTGTTTCAGGATGAAGGGATGAAGTTCTCTTCTCGGTCCCGTCAGAAGTAGAGGGAAGGCTGGGAGAAGAAGTCGGTGATCTTGGGACATCTCCAATAGGTCCTGGAACCATAATTGACCCTGCCAGAGAGGTGCTATGAGGAGGAGTGAAGCTTTGTGGATTCGTGTGTGATAGAGTACTCTTGCCAGCATGGAGAATGGAGGGAATGCATACGCTGTTGTGTCGACCATGGTTGAAGAAACGCGTCCACTGCCATGCAGTTTGGATCCGGGAGCCAGCTGTAGTAGTACGGTAGCTGGCAATTGGTCCGGGAGTGGGTTCCTGAGGTGATCTGGCTCTGTCTAGGCGATTTATATATTGCGCTGCAGCGGCATTGTTCATGCGGAGTAGAATGCAGCAGTTTGACATGCCTTTGGCCAGACTGCGAATCGCGAAGGACCCTGCGACCAGTTCTAGGCAATTGATGTGGAGGTTGACCTCCTCGTCCCGCCAATGTCCCCCCGCAGAGGAATCCGTGCAGTGAGCCCCTCAGTCCCAGAGTCTTGCGTCTGATTCCATTATGAAATCCGGAGAGGAGCCAAAAATCGCTTTGCCATTCTAGGCTTTCATGTGTAGGAGCCATCAATGAAGCTCTGTCCTCTGCTGAAAGTGGTATCCAGTGGTCGTAGGACTGTCTGGAAAGTAGGCTGTTCACTTTCAGGCGTTGCCTTCTACTGTAGTGTAGTGGTCCCGGAAATATCACCTGAATTGAGGATGAGAGTAGATCCACTATACGTGCGAGCTTCCGGAGGGGAATTATGTCCATACAAAGAACCCATCTGATCTATTTCCGGATGGATGTATTCTTTGAGGCCGAAAGGCACAGTACACAGTTCACCGTGTCGATCTCGAAACCGAGGAACTGGGCCGTCTGCGAGGGAGAGAGTGACGACTATGAAACCCAAGGTTTGCAATCATAGCCTGGACGCAGATTCGCAGATGATTACTAAATCGTCCAGGTACACGAGACACCGCACGCCTTCGGATCGAATGTGAGCCATCACTGGTTTCAGTAGCTTCGTGAAACACCACTGAGCCAAACTGAGACCGAAGGGGAGACAAGTGAACTGGCATGTTCGTCCTCTCCACAGGAAATGGAGGTACGCGTCTTTCAGATCCAGTCGGGTAAACCAGTCATTTTGGAGGTGGAGGTCCTGCTGGAGATGGATCCCTTCCATTATAAAATCCATGTGTCTCCCGAGATAGCTCTCCAGTTCTGAAGAAAAAGACAGGTTGCCAGCGGTACAGTTGGAAACAGGTAGGCCAGAAATGTGACTCACCTGTAGAGAAACGTCCACAACCTCTGCCTCTAGTTCCTCTGGCTCTGTCTGAGCCTCTGTAGTATAAGAACCTCTATGTAGTGGTCGAGTAGAAGTTGGATGAAGGAGGATAGGATCTGGAGCCTGTAAACCAGAAGCAGCTGGTGGCTCGTCTCTGTTGCCGACCAGCCCTCCCAAAAACACCCCTATTTTGTGGGCCGAGGAAAAACTGTTTGAGCAATGATTGCACCTTACTTAAGGTCGTAAACAAGTTGACGTGCTTTTCCAATTTTGCAATGAAAGGTTTCCCGAAAAGAAGACCTTTCGCCAAGGGCCAGAGCTCTCTTGATCTTAATTCCAGCAATTTCAAGTCAATTCTCAGCAGTGCTGATTTGTGCCGTTCGGCACAAAGTGTGGCATTGGCATTGCCTAGCAGGCAGATTGAACGTTGGGCCCATTCTCGGAGAGTGTTAGGGTCAAGCTGTGTACCCTGGGTGAAAGCCAGGTAAGCAAAGTAAAGCATTTTTGCTGTAGGGCCGAGGAGATCCAGCAATTTGTCTTGCATGGCTTTAAGACCCTTTTTTCAATGCCTTTCTGTGGGTCCCGGCCTGACTGAGACCTAAAGACCACTACAATGGTGTCAAACTCTGGTGTAATGGCCTCTTTGTCAGGCAATGGTGGTCTTGGGTATTCAGCTCTGAGGTGTACCCTAACTTCTTTCTCCATGGATTTACGGAGCCAGTAATGTACAAACTGAGCCAGATGATCTGGGAGGCTCCAATCCGATGACCTCGGATGTTGGATAGTGCAAGGTTCGAATAGTGGGATCCCTTCCTTGCTCATCTAGGAAGAGTCCATCTTCAGGCATTGTGGTCACCAGGCAGCTCAGGGTGTCCTTGAGGTGACCTTCTTCCTGTTTCTCTGACATACTTAGAATACGTCTGAAGCAAATCCTCTAATCCTCTAATCCAGGTGTAGGAAATTGGGTTCACCAGAGCTGTACCTCGTGAGATGATGGGGACTTATCCCAGTTGGATCTGCATCAGCAGGACCCGTATGTGTTTAGCTGGGGACTCACCCCAGGTGGTGTGCCTTGATAACCCAGAGCACACCCACGTCAGTAGATAATATACTTGGCACAAAATGGGAATGATATGATTATTGTATGGGGACAGGTAGGTGTAATCCTAGTCCTGAGGTCTCCTAAAGTCCGGATCGAGTGAATCTGGAATGAAGATCTGAGGCATTCCGTAGGAGAAGTGGCAGAGGAACAAGTCCACGAGGTGCCAGACTCCTGGTACAACTGGGGCTCGCCCAGAACCCTGGTAGCGGGCAATGTGTCGTGAGTGTAGTAGGTGCCAGTGAAAGAGGGCAAACGATCTAGTGGTACAAAAGGGGGTTTCCCTTAAGTGATATGGGAGACCTAATAGTCTCATAAAATTGGAGTTCACCCAATAAGACTTCTCCATGGGTTTGGTACCTGAAAGGGGCTCACCCTCTGAACAGACGCTCGGAGACGGAATCATATTGAGGTTCAGCCCGTTGTACTCGAGAGCCGTAACCCCTTGGTCAGCAAGAGTTTTTCGCCCAATCACATAGGTATTAACATTGCAAGTAAGGTACCATATCTTTGTAAAGTCTGCTCCAGCAGAGCTATACGTAATAATCTGGGGGCTCACCCCAGGTGGCGTACCGTGAAAAACCCAGAGGTCACCCACATAGTAGTAACATACACGTGGCACAGTACAGAATAATCCCAGTGGATGAACAGGTCTGTAATAATTCATTGGTATTATCCATATATATGCTACACTCATGCGAATGAATTCCAAGTATAAACATGTATTAATCCTTTGTACAAGCAGATTCAAATAGTTTTGGTAAGCAGTACCTTCCACAATAGGTATATTTGGTAGCAGGTTGTAAAATCTGTATCCTCAGAGTCCAGACCGAGTCTTTCCAGACCTGGAATGACAGAAAAAGGATGGCCGCCAGGAATCTTGCGGTACTCGCGAGATCCAAGATGGCCGCCATTTGCTTGCAATGGGCCGCCAGCTGCAGCCTGCTGAAACTAACGTATAGTAAGACTAACCCTGCAAACCCCCTTCACCCCATGCATACCCTAAACAGTGTCCCCTGACAGAAGGATAAGCGGCAAAAAACGGCCGCAACGCGGCAAGAGCCCTGCAGCTAATAAGGCAGAGGATAGTTAGTGACATTCTGAGGGAATAATGCTATAGGGTGGAGGAGGGAAGAAAAGTCCAAATAATATACTAAAACATAAATAAAACCCCAACAGTCCCGAAGTAATAGATATGGGGTGACAGAGAAAGTAGAAAAAAGTCTGAATAATTAATTTTAAAACAGTGAAATCCAAAAGAATAAGGTAGAACAAAATACTCTGACCTGTGCACTAGCTGGAGCAGCAAAGAAAGAGGAAGGGCCTGGTCTAACAGGGCCTTTTGTGTAACATCCTCCTTTTTTCTGATTGGTTGTTTATGGTTCTGTGATATTTTCAGTAAAGAGAGTTATGCAAATATGAAGCCTCCTATCATGTGGTAAAATTGCACTCCTCTACCCAAGTACAAACATAAATACACAATGCCCAGGACATACTTGAAAACAAGAGAAATCTCAATGTATCTTTCCTGGAAAAATATTTTATAAATAAATATAAAAAATTAAAAAATACCCATTATTATTATTAAATATATGAATAACATTTTAAATATTAAAAAGAAAGTTTGAATGTTGTATGAAATGTTTTTAACATTATGGAGGATTTCCAGGATGCTTGTCCCCCAAGTAAAGACAAGTAAGCCCCAATTTCTCAGCATATTACTAGTATCATCTGTGCATGACGGTGTATATATCATTGCAAATACACAGCACAAGAGGCACATGCAGCACTTGCCATTTTGTTCATGTGCTAAATACATTTTATTTAGAAATATAGAATGTGACGGCAGATAAGAACCATTCGGCCCATCTAGTCTGCCCAATTTTCTAAATACTTTCATTAGTCCCTGGCCTTATCTTATAGTTAGGATAGCTAACCAATATACCTGAATACGTTCATATCTGAGAACACTCTTTATCTGTTATTTTGCAAATCTGCAATACATATCGGAAACAGCATCTAGATCAAGTTAGGTCAGTCCCTCACCTCCAGAAAAATACAGAGCAGAGCTGAGCCATAAATTGGCTGAAATATATCTCAGACTAGGCCTTCCTTAGCCAGTGGCAGTCCAAGAAGTGCATTTTAACAAACTGTTTAGGAACTCTTAAAAAAGGTGTTTTTGTGGGGTTTTTTTAAACTTATTTTACAAGACATTTCTATTATTATTATTAATATTTATAAAGTGCCCAAAAATTCTGCAACACGTTTATCTTTCTGCCTAGCTACACCTCCAGTGGCAGCCACTCAGATGGCCACTACAGGTGCTTCCTGTGTCAGTGCTGCACAGTGTGTAGTTCCTCATAGAGATGGAGTGATTAAATGCATCTCTATGAGGAGATGCTGATTGGTGCATGTGCAATAGCCTCCCAATGCTTTCCTATGGGAAAGCATTGGATTGGCTTAGTAAATCAAAATTTAAGATCTTGGCCACAGACACTGGGTCAGCCTTGACGAGATCGATGCGGCATAGGAGGAAAGGTGAGTAAATTCACCTTTCAGGGTGATTTTAGGGTGGAAAGTGACCTAAACAGCCACACGGGCACTATAGTGTCAGGAATGCATGATTGTAGTCAGTCCTGATACTATAGTGTTCCTTTAACTGTCACTGTCCTAAATCCCTTGCATTCAGATTGGAGGGGATATTTTAAAAAAATGTTAAGTGCATCTTTATAAAGGACTCAAGGCAGTCATGCCAGAAAGAACAATGTGTTGTTGTTTAAAAGAGGAGGATCAGGTCATGCCCTTTAGAATTTCAGTGGAAGGACTTGTTTAACCTACGGTAGTTTAATAGGAGATGGGTAATGGCAGTATGTTTAGAGGTTACACTGAGGAGGAAAAGATAAATAAAATGCTATGTGAAATGCTGCTGACAGACATTCTACATGATTTATTGCATTAATTTTACTTTCAACAAAAAAAGTTCCTTTTTTCTTGCTCTGGGTGTCATTTGCACTCACTGTGTTTAGGTATATAACATTTTAAAGTCTAAACAATGTTTTCCTTTTGCTTTTTGTTTAGCTAAAAGGGTTTAGAGGATTTGAAGTCAGGCCATATTACTTTATGGGGTTTGTTTATTCATTAAACAACAAGTTACAAAGGATTATCAAATTACATGAAACATTTAGGTTAGTACCTGGACCCAATGTTTAATATGAGTATTATCTAAATCTTGCAAGCTAATTCTAACGTCTCAAATCTATATATATGCAATTGTTTAAAGTGCATGTCTTAGTTAACACTACAAAAAATAACCTACATTATCAATACATATGAGTTGAATTTGAGGGGGGGTTGCCTGGCTCGCTGGCAAGATAGCAGCTTGTGCTAAGCTCCAATTCACCCATCCCCACTATAGCTGATAAATCCCACTTTTCAACTTTCATATGAGCCAAAATCAAAACCCTGCAACCATCTCACCGAGCGGTGGTGCCCATGTCTACCTCTCCATCTCGGCGTACCTGATTGGCCCTGGGGCCTCTCACCGCATGGCCGCATTGACATCACCACCCAGTAGCCCGGAGACCTCGAACTTGGGAGAAGATAATACCTTGTCACCCCTCAAGCAATTGAGGGATAACCTCTATGCCATATATACACAACATCTGAGAGTGCATTCTAATGATGGACAGGGCATTACTTGGGTTCCTGTGGGCCCCTATATTCACTATTATATGTGCCCATCCCCCTAAAGGTACTTTATAAATACCTTCTAATCCTTCATTATCAACTTATTTTTGGGAGATTTTACCTATTTTTAGCATTTCCTAATGTTCACATACTCAGTAGTTGCAACATATGATGATTGAATTGGTTAACTGTGTGGTATAAAGAACCAGTCCCAGTTATAAGGTGGATCGCTCAAAATTAAAATAACTCACCGCCCTTGGAACTCTTGGTAACCTAAGGGGGGATAAAGAGTAATAGTGTGGTATGTTTCAAACAAGTTGGAGTGTAATGATTGTATAAGGATTCACTCACATGGTTATGAGCCTTAACAGGACAGGCTCAGATCACTCTAGCAGGCATGTATTAAGGCGACATGGGTCCTTTAAATGGTAATTCCTCTATTTTCCTTCTGGAAATAACAAAGACCAATATCTGGTGTAGTGGGTTTAGGAATGTCGGTATATATGAATAAGTCAATAGAACTGCTTGCCTTGATTAGAGCCTGTGACCTGGCTCCAAGTTTAACAGCATATATGCCAATAAGAGGACACAAACCCTTCTTTGAGGATAGCAGGTACTTTGGATACTGAAGTCCACAGTAGGAAATGTAATAAAAATAAAATGTATTTAAGTAAAAAGTTACAATATAAAAACAACAGTGGTAAACAATAATAAAGCTTCAGTCCTGTGGGTGGTCCCGAGACGCGTTTCACCCCATTGGCTTTCTCAAGATATGATGCTGCAATGTCTTATAAATACAACTGGGGCAATGTTGTTACTCAACTTTACTTTTCAGCTTTACTAGTGTTTAGAGGTTCATCTCCAAACACACCAACCGGTAGGTTGTCACAATTTCTTCCTTGTCCCTACCAAAGGAAGTTCTTACACTATTACAAGACGACGATATTGGTAGAGCACTGGGATCGGGCCACTCCCCGGCATCTCTACGGAGGCTTAATGAATCAGTCTTGTTGGATCCAGAAATAATGCAAGATTTCAATACATCACTCACTCACTACTTCACAGATACCGATACCCCAGAGACCTCCTCAGTAATAATCTGGTAAGCACACAAACACGTTATTCGAGAATGACTGGTCTCGATATGTATGCATTGTGAAAAGGTCCACTCTGAACAGCTTCTAGCAATCCTCAACAGAAATATAGTTCATGAAACCCAGCATAAGCAGATACTATCCGATCTCCAGTATCGTGATTTGCTCTTGGCCATAAAAGATCTTGCAACCCTTCTCATACATAAACACTACCTTTCTCAAATAAGTGTGTCAAATTGTTCGCTTGGATGTTAAGGAAGTGGCAAAACAGATTTTATATATATACTTTAGATATTGATGTTTTTTTTTTTATGGGATATATATATATTTTTATATATATTTTTTTTAAAATCATTACAATTTTCCCCCATAAAATGTTAAATAATTTAAAAAGCTTATCCAAAATTATTTAATTGAGGCATCGGTTCTTTAACAGATGCAACTTGATTTTCCAATTACCAGTGTCCATGAGCTTTGAATAACAAACTTCGATATACAATGATGTACTGATAATAAATTAATGCTGCAGAGTTTTCCCAGTGCCGATCATGTACCCACTTGATTGAGCGGCAGCTTATTTGTCAATTCATGCATACGAGCCTACGTAACATTTTTTGTAGAAATCCCACTCTATTTCAGCATGCCATGCTTCCATGGCATGTCTTTTATTCAATAACTAATGGCAACGGAGAGACTTGTTGCCAGCTAATTCACAAACATCCTAATTCTAAGGTTTCCAAAGTTGAGAGGTAAGCATGGGTGCCCTGCTGTGGAACGCAAATCTCGTTCATCTTGGATATCATGCAAGGGTACATTAGCAACCTACCCCTTTGTCCTTCATTTGATCCTGCTGTTATGTTTGTTTGTTTTTTCTTTTGGGTTTCCTTCTACTTATATTAGAATGTATTTGTTGCTCAAATTTCATGAATTTGTAATACAATGTTCTGATACAAAAATGCATACTTCACTGTAGCTTTGAGTATATATTTCTCAGAGTTAACTGCTTAGTTCTCCTCCTGACCTTTTCTCAGGACATACACGGATTCCAGCCTAGATGTTTGGTTATCTCCCAGTATGATGCTATTTCTCCTCTCAAAAGGAAAGCTAGCATTTTTCTAGATTGGACTCCCAAGTAAGGTCTAAGACAGGGGTCCTCAAACTCCAGCCCCCCAGATGTTGCTGAACTACAACTCCCATGATTCTCTGGCTATCTATGTAATTCAAAGAATCATGGGGATGTAGTTCAGCAACATCTGGGGGGCCGGAGTTTGAGGACCCCTGTCTTAGACCTTACTTGGGAGTCCAATCTAGAAAAATGCTAGCTTTCCTTTTGACTTTTTCTCAAACCTTACATGGAGTTCATACTAGAAATCTCGCAGTAAAGTGCGAATCCTCTACCTAACCTTTTCTTGGGCCATAAATTGATCTAGGCCAGACTAGAACCAGATAAAATGTATCTCTGAATCCTGCCTCTAGCCTGACTGGGGATTCATAATGCGGCACTATCACTGGGTACCAGTTTCTTTGTTGACAAGTGGAATTTTATTAAATGCAGTGTTTTTGTTATAAAACAACTGAAAAAAAGTTTAGCTTTCAATTTTGCATAAACTTAAATTTAATCATAGTTGTATGTATTGAGTTCTGAGATTAAATAAAAATTGTATTATGTGGAACAGAGGGAGATGGGAAAAAAACATATTTCTTGTTTGTCAGCTGTATTTTGTGAATTTTGGATCTTGATACTGTTGGTATGCTACTGAATTGATAGTAAAAAATAAGTTTTAATCTTCATTGGTATGCATATTAGCTTTCACATGTATCCAACCAAACTGAAATGGATGTATGACATTAAAAAGGTTAAATTTCCCACATGTCATAGAGCAAATCGGTTCTTTAAGGCCACGTATATGTGATGCAAATCTATTATGAGAATTGAATATGGAGACCTATAAATATTGAGGTGAGATAGCTCAGTGGGCTAATGCATCATCAGTAGAATATTTTCAAGCCTTGGGTGTCGAAGGTTCAATTCCCAGCAGGTTTGACTCAGCCCTTCATCCTTCTGAGGTAGATAAAATGAGTATCAATAAATTGGGTACATCCCCTGGATGTTGGGCTTTACTTGGAAAGTAATCTGAATGTACCTTTCCTGGTTATTCCTCCCTGAAACTGCTATGTTTTCAGTTGTTGGGTTATTGAGCTGAAGTGGTCTGGGTGCCAATAGTAGTTTGGGACTACAAGGGTGCTTGGAGGCTTCTATACAAGGACCTGAATACAGGGTTGAATTTTAGTTCTTACTGGTGAGCTTTGACTAATAGATTTAGTATGCTTATGAATTCGGAGGATAACTTTGAAAAGACATTGGTTTGTAAGCTTTAAAAAAATTCTTCATGCACCATAACCACTATAGCCTTCTGTAGGGTTTATGGTGGCAGCAGTATAATTTTTAAAATCAGTTTTGAATGTTTTAACAACTTAACTAGTACTGCTGCTGGTTCTCGGTCTTCCAGCAGGAGAATCCAGTTAGCTCTACTGAACTAAGCATCAGCAAGAATGGCATCTCATTGCTCTCAGCTAATGAGCATGGTCCTTGTAACGGAGCTCTTTGTACCCTGGCTGGGTACCTCCGCCAAGCTTGTTTCCTAGTCCAATGGTCCGGCAGACATGGCCAGACCCAGATGGGTCGGCTTGGGGATGTCCAGGAACAATTGTCTCTAGTTCTCAAGTTTGGTTTGCTGGGACAACCCATCTGCATTGTTGTTCTGTTTGTCTGCCATGTACTGCACCGTGAAGTTGTATGGCTGTAGGGCCAAGCTCCACCGCAACAGTCTGGTGTTGTCACCGTCTATCCATATCAGCCCATGTAAAGTAACTCATTAGAGGGTGCAGTGTTGTTAGTGTAGGGACAAGTTTTGGCATGTGTTATTGGGGTGCTGTTGCTGGGTTGTGGTGTGAAACAATGGTTGCTGGGTTCACTTCTTCTACCATCACAGAATTTGTACGCTAGTTGGGCGGCTTCCTTCAGGGTGAGGGGCTTTCGATCTCTAACCCAATCTCAGACCTCCGGAGCAGTGTGATCGTAAAACTGCTCCAGGAGGAATAACTGCACAGTGTTCTCCATCATAGCTGCCTGCACCCTTGCATCCAGTTGCCCAGACTTAGTCATGGGTGAAAAATAACTGATTTTATTAGTGAACCACAGGTTTATATACACAGACCACAAGCATAGGGTCTCTATTGAAAATACAGTTAACCCTGACCTGGTGCATGTGTGTCTGGGAGATAATTGAGTTGTCTCTCGCTAAGCTAATTAACTGCCAGACACACAGCTACTAACATAGTTATCCCCTGCACATAGGAAAAACCTTAAAAACACATAGAAAACAGTAATGCATCCCTAATGAGTTACTTTACAGTATCGGTCATACTGTATCAGCCAAACTTAGCTTAATAAAACCATCCAGCTTCTTCTGTTGGAGGGTTTGATTGAGGAGAAGACCTGCAGGAGAAGACCTGATACGGCACAGGTGCCCAAGGGTCCAGATAAATTGTCACACTGTTCTACAAAGGATCAATAGATTACATTGGAATGCGACAGGAACACCTGGTGGGCTTCAGTGGTTGTGGTGCTTGGAGCATTCCTTTGAGCACAAATGATTTTTTTTTTTTTTTTTTTTTTGTAAATATGTGTTTATTGAAGTGTTATGTTCAGTTAGTCAACTTTGAGTAGACATTAAGTGGGACACGCAGGTCCCGGCGATCAAAACATCAACGGTAACATGCAAAAACTGTAAGTTATCTTGTCAATTTGAAGCGACACGCAGGTCACCTCTGAACACGAGCATATCATCATTAATTAACATTAATTATCATCATTAACTGCCAACATGTTAACATTCTGTTTTCTGTTTTCCTTCCCCCCATACCTCCCCCCCCCCTGCCGACCCCCCTCCCACCCCCCGCCCCCCGTGTGTGGCCACTCAGATCTCGGGGAGAGCCATTGGAAGTGACAAGTGGGGCCATTGAGCGTAATATCCATAGCTTTTCACAGAGGGACGTGTCGAGAGATACATGCTCTAGGTGTCTGTTTAGCGACCTATCCAACCATAACATACACCAGGGTCTAATGATGTTGGGTGCAAGACTTGGTTCGGAGCTCGGAGAGTGGGTCCAGCATTTCGAGTATGGGCCTATATATCCCTACTTGAGCTTGGGTTGGTAGGTATCAGGTTGCAGTTGTGGTGGGAATGGCAGTCCAGGACACAGTTTACTACTAGGCTGGGTCAGGGGTTAGCTGTCACGGTCTTATCACCATGTGTTCTCTGGGGTGCATGAGGCATCCGCTCCCCCACCCCCCTCCCCGGTAGCCGTCGGTGGGAATTATGTGGTGCCTTGAGGTAGTTCTGCGTTTGGGAGTTGATATGACTCATCAGTGGTTTGTTCATGTGTGCTGCTGGTACCAGGGTGTCCAGTGTAGAGAACGGGGCTAGGGTAGCGTCTGTGGACCCCCTGCTCCCCTATTTGTCCCTGCCATCTAAGTGGTAGCTGTCGGGTCATGCGTTCCCTGTGGTCCATAGCCAGTATGTTCCCGCTGTCCATCTGTCTGCTAAGGTACCCAGCGTCTGGGGAGTCATCTCTGGGCCAGTCTTGCTTCAGGTGCATGTGTGGGTGTCAATTTAGGTGGTCATAGGTGCTGGTATGTGCGTGTGGTGGTAGGTGTGGTGTGCGTCCCAGATGTACCTCTCCTTGTCTCTCCATCCGCCCGCCCTCCCCCGTGCGGCTCAGTGTGGTGTCAGTCTCTCTTGTGTTGCATCGGTTGTCAGTGTGTGTGTATTCTATATTATAAGAGAATAGTTATCTCCCTACGCGCGTTGCATGCAAGTCTGGTTACTCTGTGCGCTGATAGCGTTCCCTTAACCCCGTCCCCCGGATATCCATTCCCAACCGTGGCGAGGCCTCCGCTCCGGTCTCCCCGGGGTCCCTGCCCACCTGTCCCCCGGCCCCTGGCGAGGATATGGCAGATCAGTGGGGAGGTAGGGAAGTTGTATCAGGCAAGCCCGGGCCCCGTATTTCCACATCCCTTTCAGTCATCATCTGTGTGTTGCGAGCGGTAGAAGAACCAGGGTCCCCATTGATCTGCATGCTTTTCTTGTTTGCCCAGCAGGTTGGCTATTATGGATTCAGCTTTTTGGATATCATCCACTTTACGTCTCCATTGTCCGATCGTCGGCGGGTGCGTCTTCTTCCAGAGCAGTGGTATCAGTGTCTTCGCCGCGTTCAAGAGGTGTCGAAGGATCGACTTTTTATAAGCTGAGAGCGATTTGTCCGTGTGGTGCAGTAGGACTAGGTCTGCCGTCAGGTTCTGAGGTTCGCCTAGTATCTTTCGTATTTCGTCTCCAACATTCACCCAGTATGGCTTAATACCGTCGCATTCCCACCAGATATGTTGGAGGGTCCCGGTCTCAGTCTCGCATCTCCAGCATGTGTTTGGAATTTCTGGGCTGATTCGGTGTAGCAGAGATGGGGTGCGGTACCAGTGAGATAGCAACTTGTAGTTCGTCTCCTGGTATTGTGAGCTAGAAGAGCTCTTATGTTGCAGCAATAGTACTTGCTCCCATTGACTTTCTGTGTATTCTCTGTCCAGTGCGTCTTCCCAGCGCCCCTTGAAGGTATCTTTCCTCTCCCTCTCTCCTGTCGCCAGTCGCTGGTACATTGTGGAGACTGTACCTTCCGCCTCGGGTGTCTGGAAGCATAACTGTTCAAACCACGTTAAGTCTCTGTGCAGTCTATTTCTATGCGGCAAGTTGTGATAGAAGTTGGGCATAATGAAATTGGTGCATCAACGTGGGTCTCTCTATTTCCGATATGTCCTGTAGCGTCTTCATCCCCCTGTCTGTGATCGCCATATGTAGTGGTATGAACCCGTCTTGGTTTGGTAGCGGCCATGCTGGAGGCGGTATTCCGTCGCCTATGTAAGTGTTATGGGCAATGGGGATCAGGGGGCTCGGGGTGGGTGAGATATAGGAAGTTTGTCTCAGTCTAGTCCATGTCCTAAGGGTCTGGGTGATTGGCGAGTCCTCCCCGAGGTCCTTCTTGGCGTCTGCTTCCTTGTACCATAGGAAGAGGTGTAGGTGGTTGTCCGCTAATTCCCGGCCTAAGGAGGTCCACCGTTTGTGAGGGGACGCCAAGTGCAAGTCTCTGATGCGTTGTAGAACCGTGGCTTGGTAGTACTTGTGGAGGTTAGGCAGGGCCAGTCCTCCCCACGGTTTGGGAAGGCAGAGTGTGTCATGTTTGATCCTGGCTCTCTCTCCCTTCCATATATATCTGAGGAACGCTGAGCGGAGGGTTTTAAAGAATGCCGGTGGGATTGTGCGAGGTATGGTGTGGAACTTATATAATATCCTTGGTAGGATGTTCATTTTAATGACTGCTATACGACCTTGCCAGGAGATGTGGTTGAAGTTCCATCTCTTAAGGTCGTCAAGGATGTCTGTCAGGAGGGGTGTGTAGTTCTGCGCATATATATCTCTAGCTTCAGGTGTTACCCGGAGCCCGAGATATGTCATATATTCCGTGCACCAGTGGAACGGAAACTGGTGTTGCAGGGTGGCGCATTCCTCTCCCCTGACCGTCACATTCAAGACCTCGCATTTGGGCAGGTTGAGCTTAAGCCCCGATAGTGTACCATATAACCGGAATTCGCTCATGAGTAGTGGGAGCGACTCAAGGGGTTCGGCTAAGAAGAACAGCATATCATCCGCGTAGGCGGCTACCTTGTGTTCCTGAGTCTTATGCGTAAGGCCCAGGATCCGGGGGTTGTTGCGGATTTTGTCAAGGAACGGTTCCAGGGTGAGCGCGAACAAAAGTGGCGAGAGTGGGCACCCTTGCCTGGTTCCGTTTCGAATCTCGAAACTGTCCGTGAGGGCTCCATTCACCCTGACTCTGGCATTAGGCTGATGGTACAGCGTCTGGATCCAGGTCATCATTCCCTCTCCGACACCGACCCTCCTCAGTGTCTCCATCATGAAGTGCCAGTTCACCCTGTCAAATGCTTTTTCCGCATCCGTGGATAGTAAAAGTAGCTTCTTCTGCAGGTGTTTCGCCAGGTGTTGTAGCATGAAGAGCCGGAGCGTACTATCTCTGGCTTCCCTGCCCGGGATGAAGCCTGTCTGATCAGGGTGGACCAGTCTAGGCATGAAGGCCTGCAGACGGAGGGAGAGTATCTTCGAGAAGAGTTTTATGTCGGTGTTGATGAGGGAGATTGGGCGGTAGTTACCCACCTGTTCCGTGTTCTTCCCCGGTTTAGGTATCACTGTGATCGTCGCCGCCAGGGATTCCTTATGAAAGGAAGCTCCATCACGTAGGTTGTTAAGGGCTTTTACTAATCTCGGTATTAGGTCATCGCTAAATTTTTTATAGTATTCCACCGGGAACCCGTCCGGGCCCGGTGTCTTACCGTTTTTTGCCGATTTTAGGGCCAGCTTAAGTTCCCCTTCGGTGATGGGCGCTTCAAGACCCTCCGCTTCTTCCGGGGTGAGGGCGTCTGGGTTGAACCCTTGTAGGTAATTGGTGGTTTCAATTCTCTTCTGTGCGGTACTGGTGTCACCATCTGTTGCAGGGGTGTTGTATAGTTGTGAGTAGTACACCCTGAATTCGTTGGCGATGTCATCTGGGAATTGTGTAAGCTTGCCCTGTCTAGTGCGCAGGGTGTGTACTTGCGCCTGCTTCTGCGGTCCCCTGAGCATTTGGGCGAGAAGTTTGCCCCCCTTGTTAGCGTGCGTGTAAAAGAATGCCTTTGAGCGTTGCACCTGTCTCATGTGGTTACGTTCCAGGATGTCTGTGAGTTGTTTCCTTTTCAGGGTCAGCTCACGGTAAGTTGGGTCATGTTGGGTTCTTTTATGTATCTGTTCCAGATCTGCTATCTGTCTGGTGAGGTCTTTAATCTGTGCGCCTGCCTCCCTCTTTTTTTGTGTGGCCATTCTGATGAGGTGGCCCCTCAGAACACTTTTGTGCGCCTCCCAGATGGTCATGTCCGAAACGTCTTCTGTGGAGTTCTCCTCGAAGTAACGACGAATGTGATCCGCAATCAACGTTCTCGACGGTACATCTTGGAGTAAGGTGTCATTGAGTCTCCAAGTCATCCTAGCTGGGCGGTAAAGTGGTGATTCCAGTTCTACCCTCACTTCACTGTGGTCCGACCAGGGGGTCGAGTGTATGTCAGCCTTTCGGAGGAATGTGAGTCCTTCCTGTTGTACGCATAAGTAGTCGATCCGGGAATACCTATGGTGTAGCGTGGAGTAATAGGTGTAGTCCCGGTCTGTAGGATGGAGCGCCCTCCACGCGTCTGTCAGGCGAAGCGCTCTGAGGGATCGTCGAATAGTTTGCAGGGCTGAGTCAGGGACACAACTCCGTCCCATGGATGTATCGACCAGAGGATCTAGTGGGACGTTTAGGTCGCCTCCCATTATCAGCACTCCTTCCGTGAAGTTGGCTAACTTTCTCAGTGTCCTGCGGAGGAAGCTGGCTTGTCCCGAGTTCGGGGTGTATATGTTCGCTACTGTATACGTCCTTCCCGCCAGGATTCCTTTAACGAAGATGTATCTGCCATCGCCATCCGACAGATGGTCTGTGGGCACGAACTGGAGGTTAGCTGCGATCAGGATAGCTGTCCCCGTTTTTCGCATTGTGGGGTGATTGCTATAGAAGTTTAGTGGGTAGTGTCGGTTTTTGAGTAGCGAGTTTGCCTCCACTCTCAGGTGAGTCTCCTGCAGGAGAGCAAACGAAACGTGTTGTCTCTTGAGGGTTCTCAAGAGGTGTGATCTCTTTTCAGGGGTGTTGAGGCCCCTGCAGTTCTGCGTCGTAATGATCAGGGGTGCCGGAGAGTAGGCCATTGTCGTGTCCCACTCGTTGGTCAGCTGTAAGCGGTCCACTCCGTGTCTCCAGCCAGGGGTCTCCCCCTCTTGTGTGCGGAAACGGGGCCGGGGCCTGCCGGATCAGTCGCCGTAGGGCGGCAGGGAGAAAGAGCGGGAGCAAGGGGAAGGAGGGAGAGCACAGAGGGGGGAGAGAGAGGCAGGAGGGGGGGCGGGGGGCCAGGTGAGCACCCCCCGGGGCGTCCAGCGAAGAGTTAGAGCGCTGTGGGTATGAGGTCCCTCGCGACACAGCGTCACAGCCGTAAAACGTCTGCGGGTGTGTCTCCGTAGGCGCTTGTGTGCCTACCTGGGTTTGGCTGTCCCCTGGAGTGTGTGTAGGTGATTAGTCGTGTGTGGTGGTGGGGGTGTGTGTGTGGCAGTTATGTAGGGTGTGTCTGTGTGTGTGTGTATACCAACTTATGTAGTAGGTGTTGGTGGACCCTTCTGTATAGGATGTGGTCCCGTGTAACTGGGTGGGTGTCCAGAGCCGTACCACTACACGGTATGTACCGGAGTAGCCGCGGCTGTGGCCCCCTCAGTGGTTCTGGTTTACACGGGCTTGGTTCGGGTCGTAGCCTACGCCAAGTCGAAGTGGTGTGCGGGTGTGTCTGGAAGTCTCAGGTGGATTACCTGTCCCGCTGAAAATATAGCGTTTCGTGTGCACTTTGTTGCTGGTGTTACTAGCGGTTATGTACTCTCCCTTTGGGTCTGGGTCAGCACTATCTAAAATTGCGTTAGTAGAGTCTCCCCCGTCCGGTGGTCCAGGCTCTGCAGAGTCCCATAACCAGTCAGCTCTCAGGTGGCATCGGGCAAGTCAGAGTCAGTTAGGTTAGTTGTAGGTTAAGCGCAGGTCTTTACAGTTCGTCGTCGTCATGGTGGTGGGGCGCGTCATCTAGGCGTCGGTCAGTGACAATGGGCGTGATTCCTGGGTGCCTGTCTCTGCAGTGCGAGTGCGGTCTGGAGTGTGGGATAGTCCGCGTTAAGAGTGGGGTGGTTGAGGCGTTTAAGCTAAGTCAGGGATGTGTGTCCGGGGTTTCACTAGGTTTAAACCCTCCATATATGGTACCTGTCTTATCTAGTGATCCCTAGGCTTTCCTGTGCGAAGTACAGTGCTCAGTGGGCCCCGTGTTATACAACCATCTTTCCCATCATTATACATTTTCGTCCTCTCCCACCCTCTCCCACCCGCCTCAAGCAGTTTTCCCTTCCAACATTCAACATTACCCTGATCCCCCTCCCCCACATTCTCAGTCCTCCAGTAGAGCCTGGAGTAGCTTCGGGTTGTACCCCCAGTTTGGCGGTGATCCGGGTGCAGTGTCACTACAGTATTAAGCGGCAAGGTCCCATTTCCCAACTTTCTCCCCCCCTCCCAAGGAGCGTCTAGGATCCCACCCCTTCCATTCAATAGTGCCAAACTGTCAATGTCTCGGTGGTGCGTAAGTGCCCCTGACCACTTCAGGTGAGGGAGATGTCGTCGGGTGGGTGGCAACAGTCCGCAGGGAGTCAGTCCATGCCAACATCTCTAGCGTGTGTTTTAGGCGAGTAAAGTCAATAGTCTCGGGTCAAAGTCAATACTTGTCAGTATAATAATATAAATGTACTTAGCTGTCATGATCTCAGTCGCAAGGATGCCCCTGTCCTACCAGCCGGGGGAGACGCCAGGTCGTCCACCTCAGTGCCAATTCGTTAGTCAGTCTGCTGGGCCGGGTTGCGTGGCCGGTGCGCCGGCGGTCTGTGCGGCGATTCCTCTCTGCGGCGTCGTGCAAGTCTTTGTGCCATCGGGCCAGGGCGTGGTTCTGTCGGCCTCAGGATCCAGTCTTCAACCTCCGTGGGCGGCAGGCCTAGTCGCCTCAGGAATATCGGCACTTCTTCAGGCCACCGGATCGGGATCCATTCGTTATCATGGCGGGCCAGTAAGCTAAAGGGGAAGCCCCACTTATAGGGGATGTTGCGGCTCCTCAGAAGTTGGGTTACCGGCCGGAGTGCCCTGCGGGCCTCAAGAGTGAGGGGTGACAGGTCCTGGTAGAGGGCCACTTCTGAGCCTTGAAACGGCCAGGACTGTTTGGAGCGGGCCTTGGACATTATCAGTTCTTTTATTTTGAATTCACGCAAGCAGCAAATAATGTCTCTGGGAGAATTGTCAATGTTTCTCGGTCTTGTGGCCCTGTGAGCTCTGTCGAATTGGATATGTTGCGGTGCATCCGGGCCTAATATACCTTTGAAGAGGGCAGTGAGTATAGCCTCTACGTCTTCCTCTCCGTTGGATTCAGGGAGGTTGCGAACTCTTATATTAAATCTGCGCCCTCTGTTATCCAGATCTTCAGCTTGTCTTCTAAGGTGCAGAAGGATAGTCCCCTGTCGGGTAATTGCTAGGTTATTAGCTTCTATGCGGCTAGACATTGCCTGTTCTGAGGCCTCCAGGGTCTGAATGCGGTTACCTTGTGCTGCCAGCTCGTTTCCTAAGATGGCGACCTCCGCTCTAATTGCCTCATGGAGCGTGTCCGAGGTACTTTTGAGGTCGTCCTTCATGGTTGCAGTAAGGGCCCTAATATCAGCTCTTATGTCCGCTAGGGATAGCGCATGGGGTTCCGTCTCCGGCGGTGAGCACTGGCCGTCGGCCATTTTGGGGCCTTGTGCGCCGCGTGGCTGGCTGCTCGGTGTTTGCAGGTAGCCGTCCAGGGAACCGGCGTGCGGGCTGTTCAGCGGTCTCCTGGGGGTCTGGTGGGTGTCTGCCCGTTTGGTGCGCCCCATCGGGAGAGTATTGCGGCGTTTAGTGCTGCTTACAATGCTGCGCGGGTCGGAGCTCCGAAGTTAAGCTGCCATCTCCGACGGCTTCCAGGCCACGCCCCACAAATGATTTTTGATAAATATTAACATTGTATTTGGCATCTACATCATATATTTGTAGTTGCCGACTTTTATTATTTAAATTAAGTTGATTGACTAGTGTATTCTTGACAGTGACAAGACAAAGTGCTTATAGCTATTTTCTTTCGGCTCAGTTTTAGTTCTCTTGTTAGTAATCCCGGGGTCACCTGCTTTGATAGTTCTGTGTGTTGTAGAGTTACAAAGCTCGAGACAATACATATTTTTTCCTACTAGGCATTGACAATGCATTGAATTTAAAAGAGAAATCTAGTTTCGTTAGCTTTTATTCTTCTTTTAAAAATTCATTCCATGGAGCTTGTCAAATTCCAATATGAAAAATAATGCAGGGAAATCATAGCACGCATGGATTACCGCATGTGAATCATTTCTCGTATATATCCTATTACAATGTAAGAGGTTCAAGTAGGCAAGGAAAAATTTGTTTTCTTATGTATGAACAGTGTGCAGAATTATGCATCTTATAAAGAGTCTCCTTTGCTTTTCTTTTGTCATATGCATTTCTTATGCTAATAATCTGATCTGAAGCTGATCTCTTGATCTGAGAGGTGATTCTAAATCAGAACATACAAAGTTAATTGGAACTAGAAGAAAAGAAAAAAAAATCTATGTATTTTTCCTGAAAAGAATAGTAATGTTGCACATGCTGATATACTATTGAACAATTGTTTATCTAATTTTCTCATCACATGTGAAAGAGCATTTAAAGGTCTCTATACCTTTCGTAACAATTAAAGTGGCAAGAAGAATGTATATGTATGTATATATATATATATATATATATATATATTTATATATATATATATATACACATCATTATGTTATTACTACATTTTGTGTATGTGTTTTTGAACACACATTTATATGGTTTATATGTACCATTATTTCAGACATTAAAATTTGAAGTTTACAATCCTAGGGAATCATTTGTTTTTTTTTGTAAATGTCATTAAAGTTTCAATATAGTCACTAGAACAACTACAGTTCAATGTAGTTGTTTTTGTGAGTATAGTCAGTACCTGCAGCTTTTTTTGCTGTTAACACTGCTTTACTTTTCAGAGAAAAGGCAGTGTTTACATTGCCCCCTAGAGACACCTCCAGTGGACATTCTTCAGATGGCCTCTGGAGGTGATTTCTGGGGTAGTGCTGCATAGTGTCTCCACACTGTCACGGTTTAGTAGATTGAGCCCCAACTGCAGTAATTGGATGAGAGTGTCCACAGCCAGGTTGAGATAAGGGTACGGCCGAACTAAGCCAATCCAATGCTTTCCCTACGGAAAAGCATTGGATTGGCTGAACTCATCAATTATAATGATGTCAGCCAAGGAGGCAGATCAGGGGCAGGGTCAGCGCCGATGGACCATGCGGCACTGGAAATAAGTTGTATTACCTTTTAAGGGGAGAAAGGGGGTGGCAAGCCTCCTAAATGGTGGTTTTACCACTATAGGGTCAGGAATATATGTTTGTGTTACTTTAACCCCTTAAGGACACATGACATGTCCTGATTCCCTTTTATTCCAGAAGTTTGGTCCTTAAGGGGTTAAAGGGCATCTGGCACTGAAACTGTTTTTTAAATACTTTATCCTTTTAAAAACTACTGAACAATTTAGACTAGGGATCAACCGATTATCGATATTTTCGGCAATATCGGTATCGGCCAATAAAGATACCGATATTCCCGATAATACATACCATGACCGCCGGGCCCATTACAAGCCCGGTGCTCCTGGGGGGGCCCAGCAGCAAGCTGTTACTTACCTTCCCAGCAGCTTCCTTCAGCTCCGGTATCAGTGCGGTGCGCGAGGGAGCACTCAGTGGAGAGTGCTCCCTAGCGCGCCCGCCAGCCTGCCTGCCCGCCCGCCCGGTGAACGGACGCCCAGGAGCCCAGGGAATCCCCTCAGCACTCCCACAGGTAAGGAGGCTGGGGGGGATTCATTTTTTTTTTTTAAACGTGTGTGTGAGTGTTAGAGTGGGTGTGTTAGAGTGTATGTGTGTTAGTGTATGTGTGTTAGTGTTAGAGTGTGTGTGAGTTAGTGTATGTGTGTTAGTGGTAGAATGCGTGTGTGTGTTAGTGTTAGAGTGTGAGTTAGTGTGTGTGTGTGTGTGTGTGTGTGTTAGAGTGTGTGTGTGTCAGTAAGTGTGTTACTGTGTGTGTCTGTTACTGAGTGTGTTTGTGTGCGTCTATTACTGAGTGTGTTTTGTCAGTGAGTATGTATGTCTGTCACTGAGTGTGTGTCTGTCAGTAAATATGTGTGTATGCGTCTGTTCATGAGAGTGTGTGTGTGTCTTAAGCACTTATCTTTCTCCGGCGCCGGACTCCCTTGGCGCTGGGCATCTCTCCGCCCCGATCCGCCTCTCGGCTCCGAATGCGCATGCGTGGCAAGAGCCACGCGCACATTCAAACAGCCCATAGGAAAGCATTACTCAATGCTTTTCTATGGACGTTCAGCGTCTTCTCACTGTGATTTTCACAGTGAGAATTGCATAAGCTCCTCTAGCGGCTGTCAATGAGACAGCCACTAGTAGCTGGATTAACCCTCAGTAAAACATAGCAGTTCCACTGAAACTGCTATGTTTTCAGCTGCAGGGTTAAAACTGGAGAGACCTGGCACCCAGACCACTTCATTGAGCTGATGTGATCTGGGTCTCTGTAGTGGTCCTTTAAGTGTATGTGTTTATGCATGCACTGGCGTACATACCGCGGTCGCAGGGGTCGCAGCCCAGCCCGTGCAGACTAAGCGCGCGCGAGGGAGGGCCCACGGATCAGTTTTCACACCGGGGCCCCATGGGTTGTGTGTACGCCACTGACTACATTCACTATACACACACTACACAAACACACACTCTGCATTCACTATACAGACACTACACAAACACACACACACACACACTGCATTCATTTTATACACACACTACACAAACACACACACTGCATTATATACACAAACTACACAAATACACTACACAAACACACACACTCTGCATTCATTATATACACACACTACACAAACACTCTGCATTCATTATATACACACTACACAAACACACTGCATTCACTATACACACACCCCACACACTTCATTCACTATACACACACTCTGCGTTCACTATATATACACACTACACAAACACCCACTGCATTCACTATACACACTACACAAACACACTCTGCATTCATTATAAACACACTACACAAATACACACTGCATTCATTATAAACACACTATGCAAATACACACTGCATTCATTATATACACACTACACAAATACACACTGCATCCACTATATGTGGCATGTATATTTTGTGCATTTACCTTTAGAAATAGTTTATTTTTTTCAAAATGGTAAATGTACAGAATATCGGTAGGTTATCGGCCTGAAAGTTCACAGATTATCGGTATCGGCTCTAATAAATAAATATCGGTCGATCCCTAATTTAAACATTCACCTCTGCTAACTTACAGAAATTATGAAATAATAGTGTTTCCGATTAAAGAAAATGATAAATTATCACTGAAACCTCTTCATTTCACTTCTTATTCCTACATTTCCCCTATTGGTGTTTGCATGTTTGTTATTACTTGTTTGTTTACAAAAAATATATTATGTTTTATCAAAATTTATAAATAAAAACTATTTGAAAAGAAAAGGTTTATTAATCCCTATGTGAATAGATATAGTTAATTTAGCTATCCCTCCGGTGCTTCACTATTGTTTGTATATTTTATTTTTTTATGTGAACCTGGTATCCAAGGATAATTCAGAGTTGGCGCTCCACTATTGTATGTATATATGTATGTTTAGCAATAAATAGTGGAGAAAAAGTAATTACAATTTTAGGTAGAATTTCTCCAAATTTTAGCCTACAAAATTAATTTGTCTGTTATCTACTATCCCCAGTCAGTCAATAAAGCCTGTATGTATTTGTTTGTGTGCGTTTGAAGGCATGTCTATGAATGAATGTTTTAATGTCAGGGTTATTCATTAAAGTGAGACCTGTATAGTTAAAAATGCATGAAGGCCCTGTGTAACACCGACAGAACCACCCCTGGCCAGACCAGGACTGCATCATAAGGGATTGGTGACACAACCCCCCGACTGAAGTTCAAAGTTCACTAAGTAACAACAACCACATTAGCGTAGATAGTTTGTCGTTCGACACATACTGCTGGTTTGATATTTAAGTTATGCAAAAAACAAAAAAGTTAAATGTCTTCGTTAAATAGCATGCAGAACAATGTTGGCAGACGAAGGATTACCTGTAATGAGTCAGAGATGCTGTAAATGCCTATGTCATGTACTCAAGATACAACGAACACTGTATGCTTTTGATGTAACAGGACTTTCGCACAAAAATAAAGTATTGAAAAAAAAATGCATGAAGGGCATTATTATTATTATTATTAAAAAAAAATATTGTGATAAGATTTAAAAAATGCATGTTGGACATTACTTATTATTACCAAATGAGATTTAAAAAAACAAAACAGATGAGCTGATAATGAGATGAGATTTCAGAGGAATATATTTATTAGGTTGTTGTGCCTAATCATTAAATTCATGAAGCGCCAATATTAAAAAGCAATAATCAATTACCCTAAGGTTTTTAAAGATATTGGTGGGCACCAAAACCCTATTCGGGATGAGTGAATTCAGTATTTGAGAAAGGGAAAGACACTGACACCAAGTACTTGTAAATAATCAATACAAACTGTACTGACTAACAGAGACTTAATTAATAAGTAATAACATTTAATCTATAGTACACAGTCAGCTTAAGGAAACAGTTTAATTATCTAGATATTCAGCTTAAGTTATACATTACCATTAGATAAGCTTGCTGCACCCGGCTGAGAGAACTTCTGGCAGTCAGGCTTGAAGGGACCCTCTCTTTCTGTGAATCAGCAATACCCGTCCGTATTACAGGTGGGTAGTACTCCAAGCGAGTGCCAAGTTTTCTTGTCCTTTCTTAGCAATGGGATAGATAGTCTGTACTTTTCCACCAAATCTCCTTATCAGTGCAGCCCAGTAAAGACCTTGCAAAAGCGTTGGATGGGACCGGCAGCTGGCCAGGCTGTTCAGGCCCACTAACAATGTAGGTCTGTACGGTTATTCTGGTGCTGTGTTTTGTGATTTTATTAACATTTTCAGTGCTGTGTATTAGCAGCTGTGGCATCCAGGCCTGCATCTAGTGATACTGCCTGTGTGTGCTTATGTGCTTACCGGCACCATCTTAACTATCTATAAGAGTTTAATTTGCTCAATAGTGATCAATCAATCATTCTTAGTTTATATGGAATATTATTATTACATAGGTGCTGTCCCCATTATAATGGGCTTTAGCCTTTGCGGCGGCACGGAACACCGTAGCGGCTTTCGGCTCCAGCAGCTCCAGATTACTCACATAGCCGCAATCCACTTCGAGTGGACTGCCTGACAGCCCAGGCAGTCCCCCCTGCTAAATTAGGCTGCTGGTGGGGCCATGTGATCCCTCTCCCATGTTCCAAAAAGAGTGCACTCATAGGACTTAATAATTATCAAAGATGTGCTTTATTGAGCTTACAGATATCATACAGTGTTGACGTTTCAGTCCACCCTGACTTTTACAAGACAATTTGCAAAGGTAAAACCACCGTTTAAATACCGTGCTAGAATATTGCTAATTAGAGAGTGAAACAGGTGTGAAACGAAATTGTGTGATGTCTGAAGTGAGGTGTATCCATTAACCCTTTCTATCAAACCAAGTGATTACTAGAGCCCATCGGTAAATGGCTGGATCAGAAATTCGAAACGCCAGTGATGGCTCTAGCCACCTGCGTGAAAGATACAGGGGAAGTAATAACCAGATTAAAGTCTGTTGTAATACCTAAAGAGGGTATAATATTGGCAGCCATTGCGAATGCATACATGTATGCATATGGACAGAGAAACATTCTTGAACGTTATGGCCAGTACATCCTTCAGTGTTTTCGGTTCATTGATGATATCCTGATTATTTGGACTGGGGCGGGGGGGGGGGGGGGGGGGGGACGGGGGACTCCATATGATAATTCAAGTGTTGAATGCATGGCCATCTCCTGTAAGATTCACTTACCAACTGCATGTTACACACATTGACTTGATATACATATCTATACTGAAAATAACCAATTGTGCTATACTTTGTATTCAAAACCCACTGACCGCAATACAATTCTTCATGCCACCAGCTTCCATCCTCAAAATCTCAAAGATTCATTACCTGTGTCATAGTTCATTAGGGTACTCACTAACAACTCTGACCCAAAGAACGCAGAGACACAAATCAGAACTATGTTCCATAAATTTGAAGAACGGAGATATCCCAAAAACACATTGCAACATGCATTATCTAAGGCATCAAAATCAATCTCAGATCATCCTGTCAAAATTGAACTCTGCAATAGATTAATTTTCTCCTAAATCTTACATCCAAAATGGCAACGAGAGATGGCAATGAGAATCAGAAAGAACTGGGATACACTGAGAAAGGACACATCCTGTTTCAACACATGCCAATCATGAGTTATAAGAGGTGAAAGAACTTGAGGGATCACTTAGTGCACATGGATCAATATGCACTATGAAGTCAATACACTACTAAAGATAACCTGGGATGCTTTTGTTGCCTAAAATATACAGCCTGCAACAATATGACAACTGGGAAATCTTTTTTCCATCCGAGGACTGGCAAGGAGTACAAGATCAGGTATATAAAAACATGAACCACAACGCATGTGGTGTACTGCATTATGTGCCCATGCGGTCTTGTGTATATTGGAAAGACGTCTAATGATTTGAGAGAACGCATGAGAGGGCATAGATCGGCCATTAGACTGGCTCTAATGAGTGGCTCAGCTACTACTCCAGTAGCAAGACATTTGTTGGAAGCAGGACATACCCTGCCAGTGTTGCGATTTATGGGCATTGACCATGTCCCCATTTCCTTGAGGGGGGGCAATCGAGACAACCAATTATTGAGAAGAGAGGCATTCTGGATATATACATTGGGGACGTTGTCTCCATATGGACTGAATGAAAAGAATCCATTATATTGTTTCCTCCCTAGACGTTAATTTATTCTTAGCTATGGAAGCATGGTAACAGGGAATTATTTTTATATTTTTGTATATATTTTTGCATATATTTTTCTGTATATTATTTTTTCTATATATTTTTTTCGTATATACTTTTAAAAAAAAAATTCTTCTAACCACTGTTACGGTACTTTCATGCAGAAATGATGATGAACTTGCATTTTGACATTAATAAGTGTGTTGCCTTATGTATATTTGGAATCTTCAAGCGTGTTGGGTGGACTTAAGTATGCTGAGCTGATTCACTTTCATTATATTTTCTACTTTGTTACTCGCATATGATTATGTCGCAGCTCTAATTTCCTAATGTAAGAGTACGTAAACATTATTGCTACAATCTATCTTGACTTAATATAACTATCTCGTATTAACCTCACACACCGGCTTATGGGGAGGATATCTTTCTCTCATGTGTGGGATTCCACGGGGTCTTTTCACGATTACTTTATATGTACCACAGGGTTTTTCTAACTTCTTTTATTTTCTTTTGACTCCGGGGACCCTCACATCCATCTTCTGTATCTTGTAAATAGTATTTTTCTACATCTTTTAGTACAGCACTTTTCATTCTATCACTTGGTTTGATAGAAAGGGTTAATGGATTCTCATGACGTTTTTCAAAAATGTACATGTCATCTCTGATATCACACGATTTCATTTCACTTCTGTTTCACTCTCTAATTAGCAATATTCTATCACGGTATTTAATCGGTTGTTTTACCTTTGCAAATTGTCTTGAAATAAATCAGGGTGGACTGAAACGGCGACACTGTATGATATTTGTAAGCTGAATAAAGCACATCTTTGAAACTTATTAAGTCCTTTGAGTACACTCTTTACGGAACGTATGAATTGGCTGGAGGTAGCACCAAGGCGAGTACAAGACGGGGAACAATGAGTGTGTGTATGTGTATATATATATATATATATATATATATATATGTGTATATATATATAGATTAATATAAAAATACACTTGGAATGAAACTTTTTTCCCCATCACAACTCTTTTGGTATGTACTTTACAAGTAACGCCAAGCCTCCATAGCAAGCCAGTAACCATCCTCATGCTGATGAGTTGATCAACAATGAAACAGCTGTCCATGAGTGGTTCACTGGCTTTGCTCCTCTTCCTGAGTTGTGTTTCAAAGCTGTTGTATACAGCAGACACATACTCCAAGGAATCCATGTATAAAGTAGAATTATGAGGCAAAAATGTGGTTCTTTGTTGTGCTTATTTGTATATGCCTACCCAGAATACCTTGCAGTAGTGAGAGTACTGTTAAAGTGAGATTTCTGTGGGAAAAGCAAGTCATATGTCTTGACTGGTGTCTGTATTTGAGTTTAGCAATGTATTAACCGTATATAACATATATACACACACTTATATATATTAAATATATATATATATATATATATATATATAAATAAGAAATAAAAATGATTTATATATATATATATATATATATATATATATAATTCCATCCTAACTGTATTTTGATAAGAATATATATATATATGTGTGTGTGTATATATAAAGAAATAAAAATATTTTTTTAAAAATACACATAATTGCAAAAAGAATTACATAAATATACTGTGAACCTTGTTTGTAGATAGCACGGTCCTCTAGGGTAAACAACAGACACAGTCCTTTGGATCTCTGTCTCCCCCCAAAAAATACTAATCTGTGGGGTGGAGCATTGGCCCACCCTTCTCTCCAAATGCTCCACCCCAGGGGCCCATAACTAAACATAGCTTTGTGTTGTCTAGAACACAAACTACATGTACTTCCCATATATAATAATTAGTACAACAGCGGTGGAGGACCCACAAGTGATCACTCCACTGGAGTTGTAGATGGTTGAAGGGAATAGAGGGCATAACCCAAAAAAATGCGAGAAGAGGAAGCTGAGTGGAATGTACTAACACAGTGCATCCATCATCGGCTTCTAAACCCTGAATGGAGGTGCTCCGTCAATGTGTAGCAAAACAATGCTGTGACAGGGAGCTTAGGAACGAACTTAATTAAATAACATTTATTTACAAAAAGTATATAGTAGAAAAATAATAAATCTTTAATAACCCTCTTAAGGGGGAGTAGAATTGGAGTAAAAAGTAGATAGACTACTATCTACTTTTTACTCCAATTCTACTCCCCCTTAAGAGGGTTATTAAAGATTTATTATTTTTCTACTATATACTTTTTGTAAATAAATGTTATTTAATTAAGTTCGTTCCTAAGCTCCCTGTCACAGCATTGTTTTGCTACACATTGACGGAGCACCTCCATTCAGGGTTTAGAAGCCGATGATGGATGCACTGTGTTAGTACATTCCACTCAGCTTCCTCTTCTTACATGTACTTCCCCTGGGGTTAAAAGGCCTCTCTGCCTTCACTTTATCAAATATCCTCCTCCCTAGCTCAGACCCATCTGGTCGAGCGGCCTTAGAACACAAACCGTGAACATTCACGTCACCTAGGGCTGTACCAGCCCTGACTTGCTCCTCAGTTACAGGACGTGGCCTATTGCAGATGGCTGCTACCTTGCTCCCTTGTAGTTTAAGGAGCCCCCATCCAATAGGATAACCCAAATAGTTAGCCTCCTCTAATCCTAGATAACCTCCTCTAATCCTAGTGTTAGCGGTCAAAGCGGCAGCCCTTACATTATTCACAGCTAACTGGACCTTCATCAGGTGTGATTCCCAGTCCACCCTGTGAATTACCACATCACCAAGGGAGGCAGCTGCATACTCTCTGTGGGGCCAAAGTATTCTATTCATCATATGCAAAAAGGTGGCCGTTGCCCCATGCAACCTGAATGGCAGTACTTTATGTTGCCATAACCCCTCGGGAGTAGAAAACGTTGCCCTTCCCTTTGCTCTCTCTGTCAGGGGAACCTGCCAATACCCTATGACCAGGTCCAAGGTACTCAGATACCTGGCCTTACTTATTCGCTCTTGCGTTTGAGCTACATGACTATAGGGCATTTAACATTTACGACCTCTGTAACAAACTCTACCTCTTCTGTGGGGTATGTGCGGGTGTCACCATGTGTACACACAATATTAATCACTTGTCTTATATCACATTTTTCTGGCTGGAGCAGAACATTTTTCAAAGTAGCCACACTCCCTGAATCAATTAGTGCTTGTGCACTCTTCAATACCACCATCACCACTTTTAGTTGTGCTGTAACACCACCACCAGTCACCATACACATCTTTAAGCAAGTCAATACAATCCTATGCAGAGCCCTTATTAATATGTCACATTGTATTGTCTCTTCATCCTCAGGACAGTTATATGTAATATGTCCTTGCATGTGGCAGTTGAAGCAGTTTTTCTCAGTCTGGTCTCGTAGCCAAAATGGGACTTTTAGGTACGTTCTACCATCATAGGTATATTGTCCCAGACTTTGTCCTTTCTTTCCAGTTTCCCCACTTATCAGGTTGATAGCGGATCTAGGCTGAGGATCAATACTGTGTGGCTCCTTAGTAGCCAAGTTCCTCTGAATCATCATCTGCTTCCACATCCACAGCAGCATCTGGTTTGATAATCTCTCAATGTCGGAGTAACTTTCAAGCGCAAACTTTACAAAGGCTTGGCGTGTAACTAGCCTTTTTATATCAGCTATACGTCCAATTCTTTCATGAGCTGAATTTTCCAGGTGCTCAACGTCTTCAAGACCTGGTTCTGTCACCAGCTCATCTTTCCTTTGCCTGGTTTCCTCCCCAGGGGTATCCTCCGCTTGTTCAGCCTTGAGTGGCCACCTCTCAATGTCAGAAATGCTTTCCTCTGGGCTGTCTGGCGGTCTCCCTTCTCCTTCAGGGTTGTCCAGAGATGCAGTTATGTCCTCTCGCTGGGTCATGACAGCCCCGGTATCAGACAGCCGGTCAGGCATTCCGAGCTCCGCCTTTAATTCCATGACTGTGTTCCCAGAATCTGGCAGCTGTTCCAGGTAGCAGTAGTCTTTGCCAGCAGATCCAGTTCTGCGGCTCCCGGACAATCATTTAAAGTCTTTGTAGCAATACCAGGTGTCTCTGAAATATTTTGTTCTGCTACGCCAATGTCATCTACTAAGTCATTTTCGCCTTGGTTGGGCTTAGGTGCGGACGTGCCAATCTTGTTACCAGAGCTTGGTTCTGTAATGGTCGCTCTCTCTTGGCTTAGATCAGAAGCGACTACTTTGCCTTTCTTATTTTGACTTAGTTTTTCCACTACTTCTCTGTCTTGCTTTTCTCTGCCAAACTGTCCAACAGCTGGTTGCCATTTTTGGGTAGCCTCTGCTACTAAACAGTGCACAGCATTGTTATACTCAACTGGGGTGCCTTGCTTCTCTCCATTTTGCTCAGCTCCTCTGCTGTTGTCTTCTATGACTCCACAAGTCAGTCTGCTTTTCATGCCTTTGACTTGTTCACTTGGGTGTATAAAGGCTTCTGCTTTATGTTTCTTTCCCTGGCTGTATTCACTAGCTTTACTGGTCTCATTCTTTATAGCACAAACTGACTTGACACTGCTGGCCTCAGTCACAGTCATTCTTTCTCCTGTGTGTTTCTCAACATCACGCTTTGCTTCCTCCATGCTTTTCAGCTTGCTAAAGACTTCTTCTACTGCCTTAGTCATCTTATGCAGGATGTCACTAGCCTGGTTATGGGGTCCCTTGTCCCCACGCTCCCTGCAGGGGGCAATCTGCTCTATGCTCCTGCTGAGCGTCCCTCAGATTCTTAACCTTTGCAGCCAGTAAACTGTTTGTGATGTGCTATATTTGACCCTGTAACTTTCCAAAACACTATAAACCCTGTACATAGGGGGTACTGTTTTACTCGCGAGACATCGCTGAATACAAATATGTGTACTTTATTGCAGTACCAGCTAACCGTAAACATAGAAACATAGAAACATAGAATGTGACGGCAGATAAGAACCATCTAGTCTGCCCAATTTTCTAAATACTTTCATTAGTCCCTGGCCTTATCTTATAGTTAGGATAGCCCTATGCCTACCTCATGCATGCTTAAACTCCTTTACTGTGTTAACCTCTACCACTTCAACTGGAAGGCTATTCCATGCATCCACTACCCTCTCAGTAATGTAATACTTCCTGATATTATTTTTAAACATTTGTCCCTCTAATTTAAGACTCTTGTTGTGGTAGTTTTTCTTCTTTCAAATATAGTCTCCTCTTTTACTGTGTCGATTCCCTTTATGTATTTAAATGTTTCTATCATATCCCCCCTGTCTCGTCTTTCCTCCAAGCTATACATGTTAAGATCCTTTAACCTTTCCTGGTAAGTTTTATCCTGCAATCCATGAACCAGTTTAGTAGCCCTTCTCTGAACTCTCTCTAAGGTATCAATATCCTTCTGAAGATACGGTCTCCAGTATTGCGTACAATACTCCAAGTGAGGTCTCACCAGTGTTCTGTACAATGGCATGAGCACTTCCCTCTTTCTACTGCTAATACCTCTCTCTATACAACCAAGCATTTTGCTAGCATTTCCTGCTGCTCTATTACATTGTCTGCCTACCTTTAAGTCATCAGAAATAATCACCCCTAAATCCTTTTTCTCAGATGTTGAGGTTAGGACTCGATCAAATATTCTCTACTCTGCCCTTGGGTTTTTACGTCCAAGATGCATTATCTTGCACTTATCCACATTAAATGTCAGTTGCCACAACTCTGACCATTTTTCTAGTTTACCTAAATCATTAGCCATTTGGCTTATCCCTCCTGGAACATCAACCCTGTTACATATCTTAGTATCATCAGCAAAAAGACATACCTTACCATCAAGACCTTCTGCAATATCACTAATAAAAATATTAAAGAGAATGGGTCCAAGTACAGATCCCTGAGGTACCCCACTGGTGACAAGCCCAAGCTTCGAATATACTCCATTGACTACAATCCTCTGTTGTCTATCACTCAGCCACTGCCTTACCCATTCAACAATATTGGAATCCAAACTTAAAGATTGCAATTTATTTATAAGCCTTCTATGTGCAACAGTGTCAAAAGCCTTACTGAAATCTAGGTAAGCAATGTCTACTGCACCACCCTGATCTATAATTTTAGTTACCCAATCAAAAAAATCAATAAGATTAGTTTGGCATGATCTCCATGAAGTAAACCCATGTTGTCTCTGATCTTGAAATCCATGTGTTTTTAGATGATCAACAATCCTATCCTTTAACATGGTTTCCATCACTTTCCCCACTACTGAAGTAAGGCTTACTGGTCTATAGTTGCCCGACTCCTCCCTATTAACTTTCTTGTGAATGGGCACAACATTCGCAAACTTCCAGTCTTCTGGGACTACTCCTGTTATCAATGATTGGTTAAATAAATCCGTTAATGGTTTTGCTAGTACACCACTACGCTCTTTTAATAGCTTTGGGTGTATTTCATCAGGTCCCATTGACTTATTTGTCTTTACTTTTGACAGTTGAAATAGAACCTCTTCCTCTGTAAACTCACGTGTAATAAATGACCCATTTATCCTTTTTCTTACTGAGGTCCATTTCCTTCATTTTCATCTGTAAATACCGAACAAAAATATTAATTGAGGCAGCCAGCTAGACCTTTATCCTCTTGTACATACCTTCCTTCTTTTGTTTTTAATGTAACTAATCCTTGTTTTACTTTTCTTTTCTTTTCTCATTTATGTATCTAAAAAAAGTTTTGTCCCCCTTTTTTACTGACTGTGCTATTTTCTCTTCTGTGTGTGATTTGGAAGCTCTTATAACTTGCTTAGCCTATTTCTGCCTAATCTTATAGATCATTCTGTCTTCCTCACTCTGGGTTTTTTTATAATTACTAAATGCTAACTTTTAGTTTTTTACTATTTTGGCCACATCTGCGGAGTACCACAGTGGTTTCTTGAATTTTTTGCTTTTACTGACAAGCCTAATGCAATTTTCTGTTGCCTTCAGTAGTGCAACTTTTAAATAATCCCATTTATCTTGGACTCCATTTAAATTGCTCCAGTCTGATAATGACTCCTTTACACATATTCTAATTTTAGAAAAGTTTGTTTTTCTAAAGTCTAAAACTTTTGTTTTTGTGTGGTGTGACTCAGTCACTGTTCTTATATTAAACCACACTGACTGATGATCACTGGATCCTAAACTTTCACCTACAGTAATATCGGATAACAAATCTCCATTTGTTAACACTAAATCTAGTATTATGACATTCACAGTTAAAATGCCATGCAGAACTAAAAATAACAAAAAAAACTTAAGTTCTCACATGTTTTTATATTTTATTTATATTAAATTATGTTTCATAGCTAAATAGTTGATGTTGAATAAAATCCCTGTTTGTCCTGAATAAAATTATATATAATAAGTGTAGGTGTACTTAATAGGAAAGAGGTGAATTACGGTTGAATAGACATAAAGCTCCATTTCCAGGTTTTGTTAGCATTTTATTTTGATCACAACTTGTACAATTGGTTCAGTCCTTAAAGGGTTAAGAAAACCACTATGATTATTCTCTGCTATAGTATTGCACAGAGGAAATTTACAAATGCAAATGACATTGGTAAAATGATGGCACATAAAAATATTTAATAAGCAACATATAGCTTTTTGGGCCTATTGTTTAAAGCTACATGAAATAGTGGATACAGCAAAGAAACCATATTTACATTGTGATAACAGAAAATATTAGGATGATTGATTTGCCCAACTAGTTTATTCTAATAAAATGTGCTAATATTGCATTATACGGTTTAGCAGTTTTAATGACAGGTTTGAACCCTCTCATTATTTATTAACCCATATATTTCTGATTTGGAACTGTTCACACCAATACAGAAAATGGCTACTGTGCAAAATGTATGTTGCTAAGTTGCAACAGAATGCCATGACAAAATAAGATTCATAATATGCAGCCTGCCATGACAATATGAAACTGCTATTTCAAAATAACTGTCACACTTGTAAACTATAGGATGTGCAGCAATATCTTAATTACAAGTGACCTACATAGATATCTGCAGATTTCTATTCCATTTTGATTTGTATTTCTCATCTAGCTCTTCTGGACACACAGCATTACTGCATGTTATTTTTGCATACGAGTAAACTGTGCATTGGAATGCCCAGCTTTGAAAATGATCATGTCTGGCAAGACAGAAGATATTAATAATTAAAAAATCAATCCAAAACCTAACTCATAAATAATACACTGGCAGGTAATTTCAACTGGAAATTAACCATCATTTTTAAATGGTTAACAAAACCTCATATGAAATAATCAAATACCTATTTTTGAATACATGGATTACAAGTCATACGCATTTTCACTTCACATTTTGGTTTTAGATTGGCACACTTTAGAGCAGAGGTAGGCAACCTTTTAGCAGCACTGTACCAAAACAAGATTGTGATGGCCCATAGCGTGCTGGTCCTATTTTTTTAAATTGAGGTGTGTGTTGCCATATTCTGCTTGTGTTATTTATACTGCAGTTGCTTTGTATCGTTGTATTTGTGCGTTTATGAGCTATTATATTGTATATGTTCATGAGTAGTTTGTGGTACCGTGTATGATAGCTAGGAATGTCGGCTGTGTATGGGGGCTGCTTGTGGAATTGTGTGCGTTGATGAAAATGTCACATAGTGAGTTTTGTAGTGTGTGTATGTTTGGGGTGTTGAATGTGAGACTGCATGTGTGGTGGTTGTGTGCATGTATGTGGATTGTTAGTGGTGTTTCACGTTTGTGCAGACTCTGTGTGGGGTTGTGTGTAGGCTGTTTGTATTATTTGTATGAGGGAGGGTTATTCTGCAGCTCTGTGTATATATAGCAGTGTGGGTGGCTTCCCTGGGTTCCAGTGGGGACCAGGCTGGTCAGTTACAGGTCAAGGACAGGAGCTGCAACAGCAGCTGCGGGCTGCTCTACTCCAGTGTGAATTCCCATTCACAAGTGCTGGGAGGAAGTGATCTGAGATCACTTCCTCTACGTTCTGCAATGTATAAATTGTGGATTTTCCTTCACCACCTTTATGTATTAGCAGATATCTTAAATTTCACTGGGACTCCTGATAGGCCAGACCCTGTTTGGCTCTGGCAGCCTTGAGTGCCGTACAAAGACACTTTGAGTGCCGTACATGGCACACGTGCCATAGGTTACCTACCTCTGCTCTAGAGACATCATAGATAAGGTATGTCAAAGGAACACTGTCAACTTCATATAGAAAGTCCAGTCAGTGCTGAGAGTTTTAGCAATATAATATGTCAAGATTTTGGGTCATATTTTGAAATCTCTATAGTTTTAGATATAAACCACATAGACATATGTTAGTTGCTCTAAAAGGGTTTCTGATGTCACTTATTGGATCCGGTACACCTTAAACGTTTGTGCCTGTGCATTGTCCTGTCTTAATTGGCTGTTGTTTCGCAAATACCTGTATGTAGGATAAGTCAGGGCTGGGGCTACCATTAGGCGAACAAGGCATTCATCTGGGGCGCCGGCTTCTGGGGGATACCCTTCGGGAGGTTTCTCAGTGGGCTGGCCTGCTGCTGTCCAGGGCTGCTGTGCTTGGCGAGCGGCTTGTTAGACACCCCCCCAGCGCAGCCATTCAGCTGCTGGGCTCTCTCTGCAGCCTCTTGACTCCTCGGGAGTGGGGTATGCTGTATCCCCAGCACCCGAACAGAGCACTATGCTTCCTGCAGGCAGGGAAATCTGGGACTTGACTTGGTATCCCCGGCTGCCCCCTGCCTGTGAACACCGGAAGCACTATGAGGGGAACAGGAAGTAGCCTGTGCTCACAGTGCATGGCTCTCCTGCTCCCCCCACCAGGAACAACAGCAGCTACCTGCAGGCTGGACCCATCTTCTTCATTCACAGCACTTATGCATGATCCATCTGAAGGTAAGTGGAACGGATTATGAATCTGAGTGTATGGTGGTAAATTGGTCTGTGTGTATTGAATTGTGTGTGTAAATAAAATGTGACTATATGTAAAGTGGTGTGAGTTTGTGCTTGAGTGACAGTGTGTATTTGTGTTAGTGAGAGTGTGTAAGTGGCACTGTAAATGTCACTGTGTGTGTGTGTGTGTGTGTGTATGTGTAAGTGATACTGTGTGTATGTCAGTGATAGTGCGTGTGAGTGACTGTGACATTGTGTATGTCAGTGAAAGTCTATAAGTGACACTGTATGCTATTGAGAGTGTGTAAGTGACACTGTATGTCAGTGAGAGTGTGTGTTAGAGAAAGTGTGTAAGTGACACTGTATATGTCAGTGAGAGTGTTAATGAAATTGTGTAACTAACACTGTTCGTCAGTGAGAGTGTGTATGTTAGTGAGTGTGTAAGCGACACTGTATATGTCAGTGAGAGCGTTAGTGAAATTGTGTAACTGACACTGTATGTCAGTGAGAGTGTGTATGTAAGTGAGTGTGTAAGCGACACTGTGTATGTCAGTGAGTGTGTTAGTGAAAATGTGTATGTATATCAGAGTGTAAGTGACAGTGTGTGTGTGTGTGTTACCATGTAATTAGATACTTATATATTAAATTATATTTATAATATATATTAATAGAATTCTATATTAAATTGAAAAAAATGTTCGCAGTAACATAAATTAAATCTCAATATTATTACAAATTAAATACCACCAAATGCATTTGAAAAGAGTGTATGAATATATGTATTAGGCAGTATGTGTCTATTGGTGTATGCATTAGGCAGTACGTGTGTATTGATCTATGCATTAGGAAGTATGAGTGTATGAATGTATGTATTAGGGGGTGTGTGTGTGTATTTATGTATTGGGCTGTGTGCGTGTGGTTGATTGTATGTAATAGGCAGTCTGTGTGGATGGATGTATTAGGCAGTGTGTGTATATGGATGCATATACTGGATGAGTGTTTCTACGCAGTGTGTTTTCTTCCTTAAATGTCTCTTCATTGCAATTCAGAATTTAGTGAATAAACCTGTGAGAGAATGTAGTTGCCTTCATGAGGGGGTGGCAAAATGGATTGCTGCGGCAAGAATCCTTGCACCAGCCCTGGTCTTAGTGTTGAAAAGGGCAAAATTACTCCATGGGTCACAGGTTGAGTACATGGGGTTAGGTGGGCAGAGTCAAATTCTAGAGGTTGAGTCTAGTGCCCTACTATTGTTAATCTTCACTAGCTACTAGCTAGTGTTGAAACACCATTTGTGAGCCCTTTAATATCTGGGTGGAGGGGATCAAATGTGTGGCTCCCCATCCACCCTCAATGTATGCTGCATGTGCAAGTATTGTAATCCAGTGGACATTAGAAATGTACCGACTCCTTTAGGTTGCAAAAAGTTTGTATTGGCAAATAAAGTATAGATCGTCTGGGGGTTAAAGGGGGCTGACTCCTTGCACTATAACCTAAGCAAGGAACAAAAGTTGTTATGACACTTGGACTGTCATTTAAGTACTTTAGTGGACAATATAATGTTGTTATTTTCTAAATGAATTGTTATTGCTTGCCCTAAATTATTTTATTGTGCTTGTGTGAGTAAAAAAAAGATTTTTCTTTTCTTATTTTTTGCTCTAAAATACAAAGCTAGTTTGACTCTAGGCGAAAATGTCAGAAGTAAACACGTTCAGTGCATCAATTGAATCCCTGGTAACAATTTGTAGCCTCTGTAACAAAGTCTTACACAATTTTGTGTGACATGGCAGCCAGGTTTGCTGAGCTGAATGAGTCTGGCAGTGCCGGTGGATCATGAGGCCTCTGCTTGGCAGCCCGAGGCAGCCCTCCACGGAGCTGGGACAAACAAAATTATGTTTAACTTGAAATGTACCTGATGTCAGTGGTAATGTTTTTCTAAGGCTATTTTACAAATTGCTCTTCTCTAAGGACTTGTAGGGACATTGTTATGGTCCACATATTTCACGAAGTATAAAACATACACACTTTATCTCTGTCCATTTATTGGAGCCATAAATATTTTTGCAACTTTGATGACCACTTTTTTTAAATGGAAATAAGAAACGTTTACTGTTCTAGAATATTAATTATGTATTAATATATATTTTTTTATGTATATGTATAGTAAACATGGGAAGTATTTTCTTTATCACTGTTCCTATCATGCTGTTCAAAAATCCCTAACTTGAAGTTTGCTGGTGGCATGAGATGCTGTGAGCTGGGGAAAATACGTTTACGGTGATAACAGCCCAAATAATGAAAGATAAGATGTATTTCGTTGAGACTGGAAGAATGGTGTCTTGCTTTCCTACCACAAATTGAAACTGAATTGAAACTCTATTGAAGAACATTTCTGTAGTTTAGGTCTGAAATATATAAACTGGAATCATTTAATTGCATGACTTCAGTATGGGTTCTGCTGAATTCCCAAATAGCTCTTTTAAAGTTGTACTGGCTCCCCCTCTCCCCCTCCCAATTTGATTATTTCATAAAGTTAAAATCATTATGAAATAATCATATTGACCGTTTTAATTTCACTGAAATTCCAATCCAGTCGAAAGATATATTAAGACAAAATAGGGACTGCTCAATATTTTACACTGACACTTCTTGACACTGGGAAGAGTCAATGCCTTAGCCATCATCAGTGACCGCTGCAGGGACTCCGTTCTATCTATAGAGAATCTTGTGGGACCCTCCATAGTTCTCATTGCTGATGCGCAGGAGTCCAGCAGTGATATTAATTATTACCGCTGAAGCGCCAGGTGCAGAGGAGGAGCAGACAGAGAAGGATGGTGGTGCCAGCAAGGGACAAGTTAAGTTGTTACGGTAAGCTAAACCTACCCTGTTGCTATTTTTCTTTTCAAGTTCAAAAACCAAAAAGAACTTGATAAACTAATACATTTCAACAAATGAAGATATCTCAAAAGTTATGACACTTAACAATACAATGATCCCCAAGGTTCAGCTTCCTCACAGACGTATATCTTAAAAAATATAGAATAAAAATGAGTTCCACAAAAAAATTTTTGGGTCGGATTATTGCACCTCGATAAAGCTTAAAATGTATCCTGTTAGAGTCTCTATGATGTCCACATTTGCAAATGGTCAGTGGTGTACACATGATCCAAAGGGCGCCGGTGCGTAAACTGATTTTATTTATGTGTGAGCTACTGAAATGCCCCAAAATGCAATCTTTTTTTAAACTGCAGTTGGCTGGGTATTAATTTGCCCAGTATTTTCACAAAAACGTGCCGAAAGTATGCAACGGGGATCATTCTGTAGCTGAGCACCATTTTTTTTAAAAATTATTATTACAGTAGCACACACAAAGTGTACAAAATAAACTGCAAAATTTCTATGTGCGTTTAAAAAACAAAACAATACCATACAATTTGTAAGAAATAGGTGGGGGAAAAAATGATGTCCTATAAGTCTCAAAATATAGCATATGTCACCCTGTGATGTCTTCTTTTGCAAATGGTATGCATTTCTGGGATGTCTCTTTAAGATAGCAACCATTTTTACCCCTTTTTTTCAGTTGTACAACTTTGACATTTTTTGTTTAGATTACAGTTATATAGAAACTGCAGTGTTTCGATTACAGGTCTGAACACACTTTTAGTGTCTGTTTTCCTGACAGCCACTAAGGGTGCTTCACTGTGAGAACTGAGGGATTTGATTTGATAGCTAGCCACCCGATGCTTTCCTATAGTGAAACATTGGATTGGCTGAGATAAACAATACTTATCTTATCCGCACGGGGGTGGGTGGACACCAACATATGTATAGTAAAACTATACATTTTTGGATTCCTAATACTATAGTGTTGCTTTAGAAAAAAAATTCTTACATGTGCAAATGAAAATAAATATTATTAAAAATGTATTCATTTATTTTTTAAATTAAATGTTTATGTATTTTTTTTATAATAAATGTGAATTTATATATGTCACATCAAATTAAGGCCTTTTTGTACTTAAAAAAAACCCAAAACACTACTTGTGCATACCCGGACGTACAACACTGATGTGGGCTCCTGGCAGAAGAGCTGTACAAGTCCGACCAGATGAAGATGGCAGCTGCTGCAATAGGCAGGTTCACATAGGTAAAACCTACATTTCCATTCACATGTTTACAGAGCTGATTTAAGTACAAAACAAGCAAACTGAAGCTGTTCAATTTAATCCCTTGCAAATGTGAAACATCCATCATTTTCAGAACGTTTGCGGTCCTATGTCTGAATATATCTGACAAAATATTTTACCTCCTGCGGTCCAATGTCTGATTTTCCCTGGATAGTACCACTGATCCTCAGTGGCTGGTCCACGAAGGTGCATGACGGCCACAGATGGGAGGTCCTGGAGGTGGAACACACGCACAGGTTGCGTTGTGTTGCGTTCTACCGGGTTTTCATGGAGCAATCTCCAATTCGGGTGTGAATTTTCACAAAAAATAAATAAAAATTAAACCTGCTTGCGCACATAGTTGAAATGTATTGTACTGCAAAGGGTTAAAGGGACAATATAAGCACCAAACACCTTTAGCTTAATGGAGTGGTTTTGGTGTATAGATCATGCCGCTGCAGTCTCACTGCTTAATTCTATGCCATTTAAGAGTGAAATCACTAGTCACACCTTCCTGCATGTAATGTACATTGTCTCCCTACGCATTCCCAGTAAAGCAAGATCTAATGTTTAAACGTCTATTATTGCACATTGTGTTTGATTAGAATCCCTTCGATTCAATTAACAAAGATAAAAACGTCTAAAGAAAACACACTCTGCTGCCACACCTGATTGAAAATGAAACCAGGTCTTCTGTTTTGCATACATTGACATATTACTTTTGTATCTTTAATTCAGAACACATCTCTTCTTTCCTAATTTGTACAAATATCTCTGCAAAGAAACATCCTGTTCACGAATGAATTATCTTATATGGCTTTAAATAAGCTGCAAACAATGGCACTGCTCTTAGTGATTACTGCAAACTCATTAAAAACAAATTAGGACACAATTGACTTCAAGTACTCCTCTTGAACAGAACATGTTCATTTTATTTTAACACATCTAAACTGTTTCCATTTACCTAACCTGTATTCTATCTTATAATAACTTACTGGTTTGCAGTTACTCTCTGATACGATTTAAAAGTAGGGAAAAGTGAAAAATGAATCACTAATCAAAATTGATCTAATGTTTATTGGTAAATTGTGTATTTGCCTAGCTGAAAATTGTGTTGCTTGTAAAAGCATTTAAAGTACATCTGTCATGAAATTTTCACTTCTCATTTCTAAAAGTTGAATTCATTATATGAAACGTAATGATTTTTTTAAATGAATCTATCTGTACTAGATACAAGACCTTTCTCTTACTTGAATGGACAGTTTCACAGTGGGACACAAGCATGAGTTGTGTTCCACCATGAGGGTTATATATTACACACATTGACATTCTAGAACCAAAATTCTAGAAGAGGTTTACTTCAATCATCTTGAAATCATCTAGTTTTTTTCCCCCTTTTTATTTTGCTCTGTGCTAATTACTTTGTAGTTCCCAACCCCACCCAACACCCTTCTGTTTTTGTAAAAAAGGTATTTTAACTTGTTAAAAATGTACCTTAATTCCAGTGCTGTGCTGACTTCTCTCCTGATCCATTCCGCTACTCCTCTGTCATCACTGCGCGCCACCTGATTTGGATTCATGGTCATTGTTGCCCCAAATCATGTGCGCCAGAGGTGCAACCAAATCCTGACACAAAGGTCCTAACAACTCTGTATAAGCAGGGTTTCAAGCAGAAACTCTGCACATGCAGATTGTTTGCTCAATGACCACTTCTGAATGCAGACATGGTCGGGAATATTGGAGCACTCTTTGAAATACCCACACAGCTGACAAGCCAGTGGAAACAATAAAGGCAACCGGTTTGACTAAGCATTTATGCTGCTCCGGTTACAGCTAACCCCTTGTTATAATTGTTTTTAGCAAAAACGGGGTCCTGGTCACGCTTGGAGAAAGTGGTTGTTTTCTGCTTAAAGCAGAAATTAGTTTGGTTATGAACTGGTGTCAACAAACATTAGCAGACTTTTTTTGGATGTAAAAACGGCCACACTAAAATCTTTAACCTGCACCCAAGAACCATTTCAACTTAAGCTAAATAGCGAAAAAGGGCTGACGGTGTGGTATGACTCCGATTCTGATTCCTCTGCAGAGAAGGTTCAGCTTCAAGCAACTGAAAATCCTTTCTTTCATCTGACAAGCCTTCTATTTATCCTGAGGAGAACCTTCATCGTCTAATTAAAGAGATATCTATCACAGAAACACAAGGAAAGCAAGTCACAATTAGGTCCAGAAATATTTTGACACTGACACAATTTTTATCGTTTTGGCTCGGTACCCCATTACAATAGAGTTGAAATGAAACTACTGAGATGCAATTGAAGTGCAGACTTTCATATTTAATTCAAGGAGTTGAACAAAAATATTGTATGAACGTTCCTGAATTTGACTGAATCTGAGCAGACAATATATTATACACATCACAATTCATCCAATTGCTTCTGTCACATCACCAATAGACACTAGTGACCCAATACCATTTGAAGCAATGCATGCTCATCATGTTTTACAGATGATGTGGTATTCTTCTGATCATGAGCAGTTCCAAGCTTTCTCTATACATTTTTCTTCCTGTGATTTGCTACAGGTTGATCTAAAATAAATTAAAACAATACATAGTTTAATATTGTATGGAATGTTAAATAATAGCACTTTAAATGATTGCACTCACAAGAGGTAGAGTGTATATTCATCATATGGGTGCCTCCACTGATGGCGGTGGGGGGCTAAAGAGACTTGTTCTTTCCTTGAAGACACACAGCATAGTAGTCGGGCTCAAGAATACAGGTAGGTGAAGTAGAAAATCGTTTTATTGTAGCAACATATAGACCAAAACACAAGGTATATATGGAGAATAAAATACACAATCAAACAATACCAAGGCCCTATGCGTTTTGTTCTGTGGCATCATAACATCCTCAGGAAGCAAACATTAAAACAAGCATGCAATCAATGCTACAAAAACAGCCTCACCCCTAGTCCCGTTAAATAGGGTTACTCCCCCAAATCCATTGGTGGTCCAGTGGGTGTTGTTACGTCCTCTTAATGGGTCCAGCTGTCCCCTCTTGTTTCTTTATGTGATTCTTTGTGCACAGTGGTGTTCAGTTCCTCCTTGTTATTTATGTTCCAATCGTTGGATGCGTCATTATGCATTTTTGTGCATCTCCACCGGTACTTCTATTTGTGTTACACAAGGTACTTCTGTTCCGCACTTGTGTTACAAGTTAGACCTCTGCTTGCGTTCCACTCATACTGCAGACTCATCCAGAAAGTCTGTAGTAAGAACTGTATAGAAAATGAAATTGCAGTATATTTTCACTGGCAGACATTTTGTGTTAAGATAGAATATACAGACAAAATTTGGTTAGCAACCAGTAAAGACAGGAAATTATTACTTATACACCAACATACTAAAAGAACATCAGGATAATATTTAAAATATGCCTTTATAAATGGATACAACACAGACCATAAAAAACATAAAAAACTACTATTTAAATTTCATACAGTATTAAATTATGTATTGCTTTACTATTTTCCAGCTGTATCTCGAGTTGTTACTGGTTACCAACTTGGAGGTATCGTTGGGAGGCAGGACTTTTAAAGTGCAGCTAAGTCATTTTTTATTAGTTTTTCACTTCCATTTGTGCGTGTAACGTAACACTCTGTTTTTGCACAGGTTGATCTTAGTTTCATATGTCCAAAGAATGCTGTTCCAGAACTATGTGGACTTTTTTTTAGATCTTTATTTTTTTTTTTCAAAGTCTAATCTGGCATTTGAGGCTTATAAATGGTTTGCACTTTGTGGTGAACCCTCTGTATTTGCTCTTGTGGAGTCTTCTTATTATGGTAGACTTGGATAATGATATGCCTACCTCTTGGAGAGTGTTCTACACTTGGCTGGATCTTGTGAAGGGGTTTTTCTTTACCATGGAAAGTATCTTACAATCATCCACCACTGTTGTTTTCCGTGGACGTCCATTTGTATTGCAGAGCCTACCAGTGAGTTAATTTGTTTTCTCAGAATGTACCAAACTGTTAATTTGACCACGGCTAAAGTTCATGCTATTTTTCAGATGAATATTTTTTTCTTTGTAGCCTAAGATAGCTCCTGTGACCGCATGTTGTAGGTTCACAGCAATAGTTTACAAATGTGAATGCCACACCTTGAATAGGAACAGACCTTTTACCTGCTTAATAGATGAAGAAATAAAGGAATAGCCTGCACCTCTCCATGAAACAACTTTCGAGTCAATTGTCCAATTACCTTTGGTCCCTTAAAAAGTGGGTGCTACATATTAAAGAGCTGTAATTCCTAAACTCTTTCTTCAATCTGGATGTTAATAACCTCAAATTAAAGCAGACTGCACTTTAAGCCCATACTCATCATTTAATTAACTGTAACTTAATTTATGTTGGTTAACAGCTAAAATAACAAAACTTGTGTAACGTTTACTAGGGAACCCTAACACACAGACAGGACAGAGTAGAGAGAATTGCAATTCCAATCCTTAGAATGGTCGGGTTATGCAAAAAGGGATAGTCAAGACACGAGCCGAGATCAAGGGAAACAGAGAGACGGAATAACGAGAGACAAAGCCAAATATCAGTAACTAGGAAATCCAAACAACAAGTGCAACGCTCAATGGTAAACCAAAGACCACAACAGGGCGCTGCGGCAAGGAATGGGTTAGCTTATATACACACAGGGTGTCTGATTGGCTAATCTACAATTAGTGTTAACCACAACACGTGGGAGGAGTTTCTTCCCTCCCTTGTGGTCTCTGAGGTCATCACTGTGTGCTGGGTCACATGACCGGGTGCAGCACACATATAAGGAAGCTGCTCTGGAGCATGCAGCGTCAGACACACTGCCAGTCTGGAGACAGAAACCAGATGATGCCACTCGCGGTGATGAGGTAAGCAAGGTCGCCGCGAGCAACGCGGTGGCAGGGTTCCTGACAACTTGTGCCTGTGTCTAAATATTTCCGGACCTAACTATATTTCCATTTCATCCAGTGTTAAAAGATGTCATGTAAAAGGCTTCTTGTACTGCATTTACAGCCTGTAAAACACTGTAATATGCAATGTAACCCTCTTTTGCACACATTTCTATACAAGGCTTAGATTGTTCCATATATTCTTTGGCAATGCAGTGTGGTGCTTTTTGCAATTATTCTTGCTAAATATGGAAGGAAAAAGTAAAAAACTATTGAAAATTTTGTTTTAAAAAATAACATCATGTAGAAGTAATGGAAGGCACTTGAAAACAATACCTTCATCACCAAACTTTTTAATAATATCTTCTTATAATGTTACCAAAGGTTGATGTTCCCATCACTTATGAAAGAAAATAACCATTCTCATAGATAGGATAGCTTAAAAGTCTACAAGGTGGCAATTTTAGACTACTTTATCTCAGAGTTAGGCTTTTCTCACCAGTTCTTCATTAGCCTGAGCCCAAATTATCTAGATTGATAAACAGGTCAGCTCTCTGACCAAGGAGGATTCAGTCAGATTTGTACAAACTATCAAACTGGTTTCTGAGTTCCTCTAAATTGCCTACCACAGTCCTGGGGCTTATAACTTGAGTAATGGAACTTTTAACTTTTAACTGTGGCAGAAGGCTTAGAAGCTGTTGAACTGATGAAACATCAAATACTCACTGTGCGTACTTCCTTTTTAGAGGAGGATGACTTACCCAAGTAGATAGCGGAGTTTTAAAACAATCTTCACCTCAGAACCATGAGAACAAATATGGAACAGAGGTTTTCTCCTGAGAGGAGAAGATTCCTTTTGGAGGAAAGGTACAGGATTCAGAGGAGGAAGAAGAAACTACACAAAATAGCCTATAAAGACAGGAAAACATTCTCACCCAGAGACAGGTAGGGGGAAAACCACTGATACTTTGGGAAAGAAACAATTACATCTGTTTGGCAAAAACATCAGAGGGCAGTTGGTCTCTAGATTATAGCCTTCTGTTCAGAATAGAACTATAATTTAGAGCTAGAATCTCTTCTGCCCTCAAATTTTCTGTGTTTTTCAGTACACTCAGAAAAGCTTGAAAAGAACAGAAATTATGCATTTAAAATATAAAGTGGTCATAGAAAGAGTGCAATTAGCAGACTATTTTGCAGAAACATTTTCCAGAATGGATCCTTTCATTTCTATATTTGGATTCCATTGATCACATTTTTGATCAAGACTGTTCAGTCATCATCACAAATTCTCCAAACAAGATCAAAATGCAGTTATAGATACTGTTTTAATTAATAGCACTGTATTTGTTCAAACATGTGACACTGTGTAACATTTAGCCAGGTCCTGGACATGCTTGAAAACTCAGTAATAAAGTACTATTAATGGTAAAACATGTTATAAATAGATAAACAAGGTTTCTCTAAGTTGCTAATGAAAATAATTTACTTCCAACTTTCTGATTGCATTAAAGGTAGACTAATAATTCAGACTCTACGAATGGCCTATTCACTGTCTCTTGACAGCAATTCCAGTGATACAATATTGTCTTTTCATTGGTCAGATATGCCACAAGTCGATTCTCCAAAGAAATGGTCTTAGTTGTGGTAGAGACAACAATCAATACTATCAACTGACTATAGGAAGTGTCGCATATCCACAAATATTATTTCAAATATTACATGCAGCCATGAATAAGAAGCACATGTCAGACATTTTCTCTAGGTCATATTGTGGTGGAATCTCGGTAAAAATAAATTTAGTAGGCCGAGATTACCACGTGGCATGTGTACGTGCATATGCTGACGTATCGATCAGTTGGTTGCACGAGGCAAGATACGATCAGTAGTGTACGGAGCATGTGCAAGAATACAGGATATAGTATTCCCCCTCCTCCATTGTGCTGGACAAGCCATGCGGTCAAACAGGAAGTTAATTCTTATTTGTGTTGATTGGTTAAGAGAATGTGCGGGTGGAGCTTAATATGGGAGGAGTTATATGCCTATATAAGGAGCCTGCACTATTGTCCGGGGCTCAGAACTTGCTGTATTTTGGTGACATTAGTCCCTCTGAGTCCCGATCGGTGATCCAATAAAGAATCTCTTCCTTCCTGAAGAAACCTGTGTCCATCTCTCTGTGCTTGGCTTCCGTCAGTTTCTCCGGTATCATTTGGTGCATTGGCCGGGAAGCTCATCGTTCAACGGTAGCTGAGAGGCAGAGGCGTGAGACGGTCTATCTTTGCCCACGTTCTCTACGGCTGCACCCCTGAACTTCTGCGTGGACCTCCCTTCGTCTCGGCGCCACTGGGCCGTTGTCCAGGAGATCATCGGCCTCTACGTGAGAAGTGCTGGGGTGTCCCCGTCGATGAGTGTGAACTCAGGTTCAGGAACGAGGAGGTAAGATAACTGCTGTTTTAGACGGCAGGACCCACTAGGGGTATACCGATTGTGCGGTAGGCCCAAAGGGGTTTTGAATCTGTGTATCTGCCCCCTCTGTCGGAGGGAAGGAGCGAAGGCGCACCGCTCAATCGAACGCTCTTTAGTCAGACCGTTTGATTTGGTTAGTCAGGCGGGGTTCTGGTGTAAATAGCCCTAGCCGGACACCGGTGTCTTGTCTAGACTAGCGTTCTAGGGTGTATATTACGTTCGCTAGGTCGGAGGGACCGGGAGACTAAGCGGCGCCTGTGTAAATTCGGTTCGCTAGTTCTCATCCTATCTGGGCTAAGTGGGAAGGCGTGTAAATTTGGAACCCACTAGACTTTTGATAGTGCGACTAAGAGGCGCCTGTGTAAATTCGGTTCTCTAGCTCGCTATATATGTGGTGATTGGGCAGTGTGGCTAACCAAAACGGGTGTATATAGTTTTAGGTAGTCCATTCAAGGTACTGGCCAATAGTTTAGTTGGGAATTGTAAATGTGTTAACGATTGTTTTAGTAAAGTGTATATCTTGTTAGATAGCGCGAGCTCAGCCGTCTAGCGAGAGTGTTAATAGTGTGTTGCTGTATTATAGTGCACGGTACCATAACCCTGTATATTTACTGACACTGTATATAAGTACTAATCATTGTCGTCCATTGCATGTTTAACACCATAACCACTAATAATTGTATTGTGACCTTAACTTGTGCTTTGACCTATGCTAACCGTACTGTAACCGCTATTTGTAAAAGACGATGTTACTGGGGTGTGTTATAGACGGGTAATTCGTATATAGAGAATTATAGCGTGGGTGACTGTATAGTTACGCCAAAGGGCATAATATTGATTATATAGTGACTGGTGTAACAGCTGTGTGTGTACGGGAATTCCCTGAGTGTTTATTGTTATTGTGTACGTTTCACTTGGTAACCGTACCACGTGGTGCTGTTGCCAGAGGAAACGGGTGTGACTGTTGAATAGTACGCGTGTATAGTATTCGTTGTCGACGACGTTCCATTGTTAAGTATGGGTGCGTCGCAGTCAACGATTCCGGATCCCTTAGGTTGTATGGTGAAGAATTTTAAAAAGGGATTCAAAACTTGTGATTTTGGGGTTAAGATGTCTCCTGTACGTTTAGTTACTTTGTGCACTAGGGAGTGGCCTACTTTGGTTGCGGCATGGCCGCCACGTGGCAGTTTGGATCTAACTCTGGTACAGCGCTTACACGTGGCTGTATCAGGTAGGCCTGAACTTTACGGCCAGTTTCCTTATATTGACTGTTGGAGACAGGCCGTAAATGACTCGCCAAAATGGCTCCAGACATGCCACGAGGAGCAGTGTCGCCTCATGGTAGCTAGGACTTGTTCGTCCACTAGGACTGGTGTTAGGCCCATTTTGGACACGCCCCCTGAGTCCGAGATCCCTTTGCCGCCCCCTTACTTTCCGTTAAGAAGAAGTGACGCAAACGCAGGAAGCCCTGCACCCCTCCCCTCATTACCCTCATCCACTTCCGCTTCCTCCTCCAGTACAGGATCCACCCCCCCTCGTACTAAATCTCCCCTTCCGGAACCAGAACCCACCCCCATTAAAAACGAATATCCTGATTTGGCGCCACTTCAGACTTCCGGTCAAGCTTCATCTAGCTCGGCTCGAAGTGTTTTATTTACGACCTTTTCCCAAAACCAACCTCCCACATCCCCATACCCTACCTCTCCCCGACCGGAACCCATGACTGACGCCTCTCTACGTAGCCCCATCCAAACCCGACAGTTGACTGGTGCCCAACAATTAAAGCACTATCAGATGCCTCTTCGCCTAAATCCCGGGTCAGCTTATATCGATGCCGCAGGTCAAATGGCACACGCTGACCCAGTCTTCGTATATGTCCCATTTACCACTACCGACCTTTTAAACTGGAAGACCCATAATTCCTCGTATACTGAGAAACCACAAGCCATGACTGATCTGTTCACCTCAATAGTACAGACGCATAATCCGACATGGGCTGATTGCCAGCAGTTATTAATGACTTTATTTAACAATGAGGAAAGGACAAGAATAAATCAAACAGCCATTAAAGCATTAGAAGATAGAGCCCGTGCTTTGAACCAAGCTAATCCAGCAGCATGGGCCGCAACACATTATCCCAACACTGATCCCGATTGGAACGTAAATGGTGCTGATATGGTTCAACTCAGAGCCTATAGAGACGCTATAATTGCTGGCATGAAAGCAGGAGGAAAGAAAGCCATTAACATGTCGAAGACAGTTGAGGTGATCCAGAAAAGCGATGAAGCGCCCAGTGTCTTTTATGACCGATTATTGGAGGCATACCGCTTGTATACCCCCTTTAATCCGGAAGACGCAGACAATTCCCGAATGGTTAACTCCGCCTTTGTCAGCCAAGCATACGGAGATATTAAGCGCAAGCTACAAAAGTTAGAAGGGTTTGCAGGTATGTCCATCACCCAACTAATGGAGGTAGCTAATAAGGTTTATATGAACAGGGATACAGAAAGTAAGAAAGAGGAAGAGCGCAAGATGCGTAAAAAGGCTGATATGCTAGCGGTAGCGATCGCAGGCGTAGATAAACGGGGCCCAGATAGAGGCAATAATAGATGGAGTAGGGAGCCTTTGAGTAGGGATCAGTGCGCGTATTGCAGGGAAGAAGGGCATTGGAGGAACGAATGTCCGCAAAGAGAGCAGTACGAGAGAGACCAACCCAGGGCAGGCTACGGAAACTTTAGAGGCAGAGCGAGAGGTAGAGGAGGCCCCGGAGGGAGTAATGGTTATAGAGGGAGTAATGGGAACAGAGGAAGTGTTAGGGAAGACAGGTATATTCCAGCAGCGCAAAGGTCCCGCGATAGAGAAGGTAGGGACTTCGTAGGATTGGCTGACACGGTCATGGAGGACTATTGATACCGACCGGGCTCCATCCCCCTTGGTCGAGCGGAGCCTATGGTCGATGTATCAATAGGGGGAAAAAGGAGTGCGTTCATGATCGACACTGGTGCTGAACATTCAGTGGTGACTAATCTAGTTGCTCCTCCATCTGGAAGGACTATTACTGTGATAGGAGCAACTGGAAGAAGTGCTGAAAGACCGGTTCTTAAAAGTCGACTCTGTACATTGGGAGGCCACGTAGTAAAACACCAATTCCTTTATATGCCTGAATGTCCAGTCCAATTGCTGGGACGTGATATGCTATCAAAATTACAAGCGCAGATTACGTTCCTACCAAATGGAACAACATCCTTAAAGTTTAATGGACCTTCAGGTATTATGACTTTATCCGTACCAAAGGAAGAAGAGTGGCGACTTTATACAGTGTTGACTAGCCAAAACCCTAGGAGTGATGAGACATTATTTAACATACCAGGAGTTTGGGCAGAGAACAACCCACCAGGACTGGCCCGCAATATTCCACCTATAAAAATTGAACTAAAACTTGGGGTTTATCCAGTGAGCCTAAGACAATACCACATCCCACAGAAGGCTAAGAAGAACATCCAATCCTATCTGGATAAGTTCATACGGTATGGTATCCTAAAATTCTGTACTTCCCCCTGGAACACCCCATTGCTGCCTGTTCAAAAGCCCGGTACAGATGAGTATCGACCTGTGCAGGACTTGAGAGCAGTCAATGATGCGGTTGTTAGTATACATCCAGTTGTACCCAATCCATATAACCTGCTTGCTTTAATTCCGGGCGGGGCTACTTACTTCACAGTCTTAGATCTCAAAGATGCCTTCTTTTGCCTCCGAATTGCCGCAGAAAGTCAATGTATTTTCGCTTTCCAATGGGAGAACGCTGTAACGGGCTCAAAACGCCAAATGACTTGGACAAGACTGCCCCAAGGGTTTAAAAATTCACCTACCCTATTTGGTTCAGCCCTAAGTCAAGATCTACTGGATTTCGAGTCTATCCCAGGAGAATGTGTATTGTTACAATATGTAGATGACTTGTTGATAGCAGCAGTTACAAAAGAAATCTGTCAGCAAGCAACGCACGATCTACTGCACATTCTCTGGAAGGCAGGATACAAGGTGTCCAGGAAGAAGGCTCAGTTGTGTTTGCCAACTGTCAAGTATCTGGGATTCCATATCTCTGAAGGTCAAAGGATTATGGGGCCAGAGAGAAAAGAAGCTGTCTGCCAAATACCAATACCCAAGAATAGAAGACAAGTGCGAGAATTCTTGGGGGCAGCAGGCTTCTGTAGGATATGGATTCCCAGCTATGCGATACTAGCAAAACCTCTGTACGCAGCTATCAAAGGTACAGAGCACGACCCCTTCTTATGGACCCAAGAACAGCAAACGGCATTTGAAGATGTGAAGAAGGCTTTGATGAGTGCCCCAGCATTAGGTCTACCTGATCACACACGACCATTCTACTTATATGTACACGAGCAAAGAAGAATGGCTGTGGGAGTATTGACACAGTACTTGGGATCATGGCAAAGACCTGTTGCCTACATGTCTAAGCAACTGGATGCAGTGGCCAGCGGACTTCCACCTTGTCTAAGAGCCGTAGCTGCAGCCGCCCTGCTAGTAGCTGAAGCCGATAAACTCACTCTGGGTCAAGAACTTTATGTACGAGTCCCACATGCAGTACAGACGTTGTTGGATTACAAAGGAAATCATTGGTTTAGTAACAGCCGTATGACCAAGTATCAAGCAATGTTGTGTGAAAACCCAAGAGTGCATTTAGAGACTGTAAACACCTTAAATCCAGCTACCCTTTTGCCACAACCTACTGAAAGTCAACATGATTGTTTGGAAGTAATGGATGAAGTATTCTCAAGTAGACCAGATCTTCGTGATTTTCCCATCCAGAACCCCGATGTTCAATATTATACCGACGGCAGTAGTTATGTGAAAGAAGGGATCCGCTATGCAGGATATGCAGTAACAACAATAGACAAGGTGATAGAAGCTCGGCCACTGGCGAAAGGAACATCAGCACAAAAGGCAGAATTAATAGCACTAACACGAGCGTTACAATTGGCTGAAGGTTTAAGAGTGAATATCTATACGGACTCTAAGTATGCGTTTTTAACCACTCATGCCCACGGAGCTTTGTATAAAGAAAGAGGACTACTGAATTCAGAAGGCAAAGAAATCAAGTACGCAGCTGAAATCCTACAACTATTGGAAGCAGTGTGGGAGCCGAAAGAAGTCGGTATCATACATTGTCGAGCGCATCTGAGAGGAGATGGTGATGTAACCAAAGGAAATCGGATGGCAGATAGTGCAGCTAAGCGTGCTGCTGAATCAGGAAGACAGGAGTATGTGGGGCATATAGCTGCTCTAATACCAACCCCACTGTCTCAATGGACTCCAGTTTATACAACTCAAGAAGAGGAGTGGTTAAAGACTGAACCGGGAAAGTATTTGGAGAACAAGTGGTATCAGCTAGAAGATGGAAGAATAGTCATACCAGCATCACTAGCGGTAGAAATTGTCCAAAATTATCACAACGGGACACATTCTGGGAGAGACAGTACTGAAGAATCTCTCAGGAAACATTTCTACATACCAAGATTGTCCAACTTGACTCAGGCCATTGTACGCAGATGTGTAACGTGTGCTAAGAATAATGCAAGACAAGGACCAGTAAAGCCACCAGGAGTCCAGTTTATGGGGGGACTCCCCATGTCCGATCTACAAATAGACTTTACAGTGATGCCTAAATCGGGTGGACATCGTTACCTGCTGGTAATTGTGTGCACCTATTCAGGCTGGGTAGAAGCATGTCCTACTCGTACAGAGAAAGCAGGAGAAGTTGTGAGATTCCTGCTACGAGAAATAATACCCCGATATGGACTACCCTGTTCTATAGGATCGGACAATGGTCCAGCTTTTGTTCACCAGTGCCTACAACAACTGACTCATATGCTTGGTATAAAGTGGAGGCTTCATACTGCATATAGACCCCAGAGTTCTGGTAAGGTAGAGAGAATGAATAGAACTATTAAGAACCAGTTGGCTAAAATGTGTCAGGAAACCCAACTTAAGTGGAACGTTCTCTTACCTATAGCTCTATTGCGAATCCGCAGTACCCCTACCAGAAGGATGGGCCTCTCTCCTTTTGAAATTATGTATGGACGACCACCTCCCGTACTTGGTAACTTAAGGGGGGATTTGAGTCAGTTGGGAGAAGGAATTACTCGGCAGCAGGTTGTAGAGTTGGGTAAGACTATGGAGGAGGTACAGAAATGGGTACAAGATAGATTACCTGTGAATATTTATCCCCCTGTTCATAGTTATCATCCAGGAGACCAAGTGTGGATTAAAGAGTGGAATAATGTACCGTTAGGGCCCAAGTGGAGAGGTCCTTATGTTGTTCTTTTGTCTACCCCTACAGCGATAAAAGTAGCAGAAGTGACTCCGTGGATACATCACTCCAGGGTTAAACCAGCAGCAGTCGATTCTTGGCAAGTTACAGCAGATCCAGAGAATCCCTGCAAGATCCGGTTGAAACGCACTACTCAGTCGGAGTAACGAGGAATTATTGTGGATTACAAATTTTATTGTTACAGGTGTGAGTGAGAAGGCCATAATAAAGCCTGTCCGCTTACCAACACATAGTGTATAAGCCAGGAAAGTCTCGAAGGGACACCTGTGAAGACGAGCAGAACTCCATTCCCTGCAGCCCTCACATCCTGGAAGCTGAGGTTCCATCGCACGGACGAAGACTGAGGATGACGGCGAAAGATGTGCTTTTGATTGTGTTTATTTATATGTGTTTTTATATTCAGGAAGGTAGAGGTACCGACACTCCTAGCTGTGAGGTATGCATTAAGACTACGAGAACAGGTAACCATATTTCCCAAACCCTAATTTGGCATTCACAATACGAGTGTAAAGGAGATGTATCGAGATGTAGATACTTAAATATAGACTATAGTGTGTGCCATTTAGGAGTAGGAGAACCTAAGTGCTTCAGTCCGGAGTATCAACCTCGTACAATTTGGTTGACTCTCAGGAATGGAGATCCTCAGGGGACCCTAATTAATAAGACGGTGTTAGAATCCGTACATTCTTCGGGTGTTCTGCTATTTGATGCGTGTAAAGCGATATCGAGTGGTAGAAAGCCGTGGAATGTATGTGGGGATCTTAGATGGGAGAGGACGTATGGGTCTAATGATAAATATATTTGTCCCAGTAGTAAAAATAAATATGTAAGTCCTAGATGCCCAAATAAAGACTATAACTTTTGCCCATATTGGTCTTGTGTGGGGTGGGCGACTTGGGGACAGACAGTAGATAAAGACATGATAGTGACTAAGTTGCCGACTAGCCCTTATTGTAAGTCTATGGAATGCAACCCAGTCCATATACTTATTAATAACCCCGACAAGTTCCTAGATAAGTATGGCAATTTATTTGGGTTTCAGATATACGGGACGGGTTTAGATCCTGGGACATTATTGTTTATAGGAATAGAGACTGATACGGTATCCTCCCAGACTCATCAAGTATACCATTCCTTTTATGAAGAGATGAGTATAGATAATAAGATCCCCCATAACGCTAAAAACCTGTTCATTGACCTAGCTGAAAGTATTGCCGGTAGTCTTAATGTTACCAACTGCTATGTGTGTGGAGGTACTAACATGGGAGACCAATGGCCTTGGGAAGCAAAGGAGGTAATGTCCGGTTCTGAGGCAGTTGACCAACTAAAATCTACACAAGCCGATTATCATTTGAGTGTTAGAGGTAAATCTGAGTGGAGATTAAAGACCTCCATCATAGGTTATGTTTGCATAGCAAGGAAAGGAATAATGTATAATACTTCTGTAGGAGAATTAACTTGTCTAGGGCAAAAAGCTTATGATGATGATACAAAGAATACAACTTGGTGGTCGGCTTCAAATGTCTCAGAACCATCTAACCCGTTTGCTAGATACGCCAATTTAAAGGATGTGTGGTTTGATCTATCCATCACATCTACCTGGAGAGCCCCAGCAAATTTGTACTGGATCTGTGGTAAGGAAGCCTATTCGGAGCTGCCACAGGACTGGGAAGGGGCATGTGTGTTGGGTATGCTCAAACCATCCTTCTTCTTGTTACCGATTGAAACAGGTGAGACTTTAGGTGTTAAAGTGTATGATGTGAATCATAGGAAGAAAAGGGGACCCATAGAGATAGGCACCTGGGAAGATAATGAATGGCCTCCCCAGCGTATCATAGATTATTATGGGCCAGCCACGTGGGCTGAGGATGGTACCTTTGGTTATAGAACCCCTATTTATATGCTCAACCGCATTATAAGATTACAGGCGGTGGTTGAGATTATCACTAACGAAACATCACAAGCGCTCAATCTTCTAGCGAAGCATAACACCAGGATGAGGACAGCAGTCTACCAAAATAGATTAGCCTTGGATTACCTTTTGGCAGTAGAGGGAGGTGTATGTGGGAAGTTTAACCTAAGCAATTGCTGTCTTCAAATAGACGACGAAGGGCAAGCAATAGCTGAGCTTACTAGCCATATGGTTAAACTAGCGCATGTGCCTACTCAGGTATGGAAAGGGTACAATCCAAGTAGTTGGTTTGGTAGCTGGTATGAGTGGTTTGGAGGGCTTAAGGCAGTGGTAGGTGGAGTCCTACTGATTTTACTGTTGTGTCTACTCCTACCGTGTCTTATACCCTTAGTAGTTAGGTCTGTGCAAAGCCTGATAGGAAGTATAGCAGAGAGGAAGGCTGCTGCACAGATAATGGCGATATATAAGTATAAGGCTCTAGATCAAGGAGAACCAATGCAGGAAGATGAGTGTTAAAAGATTCACATCATAAGATAAGTCTGGTCTGGTTCAAGGTAACTTGCGGTGTAAGCAAAACTAAGGTTATGTGATGCCTCAAGTAATTGTAAAATATCAAGAGGCATCAAAGGGGGGAATGTGGTGGAATCTCGGTAAAAATAAATTTAGTAGGCCGAGATTACCACGTGGCATGTGTACGTGCATATGCTGACGTATCGATCAGTTGGTTGCACGAGGCAAGATACGATCAGTAGTGTACGGAGCATGTGCAAGAATACAGGATATAGTATTCCCCCTCCTCCATTGTGCTGGACAAGCCATGCGGTCAAACAGGAAGTTAATTCTTATTTGTGTTGATTGGTTAAGAGAATGTGCGGGTGGAGCTTAATATGGGAGGAGTTATATGCCTATATAAGGAGCCTGCACTATTGTCCGGGGCTCAGAACTTGCTGTATTTTGGTGACATTAGTCCCTCTGAGTCCCGATCGGTGATCCAATAAAGAATCTCTTCCTTCCTGAAGAAACCTGTGTCCATCTCTCTGTGCTTGGCTTCCGTCAGTTTCTCCGGTATCAATATTATTATTCATTTTTACCTTGCATTCATTACAGGGGGAACAAAGACCGATTTAATACATTTCTAACATCCTTCTAACATCCTTCTAGATTATACAAAAAACTGAGTTATTAGAGAAAACAGGCAAACTCTCTTATCAGTTGATCTCCTGCTGTACATTGATGCATGCATGGTTGTTGTGGTGATTTGCTCCTCTAGCAAGAGCATCTCATACTTTTCTAGAGAAATGCAGGAGCACAGTGACAGATGATGCTCCATTTTTGATGTTGATGTGTGTCGGTGTTATAAAATATGTGCAGCATGTTTGGGGAAGTGCTCCCATGGCTAATATTTCCTAAAGTAACTAATATATTATTTATCACTAGAATGACGGTAAATTATATTTAAACACATGGTTCTACTTTTAACCCCTTAACAACCGAGGACGGTTCAGGATCGTCATCGGCATTTTTGCGTTGCCGACCGATGACGGTCCTGAACCGTCCTAACGGTCAGATGTACTTACCTGATCGCCGTCGTTCCCCCGGCGGCGATCGGCGGTGCTCCCGTTGTGGGGAGACTGCCTGCAGCCCAGACAGTCTCCCCATGGCGGATTAGGACCCCTGTGGCCATGTGATCGCTCAACAAGGCAACCGCATGGTCACAATAGGTGTCCATGTGTCTGCCTGCAGGGGGACTGTCTGTGCTGACAGGCAGTCTCCCTGCTAGTGTAAAATAAAAAAAAAATTAAAGTTAAAGTTAATAAAAAAATTATAATAATTATATATGTGTATATATATATGATATATAGACATATATTATACCTATATAATATACGTCTATATATCATATATATAATGTCATGCTAAGTGTATTTTTATATTAATATGTACATATATTAATATAAAAATACACTTATAATTAAATTACACACGTATATAAATAATATATATAATAACTATATATATTGTATATATATATTATTATAAAATACAAATAATAAGTAAATTAGATTAAAAAAATTTAAAATAATAATAAAAATTAAAAAAAAATTACATATCTATATGCAATTTTATTCTAACTGTATTTTGATATTAAAATATATATATTTATATCAAAATACACTTAGAATGAAATTGTATATATATCTATGTATATATAAATAAATAAATATAATACGAAATATACATATGTCCATATACAAAATTACATAAATAATTATATAAATATACACGTAGACTTTAAATATATAAATATGCATATATATTTAAATTCTACGTGCATATTTATGTAATATTTTTACATAATTAAGTAATTTTATTAATTGCAATTTGAGGGACCTGCCTGCCAACCCAGGCCGAAATTCCAGAGAATTTAATTTGCTAGCACTGTATTTTACCCTGTAACTTTCTATGACACCCTAAAACCTGTACATGGGGGGTACCGTTTTACTCGGGAGACTTCACTGAACACAAATATTAGTGATTCAAAACAGCAAAACCTATCACAGCGATGATATTGTCAGTGAAAGTGACTTTGTTTCGCATTTTTCACACACAAACAGCACTTTTACTGATGATATAATTGTTGTGATATGTTTTCCTGTTTTGAAACACTAATATTTGTGTTCAAGAAAGTCTCCCGAGTATAACAGACCCCCCATGTACAGATGTTATAGCGTTTTTGAAAGTCACAGGGTCAAATATATGGGTCAAATATTTTTACATTGAAAATGGCCAGGTTGGTTATGTTGCCTTTGAGAGCGTATGATAGCCCAGGAATGAGAATTACCCCCATGATGGCATACCATTTGCAAAAGAAGACAAAAAAAGGTATTGCAAATGGGGTATGTCCAGTCTTTTTTAGTAGCCACTTAGTCACAAACACTGGCCAAAATTAGCGTTCAATTTAGTTTTTTTTGTTTTTTCACACAGAAAACAAATATGAACGCTAACTTTGGCCAGTGTTTGCGACTAGGTGGCTACTAAAAAAGACTGGACATACCCTATATTGAATACCCTGGTTTGTCTACTTTAAAAAAAATATGTACATGTGGGGTGTTATTCAGAGACTTTTGGCAGATAATAGTGTTACAATGTCACTATTGATAAATTTGAAAGAATATATGTTTTGAAATCGCAATATCCTACTCGTACCTATAACCCTATAACTTGCAAAAAAAAGCATGTAAACACTGGGTATTTTAAAACTCAGGACAATATTTTTAATCTATTTAGCAGTTTTTTTTTATTTGCTTTTGTAGATGAGTAAAAGATTTTTCAAGTAAAAGTAAAAAAAATGTATTTTTTTACAATTTTTCATCATATTTGTTTGTTTTTTAAATTAAATTACATGAGATTATATAAATAATGGTATGTAAAGAAAGCCTTTTTTGTCCTGAAAAAAATTATATAATTTGTATAGGAACAGTAAATGAGAGAGCGGAAAATTACAGCTAAACACAAACACCACAAAAGTGTAAAAAGAGGCCTGGTTGCAAATGTACAACATTGCAAAAACAGTCCAGTCCTCAAGGGGTTAAATAGACTTAGCACAGTACCAATAATACAAACCGTGCCTCATCAGAAAATGCAATGACTCTTTGATACCATGTTTGCTACTGTTATCAGACAGCAGTGTACTGATATTGCTGATAGGTGAAAACATGTATTGCTGACCCTATAGTGTTAAAAGCACATATAGTGTCCTTAGCCTCCCTTAAAGGGACTCTCCAGTGCCAGGAAAACAATCCGTTTTCCTGGCACTGCAGGTCCCCTCCTACCTCCCATCCCCGGTTGCTGAAGGGGTGAAAACCCCTTCAGGCACTTACCAGAGGCAGAGACATGTCCCACGTCGCTGCTTCTTCCTCCGCCGCCGCTCCTCCCCTTCATTACGTCAGCACGCGGGGGAGACTGATCCCGCCCGCCGGCTGGGGAGACCTAATGCGCATGCGCATGTGCATTAGACCTCTCCATAGGAAAGCATTGAAAATGTTTTTCAGTGCTTTCCTATGGGGATTTTAGCGACGCTGGAGGTCCTCAAACAGCTAGTAGACAGCCACTAGAGGAGGACTTAACTGCAAGGTAATTATTGCAGTTTATGAAAACTGCAATAATTAAGGTTGCAGGGTTAAGGGTAGTGGGAGTTGGCACCCAGACCACTCCAATGGGCAAAAGTGGTCTCGGTGCCTGGAGTGTCCCTTTAAATTTAGTGAAATACTCATCTTTGTTCCAGCAATGCATGGGTCTGCCGGCGCTGGCTCTGCCTCCTTGGCTGACATCATCAGAATTGATAATATCAGACAATCACAATTCTTTCCCGTATAAATCATTGGATTGGCTGCGATATGCAATTCTGATGATCTCAGCCAAGATGATGGGCCAGGGCCGGTGTCAAACACCCCCTAGTCAGTCAGAATCTCCTCATAGAGATATATTGAATCAATGCATCTCTATGAGGAGCGTTCAGAATCTCCATGCAGCACTGCCCCAGGATGCACCTCCAGTGGCCATCTGAGGAGTGGCCTTTGGAGTGTCCCTAGGCTGTAGTGTTAACACTGCCTTTTCTCTGAACTATACTTTTTGATATTTTGTGATTTAGTTGGAAACCAGTTACTAAGTAGTGTTTAGCGGCTTCCATAGAAAATAATGGACCATTCATGCTAGTTAGTGACTGGTTGCTAAAAAGTAGCTGTAAATTGGTTGTAAATGAATCCTTGGTGGGCGCTGTCATAATTTCATGCCCTGCTTGGAAGCTGAGTGCGTAAGATTAGTTTAAGACCCTCATACTCCTATTTCCCACACTTTCACTACTTGGCGAGTACTTCTGTCAATGACAAATAATTATTTACAACATTTCATAAAATGTCAGCTCTGGCTGATCACAATATTGCAACATTACATCATCGTAACAAGTTTGTATAGTATTTAAATTCAGCGCTCAATATTTCCTCTTGACATTATCCATTGGCGAGTGAAAATTTAGCCCTGGCGAGTAGAAATTCACCCCTGTTGTGTGTGTCATGGACCCTCCAGGCTTGCAGTGGCAAAGTAAGCTTTACAACTGTCTGGTAGCATAGAACTTTACATGTTAAGCTTTGTTAAATAATTATTTCTCTATAAAGATTCCTGTAGACTTTTCCTTTAACAGTGAAACAGTTTTCAAAATGCTGCTCATGTATAAATTGCATGCCTAATGATTAACATCCCTGTCTAAAATTGCCATTAAATGGAAATTCCTCACTTCCTCTGTCATAACATCCATATTTTCATTGTGCATCCTTTCTCTTTTT